>NC_141378.1:45248399-45574212 GCF_017979445.1 Akebia trifoliata | reverse complement strand
GGATCTGGGTCGTGGACCCAATAGGAAATGGATCTGGGTCATGGACCCAATTGGACATGGATCGGGGTCGGGGACCCAGTTGGAAACGGATCTGGGTCGTGGACCCAGTTGGACATGGATCTGGGTTGAGAACCCAGTTGGAAATGGATCTGGGTCGTGGACCCAGTTGGACATGGATCTGGGTTGAGAACCCAGTTGGAAATGGATCGGGGTCGGGGACCCGGTTTGATGCGGATCTGGGTCGTGGACCCAGTTTGAAATGGATCTGGGGTCGTGGACCCAGTTTGGTTGGATCTGGGTCGTGGACCCAGTTTGGTTGGATCTGGGGTCGTGACCCAGTTTGACATGGATCTGGGTCGTGGACCCAGTTGGTTGGATCTGGGTCGTAAACCCAGTTTGACATGGATCTGGGTTGTGGACCCAGTGAAATGGATCTGGGTCGTGGACCCAGTTTGATGCGGATCTGGGTCGTGGACCCAGTTTCAAATGGATCTGGGTTGTGGACCCAGTTTGATATGGATCTGGGGTCGTGGACCCAGTTTGGTTGGATCTGGGTCGTGGACCCAGTTTGACATGGATCTGGGTCGTGGACCCAGTTTGGTTGGATCTGGGTCGTAAACCCAATTTGACATGGATCTGGGTTGTGGACCCAGTTGAAATGGATCTGGGTCGTGGACCCAGTTTGATGCGGATCTGGGTCGTGGACCCAGTTTCAAATGGATCTGGGTTGTGGACCCAGTTTGATATGGATCTGGGGTCGTGGACCCAGTTTGGTTGGATCTGGGTCGTAGACCCAGTTTGATTGGATCTGGGTCGTGGACCCAGTTGACATGGATCTGGGTCGTGGACCCAGTTGGACATGGATCTGGGTCGTGGACCCAGTTTGGAATGAATACTTCATGAAAGACAAGTTTGATTATGATCGAGATCGATAGTGAGCCACGTTGGGCAAAATCCGTTTGGAACGAGATCGATTATGAGTAGTAGGCCCTGAGTTTTATAATAAAGTGAATCATTTGATCATTTTCAAGCTTTAAAACTCAAAATAAAAAAAACTTCGAGAAGAAAAGTTGTCAGGACTGACGTAAGGAACAAAACGAGCAAAAAAAAAATTTTTTTTTTTTTTTTTTTTTTTTTTGGGGTCCGTTTTTCAAGCACGGACCTACCATTTTTTGGCTGGTCCGTGCTTCAAGTACGGACCATAAATTCAAAATTTTTTTTTTTTTTTTTTATAATTTTTTTTTTGGGGTCCGTTTTTCAGTACGGACCTACCATTTTTTGGCTGGTCCGTGCTTCAAGTACGGACCATAAATTCAAATTTTTTTTTTTTTTTTATAATTTTTTTTTTGGGGTCCGTTTTTCAAGTACGGACCTACCATTTTTTGGCTAGTCCGTGCTTCAAATACGGACCAGAACATCATATTTTTTTTTATTGGTCCGTGCTTTAAGCACGGACTTAGTAATTTTCCTTAAGTCCGTGCTTCAAACACGGACCAGAACCTTTTCTGGCTTTCCACAGTTGCTCTGTTTTAGTCCCCATCTCGTTTTTGCCCATGTTTTTTTGGATTTTGAGGCACATAGCTTCTGTTTTTTGGCTTGGGCCACAAAAATGTCATTTTTTTTTTTTTTTTTTTTGATGATGCACATGATAACATAAAAAAAACAGATTTCCCCCTTTTACCTAGGGGGACATATGAACGAGAACAAAATAAAAATCCTAAAATCTATACAACTTGCCTTCGTGGGCTTTAAAAAAATACATCACATATGAACATGGGATGGATACGGAATTGGTTTTGTAAGCCTTAGTGTCCTTTGTCTATTAATTACGCTTCAATGCATGCGGTTTGTGGGTGGTTTTTCGGCTACCCATTCTTCAAACCTTGATGGACACCGAAGTGCACACATCTTAAGTTGGTGAATGGGGTGGATGTTCTCCTCCCAGCCACCCAAAATAACGATCTCGGGGGCTTGAGAGTACCGGCATCCGGGGTTAGAAATATAAAGCGGAGGGGGGTGGCTTATGCATAGGGGTGTGAATCGCATGTGCATGTGCGTGCATTTTTTTTTTTGAACCGTACCCATCCTTACATCCCTTGTCCAAAAATAAAAATAAAACAAAAAGTACATGTAAATAAACATTACAACCATTCCCATATAAAACTTGTGAAATAAAAAAAAAAGGAAAGAAAGAAACAAGGCAAACGTTAGTAGATAAACCAAAGAAAACAAACAAAAGGAAAACAAACATTTTTTTTTTGAAATAACCGAATCAAGGGAGAGGGTCGGACCCACTAGTATATCTATATCCCCAGTGGAGTCGCCAAGCTGTGGACACGGGATTTTCAATGTTTTAAAATATCCCTCCACTTTGGGGTGTTTTGGAGTCGCCACCATTCAAATTGGTAAAGGGGTGTGAATGGTCACCCGGATTTGTATTTTTGAAAAATCATGTCATTTTGCCATTTTTTGTTGACTCTCGTAAGATAAGGTGTATGGTCCAACCTTGATTCAAGGTAAGGGGGTCCATTTATGGAGTAGGGAAGGTGTTAGGCACCCTACTCCACCCACCATAGGTGGTAACCTCGGATTCGGTTTTTTTGAAATGGAAAAAAATGAAATTAAAAAAAAATATTTGATATGTGCCCTCAAGTGTGAGGGGCTTTCGATATAGGTTCAAATCATTGAGGGCACCCTTATGAAGAAGGGGCCCCTTGGTGATTTAGACCATAGTGTGTGTGCAAGTGTGTAGGAAAGGGAGAGTAGAGGAGGGAAGTTGAGGGGGGTGTTCTTGGTCCAAACCCACCTTGTTCCTTCCTTGACTTCCTTTGACTTCCTTTGATTTCTTTTTCCTTGCTTGACTTGTTTGAGAGAAGATTGAGAGTTGAGAGTTGAGAGTTAGGTGTTGAGAGTAGAGTAGAGTAGAGAATTGTTTTTTTTTAGAGGATTTTTATCAAATTTTCATTAGTTGTTGTAAGGGGAGAATGGGTGGGTTTTTATAGAAGTTGGAGGGTTATTTTAGGGGTATAATGGGGTGAAGGATTGATAAGTGATAGAATGGTATGGGGTTTAAGAGAAGGGTGGGTGTAATTTGATGGAGGTTGGAGGGTATTTAGGGAGGAGGGTTAAATGGGTTGTTTACAACCAGATGGGTTGGATCCAACCCAACCCATTTAGGTTGAGTGTTTGGTGAGGGGAATTGATGAGAGTGGTTGAGAGGATGAGATTGTTTTAAGGGGGTAATAATTAATTGGTGGTTGTGATTAAGTGGTGTTTGATTTAAGAGAATGGAGGATTTAAGAGGGTGGTTGATGATATTTTGGGAGGGTGAGGGAGATGATGACATGTGTCAAAGTGGGTGGAAATGAAGGGTGGAGATGAGTTGATGGGAAAGGATGAGTGTTTGATTTGAGAGGATGGGTGTAGGTGTGTAGGTTGTAGAGATGGGTTTTGTAGGAAATGATGGGAGTAGATTAGGGGAGGGTGATAGGTTATAAGTGTTTGATTTGAGAGAATGGATATGATAGGTTAGGGTAGAGTATGGGTTGAATTAATTTTTGGAGGGAAGTAATGGACGTTGGTTGGTTGGATGAGGGAGGTGGAAGGGGGTGACTGACATGTGTCATATTGGGTGATTGGTTGTGATGTTGGGCTTAGGTAGAGAATTGGGCTTGGGTCATATGTTGGGTTGAGTTTGAATGGGCTTGGTAGTGGGTAGGATAAGGATGGGTTTAGGTTGAATGGGTTGAATTGAATGGGCTTGGGTAGTGGGTAGGATAAGGATGGGTTTAGACTTGCATTGGGTTGGATTGATGAATGTAGGAGGGTGATGAGGTGTTGGGCCCATGGGCCACGTGAAAGGCCTTGGGCCGTTTATTAAAAATAAGATGACAAAATTTATTGGATTTTTGGTACGTTTGGGCTTCGGAGCCGATTCCGATTTTTGTTATTTTTGGGGCACTTTGCGTCGAGGGCCCGCTCAAATTTGGGTGTCTACAAAAGGCAATCTGATGATGATGAGATCCTCCTCCTTTCATGCAATTATCTATGGCGATAACCCATTCAGATAAATGGTTACTAAGCTCCACTTTGGCTTCACCTCTTTTTAACTTGGAATAATATTCTTTGTCTTCTGAATCTTTGAACCTCTTGCCATGCATATATCTCTCATATCTTCTTAATTAATTCTTCTTCTTGACATCCCCAATCCTTAAACAACACATATAAATATTACAATTAAGGAAACTTAATGTATTCATTTGTTCCTTTAATCTACTTGAGACTTCCAACAGCTAAAAAACCACATATTAGATCTCACCTGATTATTTTAGAATCTATCAACCCTGGCTTTGGAGCCGCAAGAGCAGGACGAATATACAATACCATATCATTGAATCCCATAAACTCTAAAACTAGGCTCCTCGATAATCTGCAGATTGTCATTGAAGTATCCATTTCTTCTTGAACATAGGCAGGAGAAATGGATACTTTGATTTCAGAACTTGCTGGAGTGGTCAGCAGAGAAAGAGCTTTGATTGAAGAATGTGGAGATCTATTGACTAAGACACGCATGTTACAGGTCTGTCTTACTTCAGATTCATCGTGCTTCTTTCTGCTTTTGACTAGTAAATACTGCACTGGCCTACAAGGCACTTTATATTCTATGAAGAAACTATGTAGATCAACCTACAAATGATATGTTGCTGTTGTTACAGTCACTAATAATTTTTTTCATAATTCTACTTCTAAAACAACTTGCTTGCAGGTGGAGGAGTGCAGCTTAAGAGGCCAATAGATTCAACTGAAATAATAAAACAGTTGAAATAGGTTAATAATATAGAGTCAGGCTAGCTTAACTAACTTGGTAAGATTACAAATCTCCTTGTGGCCACATTGATTAAAAGCTCAAGACTAAATTTAAAATAATAATAATAATAATCATCATCATCGTTTTTAGCTTCATCGAAGGTGTTGAAAATGGCAGCTACCAAGCTTACAAAATTTAAAGAAAAATAGAATTAAACAAGATGGTTAGAATTCTTTACATATGAGGTTTTAATGATGGCATGCTTTGGAGAGGAAAATCAAGAGTTTATTTCAGAGGTTGAATACGAGGGCATTTAGGTCACTTTGTCCCTCAACCTCAGAAGATTTAGGTTGAGGATATATATCAAAGTGGCAAGGATATGTCTAAATTGCCATGAAGTGAGAGACAGAGTACCTAAGGAGAATGTGAGTAGAAGCAAAAGCATCAAAAGGAAAGAGAAATACTTCATCTTCACTCTTAATTTGTTTATCAACTACAGATGATAGACTATTGCTGCAATGGAGAATGGATTGAGGCTTTTATAGGTATAAAATACATTTTTTTGAAAAGTGTTTTACATTTAATTTTATTTATAGTGTATCAAACAAAGGATTTATTATGGTCCAGATTTTGTTGGCCTCTTATAGTTACTTCCTACTAACTTAATAAGATTTAATATCGTTGATGGATGGTGATCTTCTAGAAACACTTATGTATGGGCATCAAAATTTTGAAGAAGCCCTTACAAATTTTATAAATCAAAATAAACCCCCTAATAGTTATAAGTGGGTCTATGTCTCCAAATTAGACGCATTGGTTGGGATAGAACTTCTAAAGATTGGATTTTGGATTTTCGTAGATAAAGCTCATAATCCAATAAATTAAAGTGATCCACATTAAATATTGGGTCAATACCCCCAACGAACGGATTAGCTTATAGTTAAATCCAAAATCCACTGAAATGGATTAGACCAATACCAAACAGTATTTAAACCATTACATAAAATCTATCTATGAAATGGTTATAATGAGAAATACTCTCCTACCTTAAATTTATAAATACCAAAACCTCCATCATTTGGAAGATCCGATCATTTTCTCTCAAAAGATATAAGTTCTCATTCTAAAAAAGAAAAAGCTCTTAAGTCATCCTTAAAAGATAAAGCAAAGTTCTTTAAGAGAGACTTCGACTTCGATTCAAGAGAAGATAAAACCTAAAAACCCTTTTTCCGAAAGTCAAGAAATCTCTCTCAGTTGATTAAACACGAAGTATGGAAAAAAAGAAAATTTACAATAAGCCTCTAGAGAAAATTAAGCCTAAAAACCCTTCTTTGGAAGTCAGAAAATCCTTTTTAGTCGATTAAGCATTAAGCACGGAAAGAAGAAAAGTTACACACATGCAATCACCAATATTTTTGTACTTGACTGTTAATTAGAGGAAAAAAAAAGTCTTTTGGTCTAGTTTACTGAGATCTAGATATCCATTTTTCATCAAAATCAATCAATATTATTTATGATCTCTTTTCACGCATCTCAAAGTAGATCGTGAAATTTATTATCGACACTTTCCTCACTAACTTAGTAAGATTTCAAATCTTACTAAGGGTTGTAGAGCTCAAAATGATTACCAAATTGGCAATCTAACACTACAACTCTCTAGATTTCAGGAAAAATTGATATATAAAAAAATTCAAAAACAATTAATTCATTTTGGGATTGATGCTAAAACAAGTTCAGTATGAACCTATCGAACAAAATTGTAAAAAAAAAAATCTGAGTTCTTTGATTCAAAATCTTCATTTTTGAAGATTTTAATGATGGTTTTTCCACCTTCTTTGATGACTAAATGTATTACAAAAAAAAAAAAAACAAATAAATAAAAGTTTGAAAGAAAAATTCCTTAAATTTAATCTCAATTGATTCAACTTCTCAATAAACTCAAAGGGAAATAGATATGAAGAAGGGGGGGGGGGGGGTGTGAAAGAAGAAGAAGTGAGTTTTTTGTTCCGATGGGTTGTGGAGAATATGGTGGGTGTGAGAGTAATTCGATGAGGGTATCAGTGTAATTTCCTCTCTTTAAAAAAAATTTAAGTGGGCGTCGAGAATTTATATGGTGGCCTCGTAGCATTAGGCATGTCAATGGATATTTGAAAATCGGGATCTAAATTCAAATTCGATTCGAAAAATCGAATATTGTTTGAATTTTTCAGATATTAGATTCGAATTTGAATGTTATTTTAAGATTCGAATGAATTTCAAATATGAATTTAGATGTTGCAAAATCAGATTCGCTAAATCCGAACTGATTTAAGTATATATGTTATGTACTTATGTTTTCATGTTACACAAAAAAAATTAATTTCCATTCCCATTTCTATCTTTTTTCTAAACCTAAAAACATTTTCTCTCTCAACCTAAAAGACGAATCAACAAAGGGGTGGGTTTTGGGTGTGCTATTTTATGAATGTTATCCACCAAACCTTACTTTACAAAAGTTTGTTACCTGGCAAACCTTAGACCGAAGATCCACATCTTAAATTGAAATTGGTGCAAATAATTTGTTACTTTACATTCTTTGAAGTGGATCCTAATTGCATCAATTTGTGGTATACAAAAACATGATTTGATGCTACAGGTTATATAAAGGATAAAATTATAAGTACTTTGAAAAAAAAAGTTGAATTTCACCGTCTAATTTTAATTTTAAATTTGGGGTTTTGATAGCCATACAATTTCAACACCTTCGGCTAACCTCAATTTTTATTATATTTTTTATCCTAAATTTTTTCTATGAAATATAGAAGTCTATGGTGCTAGATTGCCAATTTCATAATCCATATGGGCCCAATGACCCCTAGTAAGTTTTGAAATCTTACTAAGTTAGTTATGCAAGCCTCATTTCATAAAGTAAGGTTTGTTCATTAACAAATTTGATAAAATAAGGGAATTTTTGTAATAAAATTGCAATAAATAAGTCAATCTGATAAATCTTTCTTTTTTTTTTAATTGACATGTGTTTAATTTATCGGGTGTAATAGATCTAAAGTCAAATTAATTTATACTAAAATTAAAACAATTTTAAATAGAATTTCAATGTAAATTTGATGATGTGAGCCCCTTGTATCAATACAATTCAATGTATATTTCATCAAGATTTGACTTGTCTGCTAGAATTTCAAGTTTAGACACAAGCTTTAAGAGTGATGTAGGTATCTTGGCAGTCATATCTCAGGATTTAACGATCCATCTTTCAAACAAATAGTACTATTTTTATTCAGAGAAAAAAAAAAGAGTAAAGATGATGAATTACTCAAAGATAAAAATTGATCCTAACCCTTTAAATGCAACGTCCAATGATTGTGATTTATCTATTTATAAATCTGAATTATTCGATTTTGAGTTTAAAGGGTTGGGATCATGTGTTTTTTTCATGAGTCATTCTTAGAATTCAAATGATCCCAACCCAAATATTAATTTAAAAAAAAAAATTGAAAGGTGTTTTTTAAGAGATTCTATTGCCACACGAATTTTTGTTTACAACACATCATTCCTTTTGAAATTAAATCAACATTTATGTAAAGATTTTTTTGTATTACAAGTAAAAGTTGGTCCGTTAATTGAAGTTTTTTTTTAAAGAAAATTACTGTTTTTAAATTACTGTACTGTGTTGAAGAAAGAAGGGAATCTCTATTTATAGAGTTTTGTGACCTACCCAATGGTCAACTAGGGTTGCATACACAAAACCCACGTGTAGGCCCGTGGCCTGTCTTTCACATTTAAAGCCTAGGCCAATGTGCGCACACGTGTGTGGTGTACTTTGTATTTGTCATGTCTAGACCCAAAGATGGAGAAGAGCACATATATCAAACCTATTTTCCACAGTGGGGTTCCACATCCATCAAAAGGACGTCCCAAAAAGGCCACAAAACACTATTGTGTTTTGGAAAAAGCAACAAAAGATAATATAACATAATTAAGGAATACTTTAGTGTCAGATGTGACCATTTAAATAATCCTCATTTTTTTTCGTTGTATTCTTCCTGGAGATATTTAGATAAGAGTCGTGTTAATAGTGACCTCAGCCAAGGACATATGGGGACACCTTCACGTGGTGGCGTGTGCATGTTCGTAGATGCATTTTACTTTTATTTCGGAGAAATTGCATCTATGGATTTGCATATGCCACCACATTAAGATGTTACTTGTGTGTCTCCCACTGAGATCACTCCAGCATTAATCTTTAGGATAATTCCTAACAAATGATCTTTAATAAATAGTTTAGACGACACTGCAAATTTAACTTCTTTAGTGCTAAAGTGACCTCTAGTTTGTACCTCATATCACACGTTTCTGTCGTGAAAGGGTGTAGGAACCATAAATGCTTTTCAACAAGATACGAGTGAAAAATCATCTATGGTTCCTACACACTTCCAAACATCCTTTAAAATACTTACTCCAGCATTCAATTAAGCCCAAAAATTTCATTTGATTATCTTTTATTGATTTAAACCATGCATTTTAAAGATAGGTTTTACCTTTTTACATTTACTCTTCTTTTCTTCTTCTTCTCTTCTTCTTCTCTTCTTCTTTGAGATTACCATTTTACCTCATAACAATTAAAAGTTGTCTCGATCTTTATCCTCTTTCTTTTTATACCATTTTTCAATGGAGTTGTGATAATCTGACGCCCCTCCCCTTTGACTTATTCCCCTTACTCCTCTATCATTTACCTCGAGGTACAAAAGAAAAGATTTATGATTCTACGTATTCCGAGGAAATGATCTACGATTTTGAGATGGGAGCGTATGTTAGAAGAGGTGTAAGAAAATATTATTATTTTCAATACTACCCTTCTTTATTATTTTGCCCTCTATTTTTATTATTTTCCTTCTTTTATCCCCTTAACCCCAAAGAGGATGTCCTTGTCTTAGGCACGGGCATATTTTTTTTTGTTTTTTTATAATTGGTATCCCTGTAAATAGCGGATCGGACTTGTATTTGGGCTTTGCCTAGTTCATAGATCATGATTTTGTCTAAGAATGACTCTTGGGGCATGTGCAACGCCTGCACATCACACGCATCAGGTAAGTATGGGTGTGTCCTCACAAGTGGCCCCTGAGGAATTAATGCTTATACTAGGTATCAAATTCACAACTTACGGCCATTAATCACTTATCAGTCTGAAATTCCCATTGAGCCAACCCCTCGGGGTTACAGGCAAACTTTAGTAAATAATAACACGGGTCGATTCCTCCCCCCTCTCAATTTTCATTCCCCACATAAATAATGTATCTCGTTGAAAACTTTTTATTGTCTTTCTAAGAATACACGTTCAACTTTATATATTTCCTTTCATCTTCTCCTCTTTTTTCAATGATACCCCACCAACTAGATTATATTGAGCAACACTTACCTTATTAACTTAGTAATATTTGAAATCTTACTAAGAGTCATTGAGCTCAAATGGATTACCAAATTGGCAATCCAACACTATAGCCCCCAAAATATCAAGAAAAACTAATATCAAATAAAAAAAATTAATTTGTTTTGGGGCTTGATCCAAGGTTTTGAAAATGGACTGCTACTGAACTTCCACCAAACTTCTAAATATAAAATTAAAATTTAATGGTGAAAATTGACATTTTTCAATTTTTTTTTAAGATAATAGATTTCATATTATAAATTATTGTGGCATCAAATCATGTTTTTGGATCCCACAAGGTGAGCTCAACGACCCTTAGTAAGATTTGGAATCTTACTTAGTAAGCTGAGACTTACTCTATCATCTTTCCTCCCCCCTCTTCCCTTTCTAATAATACTCTTTCAACTTTATCGTGTTTGTCTTTTACCCCCTTAACCCCAAAGAGGATACCCATGTTAAAGTACATGCAAACATTAGTATACCTTTTATCAATTTGAAAATATATCTAAGATTATCTCTAATATTGATCAAAACGTGAATGGGCATATCTAAGTGCCTAAAAAAAACAAGTGTTTGGGGATGAAAAGAATCCATTATTTCATTTTAGGAGAGATTATTGGTCTTAATTTTTTTTCTTTTGGTTGTAAAAAATTGATTAACATCAACATCGACGAAGTTGAAGGGGATAAGTGTCGTATTGTCAAAGTGGACATCAGGCGTGCTGATAAGGTCCCAATAATATCATTTTGGGACCGTAATTTCACCGAGATTACCATCATATAAATACTAGTTCCCTTAAAATAATAATAAATTTTATTAAATCCCAAATTAATGTGACTAACAATAGTTTGTTACTAATTTCAGGTGAAAAAGGCACATTCGGAAACCAACAAAAGAAATAACAATTATGGTTACAATACGCGGGCCGAAAGGAAGTTTCTAGAAAAATATCGATCAATTTGGGCGCCACGTCACCGCGCCGCGGTTAGCCAAGACCGCGCCGCGGTCATTTCGAGGAATTTGTCCTCGAGATTTTTACAGAAGCTTCTAGAAGCTTCGGTGGTTGTAACTGATTGGGTCATTTGAATCGAATTATCCGCTAAATCACCCCGATTACCCGAATAAGAACATTATAAATTTGAGGGTTGATTTCAAAGAAGGGGTCCCCTCTTGGGTCCCTCTCCTTGCTCTCTTCTTCTCTAAGTTTTGATTTCTCCTCTTTGTAATTCTCTGCAATTTTCCTTTGAGTGAGATCTTGAGTGTAGTGAGAACATCAAGAGGAACCACTCATTGTTTATGTAATTGTTGGAAGAGCTATAAAAGGAGAATTTCGGATCGATCATCGTCTTCATCTTCTTCACCCATATTCTTTACATTTTATTAATTGTTGCAATTATGAATCTTGCAATGAGTGGCTAGATCCTCTTTAGAGAGATCAATGATGCCGAAACAAGTTTATCCCTCTAATGTAGTTTTAATTCCTTATTTTGCTTACATGTTTACTATTCTAGAAATTATACTTTGATTAGATGATCTACTTATATTTCTGATTCAAACTTTGATAGCCATTACTTAGATAAGTTCAAGAACGGCTATGCTTTGTGAAGAATCTGAATATAAGCTAGGCAATCTCAATTAAATCTGAATTTTCATGAATGTCTCTTGGTTACCTTTAATAATTAAACCGCTCCACCTTCCGATCCATGAGCAATGACTTGCTACATGGATTGAGTTATTCTTGGAATTGATCTGCATTATGGATAGTTTGCAAAAGCTGATTTGATTTATCTAAACCTCCTTTCTTATATCTTCAATCTCTACTTTCTGTTTTTATTTCAAATTGCAAGTTAGTTTCCATTTCATTTGTGCAACAAATCTGTTTTGTTTTTTAAATCAATCTGTTTCAAAGCTTTGTTTTGATTTCTAATCGAATGAATCCTTGAATCCTCATTGTCCTTGTGGAATGAATTCGACTTACCCAAAGTCCATTTCTTAATCTTAATCTCTGCATCTCTATTGCAAGCTTTACAATCGATCACGTGCAACGCTTTCAAAACAAGAAAACTTGTCAATGACACAAAGGCAATTGTAAATAATTTTTTTAATGTGATTAAGCAACGCCTTATGCCCTCAATAATATAATATTGTCCATTTTGGGTAGAAACTCACACAACTTTAAAATACGTTGTACCTTGTAGGGTCTGATTTGTCCTTATAACCCAAATTCTAAATATTTTCCTATCCGATGTGAGATTAAACTTACAACTCCCTCTTTCTATTCCATTCATCACACAGGATGGCTCCACTTCGACTCCCAATCTCAAGCCTTAGCAGCTTTTTCCCTAGTCTGGTTAAACTTATGTATATCGAGAAATTAAGTAAATTGTCTTAACCTATATTCTTATTAGGTTTTAAAATAAAAAATCACTAAACATAAATTGTGATTTACCGATCTAAAATAATAATTTTTAAAAGAAAAATTTACTAAATGAAATGTACAATTTGAGAAATCTTATCATGATTATGATAAAAAATAATTAGAACACTTAATCAAAGTAGATAAAACTCAAAATTTTATAGGAAGTTCTTTTGATCAAATGGACGTTATCATGATTTAGACTGTCAGCATGCTTAAATCTGACTTTAATATGATAAGTCATGAAAATATTAATTTTATCAAGAAAATTTAGGACGTAAGGGATATTTTAGTCAATAAAAAAATCGATGAGAAATTTCAAAAATTCGAGATATACAGATCGAATTGGTCTAATGTAATGAATATAACAAAAAAAGAAAACTATATGAAAAATATAATTTATTTTTTTTATATTAATAAAATATTAAAATTAATTCTTTTTTATAAAAATTGATTTTATTATAATTATTTATATAAGAGGGATAGATTTGAATTATTGAAGTATTAAATGGGTAAGGTGTAATTAATATAAATATAAATATTATTATATTATATTATAATATATAAGTTATAATGTGTTAACAGATTAGATATCCAGGTGTATTGATTTTATATATTATAATGTAATATATATATTATAATATAAGCTAATATTTATTCAAACTACGAGAGAGAAATAAAATAGAAATAAAAACAGAGACAAGTGGGTTTTGATAGTAGTTTCGTGTACGTTACATTTGATTGAGATTTAAACATATTTCGGACGTGAATTAAGTTCCAACACTGAATAATAAAATATCTACGACGTTAAGATCTACTTCGTCACTGGATTATTTGGTCGAATCATCGAGATAATTAGTTAGAAAAACTATTTCAATGCCGTAAGGACACGTAAAACATAGTTGCGAGGTAGAAAACTTATAATTTTAAATTTGTAGTATAGTTTTCAATTAAATCTATTTTATTTCAATTTTGATAGTTATTTTTGAATTTATTATGATTTAAATTCAAAATTCATGTATCGAATTATAGAATAATTTGTTTTACATATTTTCTCTGATATTTAAATATCATGAAATAAAAATAAGTGAATTTGGTTGAATGTAATCAAAAAATTAATTTATTTAACAAATTGATTTTCATAATAATTTTCCTAAAATATCTATTTAAAAAAT
This sequence comes from Akebia trifoliata, assembly GCF_017979445.1. Classification (NCBI taxonomy): domain Eukaryota; kingdom Viridiplantae; phylum Streptophyta; class Magnoliopsida; order Ranunculales; family Lardizabalaceae; genus Akebia; species Akebia trifoliata. The sequence goes on along the minus strand of NC_141378.1, from coordinate 45,560,392 downwards.
TGTTAAGATGCCTTGTTTTGAAAATGTATTTTCATCGGGTGATTATCTATTAAAAAAAATGTTTAAGTTTAAATTTGAAATCGAGAATGAAAGTCTCAATTGATCATAATCGAAAATGAGAATCTCGATTGGTTGAAATTGATAATGGGATTCTTAATTGTATATGTTTGTATTGAGGAATTTACAGGTTTAAAGTGCTTTTCAGTATTGTATAATAAAATATGTAATGCAATTAGTATGATAATCGTGGGACGGTGTACTTATATGTTTACTACTTTATGATTTACTATTTTCGATATATACTACTGTATTTTATAATTCTAAAAAAACGTAGGAAGATCGTCCAACTTGCAAATTTATTTTAATTTATTTCAAATGAATTTTGATATATATATATATATATATATATATATATAATATATATATATATATATATATATAGTACTGTTATCCATTAAAGGGATAATGAATGCCTATACGATTAATCGATAGCTTTTTTCAAGAAGTAATCATTAATTTAGAATAATAGGGATTTAATATTCCCTTTGATAGTATGAGATACCACTTTAGAATATCATTGTATCTACTATTCAAAAAATTATTATCTTATATTTATTGAAAAATAATAAATTATACTATAAAAATGATTTATAGTTGACTAGATTGATTGATGACATATACCTGCCACAGAGGTATAATGAAGTTGACTTGTTAAATTATCATTTATAGTTTATAGTAGTCAAACGATTGATATACATTAGATATTAACAGTTAACCTGAACCGAAAGACACTATCAACCAATTATGATAAATTGTCAGACCAACTATAAAATCAGGAACTAACAGTGAGTTTCACACTGGTTAAGTATTGGAGATCGATATATATATATATATATATATATATATCAATAGTTTTGTATCAGTTATGTACCTTGTCATTCTTATCAAATACACCACTAGGATTGATATTCTTGTGACATGTTTATGTTTTTTGTTTTATTATAAGATGGAGATATTTTGTTACTATTTTATTAAAGATTAACCTGATTTGACTATTATTCGTTTTGTTTATTTATTTAAAAATCTGTATTATTTATAATATACTAACTTGTTTATCCATTCATATTATGACTATTAACATGAATGTGAGTTTACTATTTAATAACTTCTCTATTACTTACCCGACCAACAAAATATTTTTAGATATCCCAATATCGAGATGCTTATTTTTAATGGAGAACATTATATAGAGGGGTCGTAAGATTATGATGATGAACACTATTTATATTATATGTAAGATGATATTGGAGTTTAGTAGAACTATTTTGTGTAATTTTGAACTTTCTTGTATATAGTAACATTATGTGTGTTATGGATTTTTTTATGTATATGTCTAGAAAGTGAGAGTTAATGTTTATGACGTGGACAACTATTGATCAATATGAAATGTGTAGTTGATCTATTTACACGTTTGAATTATAATTATAGTTATGTTTTTTTTTTTTTAAGTAATGTATATTCGTTATGATATAATGGTTGAAATGTAGTCGATATATGAATTTTAATTATACATGTATATTTTTATAGGTGAAAATTTTTCATAAGTCCAATTTTTAGGGAAAATTCCGTCGAAATTATTTGGAAGAAATACATATCGTATTTAAGTTTTGAAGATCTTGATTTTAATTTTTTTTAAATATAATTTTTTGCTCCATCCTCGAGATTTGAAAAAATCTAGATCCTAAATCGGGAGCGTGACATGTACCGACGGGATTGTGACATTCTCCACGTTCAACAGGATGAGTCTTCCTTAACTATGATATCATTTTTAACATCACAGATCCACATTAATACAATATTGTCTACTTTAAGTCAAAATTCACATGACTTTAAAGCATATTAAATTGTGTAGCGTTTGATTTGTCCTTATAGTTTTGTTTTAAATGTTCTTATGTCTAGTTTGGGATTAAACTCACAACTCTCCTGTCATTTCATCCAGCACACATGACAACTCCACCTTGACAGGAGTCGAAGTTAGAAATATTTTTTAAGAATTTTTTATATATGTCTTTTGGTTATTATAATTTTTAACTCTCTTTTCGATGATACCTTATTTTTTTCAACCAAAAAAAAAAAAGAAAAAAAAGAAAAAAAGAAGTCCTACAGTCATTTTTAATCTTATTAGAAAGAATAGTCCTACAGTGATTTCGTAGGACATTGTGTTCAACACTGAGCTAAAGTTGAATTGTGCTTAGAACCATATATGTTTTTTCCTTGAGAAAAACATTTATGGTTCTAAGCACAGCCACGCCAGCTTAGTGTTGAACGTAGTGTCCTGCAAAGTCATTCCTAACCTAGCAAAAGTAAAATAATGTATAAGATGGAGACCTGAGTCCAAAAAAAAAAAAAAAAGTCATGACTTCTTAAATTTATCTTTGATGCTTCAATCTTCATCCATTGATATTTATATTTCGATCTTTCTCTTTGATGCACTTTCCTATAAATGAAATTTGGAATATCTAGAGAACCTTTCTTATGATTAGAAATCTCCTTGATCTTTATTACTCAGTTGTAATTCACTTCATTTAAGTACTTGTCTCTTTGCCACTTGTTATGTTAGCCAAATCCTTCTTTATATATAAAAGTGCCACGTGGAGGCCTTAACTTAACTCATTCTTCAGTCTCATCAATCCCTACCTATAAAAGGGTTGACGTGTGTAGGTATCGACTGAAGCCATTTATGAGATAGGGCCACTTGCTTATTAGTCAATATCACTAGTAGGTGTAATTTGCACCTCAATACCTATGCATAGGATTATATTGATAAGTTTCCCATATATTGCGGAGAACCAAAATAATTGTCAGAATTAGTTGTAATAATTACCATGTTATTGAAGTGCTTTCAAAAATATAATTTTGAATTTATGTAATACACAATAGCTGGTCCAAATTCAAGAGGAAGAAAAGAACTGTCTAGGTATTTCATTTTCTCATATGTAATGTGTGGGGGACTAATTCCTCATCAATATGATAAAACAGATTGGGTCGAAAGAATGTCTCGAGGTTTACAAGGTCCGAGTGCTCTCGCTTGTGAACCAACATGGGTTAGGTACAATTTGGAAGAATAACAACTCGTGAGGATAGGGCGTGCAGATCCCTGGATTTGAGTGCAATACTTAAAGGAAATTCCTAAATTCAAGGGAGGGGGGCGTTTGACCTTTTCAAAGGAAAAAAAAACGATAAGAACGAAAACGAAAAAAGAGGAAAGGGGACTCTATAAAGAGAAGAGTCAATATGTATCAAAGGTACGCAATCTTATCCTAGCGGAGGGAAGAAATTCTATAAAATTTCTTGACAAATCTAACTTAGGCATCATAGGCTCTCTTTTTCAGGGAAGAAGGCTGGACAGAGATTGAAAAAGCGAACCTGTGCTCCAAGAACTTTGGTTGATATCGAGGCTCGATCTTCATCATCAAATCATCACAAAATTGACCTCCACAATATACGTTATATTAGTCTACGAGAAAGCAATAGAGGGAGGGTACGGAGGGAGTCGTGAGTAAAGGCGGAATTGAGGCAACGAGACTGACGAGTGTACCCCGAGCCTGTCTGAGTCTGAGTCCGAGATGAGAAGTCGATGGATACGACATCCTCTCTTCCTAGAATCTCGACTTAAAAAAGAAACCCCTCTCTCATATTTATGCTTCTTGAAATCCTAAATTACATTTTTCAGTCATTTCATTTGTCCTATTATCCCTATCGAAGACATTTATTTTGAGATATAAATCTCCCACAGTCACAAGGGGAGTTAACTGTCCAACATAGCTCAGTTGTCCTGTGATTAAACACTGGCAGTGAATTTGAATTTTGTTGTTGTTGTTGTTGATGAACGATATTCTTTGTAATTTGTCCATCAAACTCCCGCCCTCAACAAACAAACAAATTCTTTGATTGAAAGTTGGAACACCAAATAGAGAACAAACGATTAAATATTTCACATTGTATTTGGCATGGTGAAGCAATGGCAGCGATGGTGATGATGGTGGTGGTGGTAATAGTAGTGGTGGTTCATCTGGTGATAATGATGGATACTTTTTTGATATAGTGTTTTAAAAACTGGATTTCTTGGCTTACTTTTATATGTTTTACAATATTGCCTGATTTTTATTTTGTTATATTTCTCTTGTCTGATTGTTGGTGCAGAGGCCGTGGATCAATCAAGAAACTTCATATTATCAGCCACTCACTCAGTTTTAGTGAAGGGAGACGACATCAACTTTGAGATTGAATCTTCATTTGGTTGTTTATTGAGCTTCGTGTGAAATGCAACTGTGCACTGGGGTTGGGTTGGAATGAGTAATAAAAAAAAGGATCAGGATCGAGGGACATATGAAAAAACATATGTAAAAACAATGTAACATTAATAAATTTTCAAAATATGGGTTAGAAGTTTCAAATTGAGCTAATTTTTGTGAGAATGATCTCTATGATGGGAAGATCATCCGGGAAAAAAAAATCAGTCCAATCTGAAACTTATAACCCCATTAAAAGTGATTTAGAATGTGGACCGTTGACTTTTTGCCAATTTTTATCAATAATTTGTAACTCACTTTTGATGGATATAGAAGTTTCAGATTGAGCTGATTTTTTGTGATGATGATCTTCTCATCATAGTGACCATACTCGCAAAAAATCAGCTCAATCCAAAATCTCTAACCCATATTTTGAAAAATCATTGTTTTTACATATGTCTCTTGAACGGCCCCCATAAAAAAATTATTGAAAAATTCACTTAAAGGTATGTTAGATCCAACACAAAACTGATGTGCAAAACCTGAATAACATTCAATGGAGGCTATTTGAGTCAAATAAAATATTACCTTGCCACTCAATGTTGCAAAAATATTCAGATTTGAAGAAGGTGCAATGGTCCTAATCAGAAATGATAAAACTGTTGCTGCTCTAAGTCCTTGAGAGTCATGGAAGTGCATACGTCTTTATTCTTGGTGCGAGCAAAAACTTTAAGAACAAGTGGCCGAGTTGACTCATCGCACCGAGGTGATTCAGTCCACCGAATCAACTCAGTGACCGATTCGACTCATCCCATCGAGTGGACTCAGTTATCCGAGTTGACCCAATTAACGAGTCGACTCGGTCAAACGAGTTGACTCAGTAACCGAGTCAACCAACTCCGTGAGTCGACTCAGCAACCCGAGTTGACTCGGTCAAACGAGTTGACTCAGTGCCCGACTCGACCCAGTTAATGAGTCAACTCAATTCAGTGAGTCGACTCAGCAACCCGAGTTGACTCGGTCAAACGAGTTAACTCAGTGATCGAGTTTGACTCAGCGACCGAGTCAACTCGGTTGACCACGGACCACCGAGTCAACTCAGTTGAGGTTTTTCTTGTTTTTTGTTTTTGTTTTTGTTTTTTTTTTGTGTGTGGTTCCGTTGTTGTCCCGGAAGCCCCATTTTGAAACTTGTTAGTAGCCGTTGCCAACGGCTAGTTTATCTCTCGATTTCTCTCTCATCTTCCCTGTCTGTCCCAAAAACTTCTTCCTCCTTGCTCCTTTTCAGAGATCAGAGAGATCTATACATTCGTATAGAAGCCAAATCAGTGGTAGTTCTTCCTCCTCAATCTGTCATTTCATCTATCTAAATCAAGTCTGGTTGGAATCTTCTTCCTGGAATATAATATGCTATCCGAGAATGTTCTATTACACTTTGATCTTCTTTAAACCTATGTCTGTAATATTGGATTGGATAGGTTTTACCTCTCCCATCACTAGTAGCTATTTCTGTATGGTTGACTCGTGCAAGTGTGTTGTTATCATAGTCAATTTGTCCCACCTCTAATTGGGTCCACCTAATTTACCCGACATATTTATACAAATTGTGGCTTTATACGACTGCTTTAATCTGAAGATTTTTCACCACATGAATATCACCAAACGGGGTGTCTTGCTTCACATGAATCCTTGAGAATTCAAGACTTGCAATTTCAAATTTTCATGTAGCACACTAAGACAATTTTTACCTTTCGAACTCTACAGTGATATTTAATTCTCTCAGAGAAGTGTTGAAACAAGTTAAAAATGTAATTTGAAAACAGCCCATATCAGGCATTATTAATTCAGTTTGTCTCATAATTCCTGTCTCAACCAACAATCTCCTTTGTCTTGATTATGTTGCAGGTAAGAAGCACAAGTGGGAAAGAAGCTTGGAATAGGTAATATATTTGTCATGTTAAAATCTCCCATGCTCTTCTCATTGGCTTTGTATGATTGTAAGGGAGCGAGCCCCTTTCTCTTTTCTCATGAAAAATAACAGGGGTTTTAATGGTTAATTACACGTTTGAATTTTCATAAATATTGCATTTCAATAGGCTTATATGACGTATAAGTGAGGTCTCTCGGATTCATCTATGGACCGACCTCACCAATGATGGAAGCCTCATACGGATAGCGTAAAGTTGTTGGCCAAACTTGGTAGGATAATCCATTAATATGTATTTAGATTTCTACAGGTTAGCTTCCTTGAGATGTTGTGAGATTGGTTATCATCTCCTTGCATAGCTTATTGAAGATACTAGCTACCTCTTCGTCGCTACCCAATGTGTTATCAATAATCCCTTCATAATGGAGAATCTTTACATCTTTTGGTGAGTTCACAAGACTATCAAAGAGCAACAGTCTGTAAAATGAGTATCCCTATATGAACAACACTGTTCATAAGCCAAGAGGTTTAGGAAAAGTGGGGCCGTGTTATCATCTACGATTAAAGGTGGAATTTCAAACACACCCTCCTTAAATTCTATATCAAGAATGTCGCAACCCTTCCTCTTCTTAAACTCAACTCTTGCTTCTTCAAGCTACGTAACTGTGTGTACCAATCGCCTTTCTTCCACTGCAGGTGTAGATCGGTTGTCAGCACTACTAGTAGTGAACTTTTAGTAAAACAACAATAAGATTAGTTATGGTTTATGGAACTGAATGTTGTGCAATCCAGAAATAACAAGTTCATAGAATGAGCATCACAAAGAAAAAAAAAAAAAAAAATCAGAAATGAGCACATTTACAAAAATCAGTTTGTTTGGAAATTTATCTGCAAAAATTGCTGTAATGGGCGAATTGCAAGGTTTTTCATTGAGAACTTTTTATTTAATGTAATTTTCAGACTTTTGGCTTTTAGATTTGCCATTACTTTCCTTTCCTTATGTGCAAATTGAGTCTTTTAAGATCACCAAAGAGGGAAAGCCTCTATACATATGATGCGAAAAACTTCATTTTATGACATAGATTGAATAAAACTTCCTTAATTACTTGCTTGATCCTTCTTGAGGTGAGATTCTTCCATTATGTTTGTGAGGTGAGACTCCATACAAGTAGAAACTTAAGTGGTGTAACTCTATTTAAAATTCTACCATTATCCTTTTTCTATTTTCATGGTTATCAGGTAAAACAACTCTAGGAACATGGTAAATTTTCCCTCATTATGTTTGCTAGTGTTGCTCCTCAAAAAAGAATCTGAGCCCTCTGCAGCATTGTAGATAACAGATGCATGTCTTATGAAGTTGATGAATAACATAAACAAAAAAGATAGTGGTGGGTTTCTAACTTCATAGAAATTTTGACCTCCTCCAAATTCTATAATATTAGCTCTCCTGGAGCAGGAAAGAATCAAACCTAAGAAATGTTGATGGAGAAATTTGAAATCAACAAATAAGGCAAAGATCAACTAAATAAATAGGCTTAATGAGAAAAAAAAAAAAAAAAAACGAGAGAAATTTTCTAGATCAACATTATTAAGACAGACAAGACTCAAGATAGTGTCCTGGTTAGGTAGCCTTGTTCTCATAATTTGAATGCTCTATTCAAGTTTTTCTGAAAAACTTTTACCAGCAAATGATACAAGGAATTTAGAAACACAATACACAAATTAAGGCATAAACACTCATACTAGTTGGGATGTGAAACCTGCTCCAATATATTTAAATACCCCAAAAGATGAATTCACCCCTCGAAAATTTGGAAGGTCGTCATTCAGGGAAAATTTAGTCATATAAGAAGTTGTGTTGGAATAGTGTAGAGAAAGGAATGTGTGGACAAATAAAGTGAATATTTGGGCTTAGACCTACAGCTCAGTTGGTTTGACACATTGCAGAGCACTTTGAGGTCGTGGGTTCAAGTCCAGCACCCCAGCTTACCCTTATAAAAAAAAGAAGTGAATATATCATATAGAATTAGGATCACCCTATTATCGTATAGAATTAGGATCACTCGCCAGAAAACTTTCGGTTTGCAACTTCAACATCATTGTTAATGCCCTTGGATTTGAATGTCATAACTTGATGACCCATGTTCTTGATTCAATAGAACATGGATTGCTAATATCTTGTGGATACAGATTTTTATCCTTACTCTTAAACTTCTTTTAACTCTGGAAAGACATTCATGCACTAAAAATAATTTTTTACGTTGGATGCTTTGGTGTTTTGTGACAGGTGTGGCATGGCATTCGACGTAAAGTCTGAACCATGGGTGGGAATCAAACAATAATTGGTGCTTTGGCTTGGAATTCACCCATAGTCTTCTGAAAATAGAGACCTTAACATACTTCAACATGATCTTTGTGTCTCAAATGACTCTGCCAGCCAGCTTGTGGGTCATAAATCTGAAGTAAAGGCTTCTGCAAGTTGTGTTATGTGTACAATCTTGACTATGTATAGCTTGGGCTATTGATTGTTATTATAGCCATGATTTACTCCTTTCAAGAACTCGTAAGTTAAAACAATACTAGAACACGACAGACACACACTATTCACACTTTATAGGTTGATTGACGAGCAGTCTAGAGTTAAATTCTAGCCATTAACAAATGAGATCACATTCATTCTAGGCTTTGTAGGTGTTGAGAGGAATAATGTAATAGAAGCTATTATTCTTCTACTAGATGACACAATTACAATTAGTGATGGAAGATGCTCAAGTTAAATAGAATTGAACCACAACAATCTGAAATTTTTCTTTTTCAGAAATGCAATCAATGGAAATCAATTATAAAGTAATTTATTCAACTTGTGGAAAAAAAAAAAAAAACCATTATGGGGTTTTTATGGAGTTGATACGCCTAGGAAGCATCCTCATTATACTCTTATTAAGTATAAAGTTGTAGATTAAGGTTCAAGACTATTATATAACTAGCTTTACACTCGAGCTTCATTTTTAAAATTTATTGGTGCATGCGAAACAAGTATTCCTGCTATAGTTAATAGAAAAACTTTGCTCCACCTTTTATTTTTTATTTTTTATTTTTATTTTTATTTTTTTAACATTTTCTTGCTAAATAACACTGTATTATATATTTAGAAATGTGACATCAAGAAGACAAGAACATAGTTTCCAATATACAGGAAAGTCTTTTTATACACCATTTTTAGCTTGAGAATCCACTTGACCACCTTCATCTTATAATGTGTGTGAGAAGATAATAAACCATCCTCTCGCCAACTCCCTAATATGGTCTAGTAGATGCAATAAGCTCTATGGACTGCTATGCTATACTTTGACATACAATTGAATTTGTTGTTTTAGTATCTGGATTGTTTTCCAACAATTATTCCTCTACCTAATGCTATTTCAAACACCTTTCTTATCCATCTTGTATCAAAAAATTTATTCGAAAAAATTTGTTTTAGAATATTTTTTCATAACTAGTAATCCAAAATCCAAATAGAGAACAAACGGTTAAATATTTCACATTGTACTTGGCATGGTGATGCAATGGCAGCGGTGGTGATGATGGTGGTGGTGATAATAGTAGTGGTGGTTGATCTGCTAATGATGATGGATACTTTTTTGATATAGTGTTTTAAAAACTGGATTTCTTGGCTCACATTTATATGTTTTACAATATTGCCTGATTTTTATTTTGTTATATTTCTCTTGTCTGATTGTTGGTGCAGAGGCCGTAGATCAATCAAGAAACTTCATATTTTCAGCCACTCACTCAGTTTTAGTGAAGGGAGACCGCATCAACTTTGAGATTGAATCTTCATTTGGTTGTTTATTGAGCTTCGTGTGAAGTGCAACTGTGCACTAGGGTTGGGTTGGAATGAGTAGTAAAAAAAGGATTAGGATCGAGGGACATATGAAAAAACATATGTAAAAACAATGTAACATTAATAAATTTTCAAAATATGGGTTAGAAGTTTCGGATTGAGCTGATTCTTTGTGAGGATGATCTCTATGATGGAAAGATCATCCGGGAAAAAAAATCAGTCCAATCTGAAACTTATAACCCCATTAAAAGTGATTTAGAATGTGGACCGTCGATTTTTTGCCAATTTTTGTCTATAATTTGTAACGCACTTTTGATGGATATAGAAGTTTCAGATTGAACTGTTTTTTTGTGAGGATGATCTTCTCATCATAGAGACCATACTCGCAAAAAATCAGCTTAATCCAAAATCTCTAACCCATATTTTGAAAAATCATTATGTTTACATATGTCCCTTGAACTGCCCCCATAAAAAAATTATTGAAAAATTCACTTGAAGGTATGTTAGATCCAACACAAAACTGATGTGCAAAACCATAATAACATTCAATGGAGGCTATTTGAGTCAAATAAAATATTAGCTTGCCACTCAATGTTGAAAAAATATTCAGATTTGAACAAGGTGCAATGGTCCTAATCAGAAATGATAAAACTGTTGCTGCTATATGTCCTTGAGAGTCATGGAAGTGCATACGTCTTTATTCTTGGTGCGAGCAAAAACATAAAGAACGGGTGGCCGAGTCGACTCAGCCAAACCGAATCGACTCAGTGATCGAGTTGACCCAGTTAGCTAGTCAACTCAGACAAATCGAGTCAACTCAGTTAGCGAGTCGACTCGGTTAGCGATTCAGTGAACTCAGTGAGTCGACTCAGTATCCCGAGTTGACTCGGTCAAACGAGTTGACTCAGTGCCCGAGTCGACCCGGTTGATGAGTCAACTCAATTCAGTGAGTCGACTCAGCAACCCGAGTTGGCTCGGTCAAACGAGTTGACTCAGTGACCGACTCGACCCGATTAATGAGTCAACTCAAATCAGTGAGCCGACTCAGCAACCCGAGTTGACTCGGTCAAACGAGTTAACTCAGTGATCGAGTTCGACTCAGCGACCGAGTCAACTCTGTTGACCATGGACCACCGAGTCAACTCAGTTGAGGTTTTTCTTGGTTTTTGTTTTTGTTTTTTTTTTTTGTGTGTGGTTCCGTTGTTTTTCCCGGAAGCCCCATTTTGAAACTTGTTAGTAGCCGTTGCCAACGGCTAGTTTATCTCTCGATTTCTCTCTCATCTTCCCTGTCTGTCCCAAAAACTTCTTCCTCCTTGCTCCTTTTCAGAGATCAGAGAGATCTATACATTCGTATAGAAGCCAAATCAGTGGTAGTTCTTCCTCCTCAATCTGTCATTTCATCCATCTAAATCAAGTCTGGTTGGAATCTTCTTCCCGGAATATAATATGCTATCCGAGAATGTTCTATTACACTTTGATCTTCTTTAAACCTATGTCTGTAATATTGGATTGGATAGGTTTTACCTCTCCCATCACTAGTAGCTATTTCTGTATGGTTGACTCGTGCAAGTGTGCTGTTACCACTCTTGCTTCACATGAATCCTTGAGAATTCAAGACTTGCAATTTCAAATTTTCATGTAGCACACTCAGACAATTTTTACCTTTTGAACTCTACAGTGATATTTAATTCTCTCAGAGAAGTGTTGAAACAAGTTAAAAATGTAATTTGAAAACAGCCCATATCAGGCATTATTAATTCAGTTTGTCACGTAATTCCTGTCTCAACCAACAATCTCCTTTGTCTTGATTATGTTGCAGGTAAGAAGCACAAGTGGGAAAGAAGCTTGGAATAGGTAATATATATGCTTTTCTCTTTGGCTTCGTATGATTGTGAGGGAGCGAGCCCCTTTCTCTTTTCTCATGAAAAATAACAGGGGTTTTAATGGTTAATTACATGTTTGAATTTTCATAAATATTGCATTTCAATAGGCTTATATGATGTATAAGTGAGGTCTCTCGGATTCATCTATGGACCAAGCTCACCAATGATGGAAGCCTCTACCAAGGAGCTTTGGGAGGTAGTGGTGGTGAGTGGATGAAACCGCCTCTGTTTTCACCGTCGCTCCGTCCATTGTTTGGTTCATGCATGCAAACCAAGCAAACTCTCAGTTACTACTGAGTAGGTTTCAATGACTCATGAGAAAACATGTGATCCCAATCATGTAAAATCTAACGGATGAAATTTATAGTATTTTAATATCACATATCTCGAGGATGATTTTATCCCAAGAATAAATATCAACCATTGGATTTTTGTGTTTAGGCTTTTTTAATTTACCATTATTAATTACCAGATATTTGGGATGACGAAGTACCAATCTCATTCCCATATAGCCAAAGATGGGAAGATTAGGCGTCTTAAGTTTGAATGTTGAAGTGAAAGGATGCAACTAACGCCTTAATTCAAAAAAGAAAAAAAAAAAAAAAACCTTACAAACCCAAAATAATAGATTTAATCTTCATGTATGCGACACCCTATTTGCAGCACCGGTTTAATCTTCAATAAAAGAAGAATAATAGATTGTTTTCACAATTGAGTCGTGCTGGATTGACCTCACGATTGGACCTCATATCACATATCTTGACGTGAAAGTGGATAGGAACTATAGATGCTTTTTCATTTGTACCTCGAGGAAAATCAGCTATGGTTCCCATACACTTTCACATCAGGGTGTGCGATGTGAGGTCCAATCTTGAGGTCACTTCAGCCTTATTCTTTACAATCATATTGTTCAATTTGTTCCTTATACTCTATTAAGCAACTAAGTATGTGGTTGCCTCAAAATGTGCTCCATTTCAGATCAAGATTCCGTTAGATTGTTTTTTTTTTTTTTTTTTCTCAACAAGAATATCGCCGATCCTCTAATTCAAATACTCCAGAGGTTTTTATCCCTCCCCCTTTTCAATTACGACTAATTTTACTGTTTTTAAGTAAAATTTTGTACGATTATTACGAATTGCCGAGAAATATAAATCGAAATTGAAATGGTATTATTGTTCCAATTTAGAGGAGCGGAACCAAAGCCACTGGCCTTTTCTGCAGCTCTTGGCATCACCTTGGGAGTATTTCCCATATGCGGAATCATTTACATCAAAGTTCTTTTTTCCATTCAAGAATACGATTGATTATATTATTTCATTCTTATGGGTTTTGAAGATCAGACTAACATATGGTATTAAATTTCCATTTGTTTTACATTTTGTCCTATAGTCCATAACGTTTCCTTAAGTATCCAGTATTATTCATTTAAAAAAAAAAAAACAGAGAGGATGATCTGTGTATCACAATACTTACCGAATAAATGGTAGTGAACTTTTATTAAAACAACAATAAGATTAGTTATGGTTTTATGGAACTGAATGTTGTGCAATCCAGAAATAACAAGTTCATAGAATGAGCATCACAAAGAGAAAAAAAATCAGAAATGAGCACATTTACAAAAATCAGTTTGTTTGGAAACTTATCTGCAAAAATTGCTGTAATGGGCGAATTGCAAGGTTTTTCATTGAGAGCTTTTTATTTAATGTTATTTTCAGATTTTTGGCTTGTAGATTTGCCATTACTTTTCTTTTCTTATGTGCAAATTGAGTCTTTTAAGATCACCAAAGAGGGAAAGCCTCTGTAAATATGATGCGACAACTTCATTTTATGACATAGATTGAATAAAACTTCCTTGATTACTTGCTTGATCCTTCCTGAGGTGAGACTCCATACAATTAGAAACTTAAGTGGTGTAACTCTATTTAAAATTCTACCATCATCATTTTACTACTTTCATGGTTATCAAGTATAACAACTATAGGAACATGGTAAATTTTCCCTCATTATGTTTGACAGTGTTGTTCCTCAAAAAAGAATCTGAGCCCTCTGCAGCATTGTGGATAACAGATGCATGTCTTATGAAGTTGAGGAATAACATAGACAAAAATGATAGTGGTGGGTTTCTAACTTCATAGAAATTTTGACCTCCTCCAAATTCTATAATATTAGTTCTCCTAAAGCAGGAAAGAATCAAACCTAAGAGATATTGATGGAGAAATTTGAAATCAACAAATAAGGCAAAGATCAACTAAATAAATAGGCTTAATGAGAAAAGAAAAAAAAAACGAGAGAAATTTTCTAGATCAACATTATTAAGACAGACAAGACTCAAGATAGTGTCCTAGTTATGTAGCCTAGTTCTCATAATTTGAATGCTCTATTCAAGTTTTTCTGAAATACTTTTACCAGCAAATGATACAAGAAATTTAGAAACACAATACACAAATTAAGGCATAAACACTCATACTAGTTGGGATGTGAAACCTGCTCCAATACATATGTAAGTACCCCAAAAGATGAATTTACTACTCGAAAATTTGGAAGGTCTTCATTCAGGGAAAATTTAGTCATATAAGAAGTTGTGTTGGAATAGTGTAGAGAAAGGCAAGTGTGAACAAATAAAGTGAATATTTGGGCTTAGACCTACATCTCAGTTGGTTTGATACATTGCAGAGCACTTTGAGGTCGTGGGTTCAATTCAAGCACTCCAGCTTACCCTTCCGAAAAAAAGAAATGAATATTATCATATAAAATTAGGATCACCCGCCAGAAAACTTTCGGTTTGCAACTTCAACATCATTGTTAATGCCCTTAGATTTGAATGTCATCACTTGATGACCCATATTCTTGATTCAATAGAACATGGATTGCAAATATCTTGTGGATACAAATTTTTATCCTTGCTCTTACACTTCTCTTTACTCTGGAAAGACATTCATGCACTAAAAATCATTTTTTACATTGGATGCTTTGGTGTTTTGTGACAGGTGTAGCATGGCATTCGATGTAAGGTCTAAACCATGGGTGGGCATCAAACAATAATTGGTGCTTTGGCATGGTGTTCACACATAGTCTTCTGAAATGATCTTTGTGTCTCAAATGACTCTACTAGCTAGCTTGTGGGTCATAAATCTGAGGAAAAGGCTTATGCAAGTTGTGTTATGTGTACAACCTTGACTGTGTATAGCTTGGAATATTGATTGTTACTATAGCCATGATTTACTGCTTTTAAGAACTCGTAAGTTAAAACAATACTAGCACATGAAATACACACACTATTCACACTTTATAGGTTGATTGACAGGCAGTCTAGAATTAAATTCTGGCCATTAACAAATGAGATCACATTCATTCTAGGCTTTGTAGGTGTTGAGAGGAATAGTCTAATAAAAGCTATTATTCTTCTACTAGATGACACAATTACAGTTAGTGATGGAAGATGCTCAAGTTAAATTAGAATTGAACCACAACAAGCTGAAATTTTTCTTTTCAGAAATGCAAGCAATGGAAATCAAATATAAAGTAATTTATTCAATTTGTGAAAAAAAAAAACCATTATGGGCTTTTTATGGAGTCACTATGCCTAGGAAGCATCCTCATTATACTTTTATTAAGTATAAAGCTGTAGATTAAGGTTCAAGACTATTATATAACTAGCTTTATACTCGAGCTTCATTTTTAAAATTTATTGGTGCATACTAAACAAGTATTCCTGCTATAGTTAATAGAAAAACTTTGCTCCACCTTTTATTTTTTATTTTATTTTCAACATTTTCTTGCTAAGTAACAATGTGTTATATATTTAGAAATGTGACATCAAGAAGACAAGAACATAGTTTCCAATATACAAGAAAGTCTCTTTGTACACCATTTTTAGCTTGAGAATCCACTTGACCACTTTCATCTTATAATGTGTGGGAGAAGATAATAAACCACCCTCTCGCCAACTCCCTAATATGGTCTAGTAGATGCAATAAGCTCTATGGACTGTTGAGCTATAGTTTGCCATACAATTGATTTTGTTCTTTTAGTAGCTGCACTATAACAAATATGGCAATTAGGAACGGTTTATAACCATTCATAAGCCACTATGAAACGGTTTACAAACCGTCTCTAATCGAGGCGTTGTTAATGAATTTAAACGACTGGAAGCCATTCTAAATCTTAGGATTTAGAATGAAAACTGTTCCATAACTCAGAATTTGGAAGGACTAAAAACCGTTCCATATCTGTGTTTATATAATGAAAAAACATTTTAGACATCGGATTTTATAAGACTGATCTCTTAAAATCTGACACTTTAGACAACGGTTACAAACCGATATCTAAAATTATCATAAACTGATATCTAAACTTTTAAAAAACTTTTTTTTTTCTTCTACGCACCTATTAGTCATGTTCAAAATAGAGGACATCGAGGTTCTCTATCAGATTAATTTATACACAAAAAGAGTTACAATGAGTCATAATTTATAAATCCAAAATTACAATGCATCAATAAATCTTTCACAATCGTTACACAAGCACAAATGCTTACAAGAAAGCAATGCCATCACTTCCATCCCTCCTTATCTTCTTTAAGATCTTCACAATGCCCACAACTGCTAATCGAGCAGCCTTTCTTGTCACCACTTTGCATACTCTCACGATGAGCTTCCGCACCTTCAAAGGAGCATCCGAGAAGCAAGTACTCCTGATTAACCAAAGAACCAAGGACTATAAGGTGAGAAACCTTCATGTCCACTGTTCAGCTCCAAAGGCAGTCCAATCAGAAGCATAAATAAATTAAATACAAATAAAAGTGCCTAAGATAAAGGACCCAGAAATATTTACAAATGTATAGAACACTAGTTCATAAAAGCCACCGATTTAGAATGAGTGTACTAGCAAGTTGTATGTAAAAACTAAAGCAACAATGCATAAACAATAAAAATAAAATAGAAAAGATAAATTTATTAAGTATTTTCCCCTACAACTTTCTCAAGATGTCTAACATGGGAATTTTTTGTTCTCATTTTAGTGTCCGTGATACATGATGCAATATATCCTACTTAAAGATTTGGTGAAGAATAAGAAAGTTGAAGAAGAACAATCTAACCTGCATATTTGAAGAAAAATGAGGACAAAATCCCCTAAGCTGTATTGTTTAATATCAAAAGCATGGTAGCTTTCGAGTGTCCTTGAAGGATATCAAAGCTATCAAGCCCTAGAAACAATCAAAGATAAAATCAATTATGAATACGAATTGTGACATACACCAAAATAATAATATGAACAACATTTTTCACATGGATTTATTGACAAGAAGGAATCATGCAATGGAGTTCCTAGAGATCTAATATGATGATTATTAAGAAAGAAATAAGAACACATGAGAAGTTGTAGCTAGCATGAAAACAATTGGAGGTTACACAAACATTTTACCAACTATAGTAGGTTTTACAACAGCGGTTGAACATACATACATATCTCTATGGGATAAATGCAAAACTAGAACAATGGATGGATGCCTTGCAATCCGAAAAGGTTAAAATAAGTCAGACCAATTAGAACAATGAGTGCAACTTCAATAAACAACTGTATAGTGATGAGGTACTAAGTAAGATTGGTGGACAAGAGACCACCCAAAGTGAGCATATTGTACACAACTCTGCTATAATTATTGTTTATTTAGTTCTCAGAATACCTACATTAGTTGTTTGTATATCAAACTCCACTAGAATCCCTATTGCAAACGAACATGCTCTAATGGTCAAGATAGGTGTCCTTAAATTTAATTCAATCTAAATAGGAGTTAAAATGAAGTTTCTAAAAATCCACATGCATAGGACTGAAATGATAATTTTACTCTTTTCTCACGCTTATTAACCTAACAGAACCTTCATGCAGTTTGGAATCATCAATATAAAAGCCAATTTGTTGTAATTCACACGAATCTAAGTTTACAGAAAAAAAAATGAAGTTGGTGTAAAACAACCAAACATCATCATTGGGGCTCATGTCTTCGTACGTACTAAGGAAGTCTAACAATAACAATGTGTTGGTTCATCAAATAATAAGTTGTGAGGAACAGAGACAGATTTAGCAAAAAGAACAAAATTATATTAGATAGAGAAACTCATAATGAAACAGTACTAGTAACGAATTAGATTTAATTCTTACGACCTGAAGAGCTGATACTTGGAGAAACAAAACTTGTGGATATATGTGCCTGTCTTCTAGCCAAGTTAAAGAATTATCCCAAATGTTCACATCTGAAGAAGGTGCATGGATAACTCGAGGCTTTATTGCACTGAAAGCATCAAGGCGAAATCCAGCTAGCTCAGGTGATGCAGGTAACAAATACTATTCCAAGACACGATCATCATCGATTAACCTTTCAGTCTCAATTGGAACCTGAAAGAAGAAAAAAGAAGTATTAGTGATGCAATTTAACTCCAAATACACCTAGTCATTGGAGAATAAGAAATTTATAACAACTAGGAATCATATTTTACTTAGCAAACTACACCCACAATCTTGTATAGAAAGATTCCCAACTAATATTTTCCAACTCTTCTCTCCAATTCTTTTCTCAATTGTCACCATTTCTAATTTATTGTGAACAACTAATACTGGGTATCAAACTCATGACCTATAGGCATTAACCGCTTATCGATATGAAATTGCCACTAAGCCAACCCCTCAGGTTATTTTTCTACCATAATTAGTTTTAATAAATTATGTAAATGACCTTATTTGAATCATGTCTATTGCACTGAAAAGTAATAATATTCCTTTCTCAAATAGGACTTGGACTTTCTCAAATAGGACTTGGTTAGATCTGATGTTTGAATGTGGGCGGTCACTAAACTTCTAAATTTAAACCATTGGATGTGACTATCTTGATGATGTGACATATCCTCAACCCCAGCCGCTGATTTTAGCTACATAGAGCATTTCAGCATTTTCTATAAAAAATAAAAATAAAAAAAAGTACCACTAGGCTTTTTTTTGGATGTACAGTCGTTTAACATTCAAAGAGAGCATTTCCCTATAAACCATGTAATCCAAAGGAATGTCTTACCACTCAAACAGATGGTAACAACCAAAATAACCACTCCAACTAATATTGTGTACAAACCGGAATGGTCAAGATTTCTCCATTGAATTATCCCAAATTTATAACAACAATGGTTTTAATGAACAACTAATATTTTATTAGAAAGAAATCAAAAGGGTGCAGAAGGAAAAGTCTCTCCCTTGAGGATACTTCCATCTATAATTAAAGCAGCGGTGGACTCAAGGTCCATCTCTAGTGTAAACCAACTAAAATTGGGTACTCATTTGAATTAGGTGTTCGAGGAATTGAATTATGTATAAACAATATAGTTGAATAACAGGATTACAACACCTAATGTAATAGTTCATCACATCATTACAGGATATTTTTACCAAAATATAAGAGATTATTATAATTCTAATGATACATAATAGAGATGTTCCATGAGATATCAATTCAGAAATATTTTCATTGTATCAAACAGATTATCAGTATTTTCGAAAGAGTAATGCTAACAAAACCCATCAGTTCCCCCATGATTAGGAACTCACCTTTGTTTCGGTACCATGTCAACTATGGGCTTGCCTAGATTTGACATAGCATTAAACCCAGGTTGATTACAACCTCATTTGGATACCTTTTCTTCCTTCTCATGCTGCAATTCCACAAGCTTGATCTGTTATGTTGAGTAAACACGCTTCCTATCAAATACAAGAACAGATGTATATTTTCTCAGATGATATAATTCACTATAATAACATTATTCGACAAACAGAAGATCTATTATTCTCAAATAGGATGGATATAACATAAACAAAAATTGAAAAATCTATAAGAATTAAAAAAATCTCATCTTCATTTGGTTTGGTTTGGTTTGAGTAGTTATTTTAAGCACATTCAAATTTCAGTTGAATGGATTTTGGAGTGATACCCCTGCTCAATGATGAGAAGTCCGCACAAAATCAGAAGAACACAATGCGCACGTGTTAGTTGCACGAGTCCCTCCGTCTCAATTGTTTTTAAGACAAATGAGCATAAACACAAGTGGAGGGACGACAGCCGACAACGATCATGTGATGCCTCTCATGAAACTCATGCTTAAAGACAACCAAATTACAGATTTTGTAGATTGGTATATCTACATCACTTAGTGTGGCCTCTATCACTTAGAGACTCTTTGGCATTTATTTCCTGGTTTCAACTATCACTTAGTGTGGTCTCTCTCACTATTGGAATGTAATGTATTGGTAATGATCAGCCGATACCCATAAAAAATAAAATAAAAAACCCCATTAGTAAAAGTTGGTGTGGCAATAGAAGCTCTCTAAAAAGACCTGTACATCCTAGAAAGTGGCACAACATCGTAAGATGAACAAAAACATAGGATAACTTTGCTTTCAACAGAGGTGCTTCTACAAAATCATTCCTCTTCTCTTTTAATCACTAATATAAGAATCGTGATCGCCAACTGGATATCTATGTCCATATGGGATATCTTAATACCATTATTAATAGTCTACACAACTCAAGACTTCAGATTTTTCCCTACTAATTAGGATAAAATGTGGATTGCTATATAAGACACAATACAGGAAAAAAAAATAGTTGAAAGATTAAAAGGCCTACCAACCATGGACACACAACAAATCAGAACTTCTGAAGATGTTTTGCCAAAATCTTCCTAAAAGTAATGCTAATTATTTGTTTTGAGATACAAGAAAATCTATGTTCCTAATGGTTTGATCATTAGTCAAGTGAGGCCTTGCATTCATTCCTCCAGCAAACATAACAGGACAGAGTGTGTGTGTGTTTTGATAGAATAAAATTCTGATCTATCCCACTAGTAATCTAGAAAAAACCTTGTATCTTATATATCAGTCAGATTCGATGACCAAACCATTAGGAACATAGATTTTTTATAGACCATGTAGTATTCTTATTATTGACCCATTGATACAGATGCACAACACAGGGCATATATGGCATCAAATGGATATTTAGCCAACTTTTTACTGTATAGATATTGAAAAAGTGGGGGAATTAAAACTCAATGCATAAGCATATAACACAATAATCAACAAACATGTTTACCTCATGTTGGTTGCAGCAGCTTCATCCCATGCTTTAGGTTTTCAGATTTCCTTTGCTTGAGAATTGTTATATGTTCAAATTCTAGCTGAGAAAGTCGTTGCACAGGCCTAGTTAAATTATCCATAGTACCTGAAATAACAATGCATAACTCTATTAATGTGCATATATAAGAATCAAACGCAATATTAATGTTATACTAATTATAACACCTATAACAAGAGAAAAAATAAAACAGAAAACCCATGTTCTTACTTGATCAATCAAGATGGTAGCTGAAACATGTCCCCATAGAAGGTGTGAGAGTTTTTATCTGCTTGGAATATGTATATTCATCCCACAATGATTCTAATTTTCGTCCTCAAGTCTGTAATACTATGTTCATCAAAGATCTAGCATTTGTATGCATTATGGAAACCTGATGAAGCAAAGACAATGAGAAAGTATTTGGGTACAAAATAACTTACAGATTTAAAAATTCTGATTACATCGATAATCAAACCGAATAAAAGTAGCTTTTTCTTTTAAAAAAAACCACCATAAGTTCCTGCAATTAAAGTCCTAACAACCACACACTACAACAAAACTGAAATCCGGCTTTCCTATCCTTCATTCCTCAAAGATGTCACAAACATCAAACAATTCACACCATATTTGATTCTTCAAACAATTAATTTCCATAAATAGCTAAAAATTCAACAAATAAAAAACAAAAATTTGAAGAAACACGAAATTAAGAATTCAGATCTAAAAAGATCGATCGAGAAGCTGTTTGGTTACAGATGGAGATGGCTAAAGAGCTCAAGCTCGTGAAGCTTATTTATACTCAACCAATAATAGAACTAACAAAATTATGTTTAATCACATCTAAAAATCTAAATCTTCAATCCAAATCCCTAATACAATTTATATAAAGAAAAGAGGGATTAAAGAGAGTACCTAGCCTGAGAGATTGATCGAACGAACGACTGAGCGATTGAGAGATGAGATCGAGGGAGAGCGACTGAGATCGAGGGAGCGACGATAGAGCGAGAGAGACGATTGAACGAGCGACTGAGCAAGAGAGAAAGATGAGATCGAGGGAAAGCGACCGAGAGAGAGATGAGATCGAGCGAGAGCGACTGAGATCCAGAGAGACAATCGAGAGAGAGAGAGAGACGTGAGAGCGACAGAGATCGAGAGAGAGAGATTCGAGAGGGAGAGACGACTAAGAGAGAGTTTCGGTCCAACTATACAGATAGATATCGAGTCAAATAAAATGCGGATAAAACGGTTTTTAAATGCAAAACAGTTAAAAACCCATTTTTAATTAGAAACAGATAAAATCCGTTTTATAATTTTGTTCCTGATTCACTGCTTTCTTGTAGTGCTGGATTGTTTTCCAGCAATTATTCCTTTACCTAATCCTATTTCGAACACCTTTCTTATTTATTTTGTATCAAAAAATTTATTAGAAATAATTTGTTTTAGAATATTTTTTCATAACTAGTAATCCAAAATCCAAATAGAGAACAAACGGTTAAATATTGCACATTGTATTTGACATGGTGATGCAATGGCAGCGGTGGTGATGATGGTGGTGGTTGATCTGCTGATGATGATAGATACTTTTTTGACATGGAAATGATGTGTAGCACCTTGAGATCCTAGTAAAAAAATAAAATAAATAAAAAATGAATAAGTTAAAAGTATGGACTGCCACAAGCATAATTCCAATATTGAGGCCAAGATCGATTCCCTTAGTGTTCTTGGAGCAGTTGCACAACTACATATATGGTTAACGCATCATTCATGGTGGGAATCAATTACATGTTAATCATTAGAAAATCTATTATAAAAGGATGAACATACTATCCAGGTAAAAAAGATAAACTCACCCCAAACCCAAAATCTCGATAGTGATTTCCATTTGATTATAGCAAAAAGACAAACTCACCCCAAAGAGTTGGGTTGGGCTTTAAATGGGCCAGGCCTTTTTAAGCAAAAATAATAATAAATCAAGCCCTATCCCAAATCATCTAAATATCGGTTGTGCCCGGATTAATAAATAAAACCTTAGTCTAAACCCAATCTACTAGGGTTGTTAATGGATTGGGTCAGAATCAGATTAGGGTTGATTTGGTACCGATCCAATAAGGATCGGATCGGGCCAAATCCAACATTTTATGCAAAATCGAAATCAACTTCACACATCTCAATAAATATATAATATAATTTATATACTTTCTAACATGTTATCGGATCGGGTCCTTTCCGGATCGGGACTTGGTTGATCCAGATCCTACCCAATAAGAAATCGGATCGAAACCTTATAGGTTGTCTCCAAGATGGAGATTAGAATCAGTTATTTCCATGGTTTTAAAACTCGTTTTTACATCTTGTCCGTGAACGAGACTGAGTCATCTCTTTCATGAACGAAACCGAGTCATCTCGGATGAGTTTGAGACGTCTCGTTCAACAATTAGAAAAATGAAGGGTTTTAAATCTCGTCCGATACATTGACTTGTCTATCCGTCTCATTGGTGGAAGATACCTAGACATATCAGATGAGTCGTCTCGGTCATAGACAAGATTTAAAACCATGGTTGTTTCACCATTTAACTTGCTCATTGGAAGACTTTCATTGTAGCTTAGGTTTTATATACTTGAGGATTTTGAAAAATAAAATGCCCTATTAGACTCTCTATGGAGTGAAATCTAGAAACTGCTTAGTTAGCTCAATACACATATAAAATTTGTGAAGAAAATCTATACAGTGATGAAGAAAGTCTCGGTAGAGATATTTAGTTGGGGGACTTCTACAAAATTAAAATTACCGCCCTTTCCTCTGAATTTTCTTCCAACCACGTCTTTACTACACAACACTTCAATTTAGGTTCCATCCTAACAGAAATTCAAAAAATCTCTCTCCAAACTCACTCTTTGGCGTTGCACTTTCAAACAATATGTTAATGTTTGTATATGTCAACTCATAGCACTTTCCCTCTGTATGGGCCTATAAGGTCCCTATTGATCTATAATCTTCTCATCGAGGTTTCCTACTCCAGTTTGTTGAAATATTTCTGTATGTTTTCACTTCTAGTAAGATCTAGATTTGTATAGCTTCCACATCCTTCGCCTGGTGGATTGCTGCTCTATAACCTTGTTTATGTATGGTTCTCAATCTTTATCACATTCATCTGTACTCTGCTCGTGTCAGTAGTTATGTGATATGCTATGGGAGGCAAAATGAAATGTTATTACCCCTGAGTGACACCACAATGGACTACCATTCGTCTTGCAGTTTTACTTCCTTATTTTTTTTTGTCCATCACCTGAACAATTGATACACAATCATTATTAGGTGACTACTATTACTCCCTATACTGACCCTTTTAACTTCTCCAGTCCATACCTGCTTAAAAATTGATCCCAACTCAAAATTAGTTTTCTTAAAGGGCTGACTTTATCTTTTGCCAAACTCTAAATGGAAACCTTTCAAAAAAAAAAAAAGTTCTCAGTTCCTGACTTGCTTTCATTAGTACGACGATACTTTAAGAGTCTAATGACAGTCCACACAAATCGTAGAATTGGATGATGACCTT
This sequence comes from Akebia trifoliata, assembly GCF_017979445.1. NCBI lineage: Eukaryota > Viridiplantae > Streptophyta > Magnoliopsida > Ranunculales > Lardizabalaceae > Akebia > Akebia trifoliata. The sequence goes on along the minus strand of NC_141378.1, from coordinate 45,535,735 downwards.
TGTTGATGGTGATGCCATATGGTATGATATGGCTTGTATGAAATCTTATAATTCAGTTCACTTTGCCATCTTGTTTCTAGAATCTGCTTGTATGGGGACTATCAAGCATAGAACCATTGATTCTTGGTTGGTAGACTTGATTCACAATTGGTTCTTTGTTAACTTTTTATGTGTCTTTGATTTATGAACTAAAGACTTAGTTTGTGATTTTGATTACCTACATCGTCAAAGCTTTATCCCAAAAGTCTGGGATTGGTTATTTAGATTCTGTTTGATAACCAGAATATCGAGTATAAAGTAGTTGGTAGTTAACAATAAACCTTCCTAGTCTAAGATTTACTGAAGTTGTTAATGCTTGCAATTTGTCCCACAGGTACGTCGCAGTTGGGAATGACCCCTTCCTTACAAGTTACTCAGGTCAGTACCAGTCCTAAGTTGTACCGGCACTCCTCAACCTACAGCAGTTTTTAGCAAGAGCAAATTTGGCAGGCTATGTAAAGCTAGTAGTCCCTTGCAATGCCGATGCCTATAAGTCTTCCCTTCCTTCTCAAGGAACCTTCCGTCCTGAACTGGCACAAATCATGACTCAACTTGTCTCCTTCCTCGGCTCAAACGATTCCCCGTTTGTAGTCAACATCTACCCATTTCTAAGCCTATATGGGAACTCAGACTTCCTACGAGACAACGCATTTTTTGACTGGACATCTCATTCTTTTACAGATGGCCAAAATGTCTACTACACTGCATTCGATGGGAATTTGGACACATTAGTTGCTGCTCTCAACAAAATGGGATATGGTCAGGTGTGCCCATTGTCATCGGTGAGATGTGTTGGCCCACTGATGGAGTCTCCAGCGCGAAAACCTTCAGATCGATTGGACGAGTTGACTCAACCCATCGAGGCGACTCAGTCCACCGAATCAACTCAGTGGCCGAGTCAACCCAGTCGACCGAGTTGATTCGGTCAAACGAGTCAACTCAGTGATTTAGTTAACTCGGTTTGTCGAGTCAGCTCAGTGGCTGAGTTGACTCGGTGATTGAGTTGACACAACCCACTGGGCCTACACAGCGTCCCAGTTGACTCAACCAGCTTGTTGACTCGGTCAAACGAGTTGGCTCAGTGGTCCATCGGGTCACCTCAGTGACTGAGTTGACTCAGACCACCGGGGTTGACTCGGTGATCGAGTTGACACAACCCACTGAGACTCGGTCAAACGAGGCAACTCAGTGAACGAGTTGACACAGTCAACCGAGTCAACTCAGTGATGCGACTCAGTGATCGAGTTGACTCGGTCAAACGAGCTAACTCAGTGTTCGAGTTTGACTCAATGAGCGAGTCAACTCAATTGACCCCTTTGTTTTTTCTTTTTTCTTTTTTTCCCCCAAAGAGGGTGTAATTGTGCCGGAAGCCCCATTTTGAAACTTGTTTGTAGCCGTTGTTATCTTTCTCTATGCCAACGGCTAGCTTATCTCTCGATTTCTCGCTCATCTTCCCTGTCCGTCCTGAACTTCTTCCTCCTCAATATGTCATTTCATCCATCTAAATCAAGTCTGATTGGAATCTTCGTATAAGTTGAAACCCCACAGAATTAGGTTTTCAACTGAAGGAGGAAAAAAAAAAAGAAAGAAACAATGGTGAAAATTGGTCTAGAGGAGGAGGTGGATCAGACCACCAGCAGCACAACGACGATTGCTCCTCCTCATCCTCTTCGACGGCCACGATTCAGAGACGTGAGCTCTAGGTTCATGTCTCCAACTGTGTCGTCTTCATCTTCTGGTGCTCTTCTTCTAGAAATTCCTCTTCAATCTCCTTTTCCAATTATCTGTAACCCTAGCAAGAAAAAGCCTATGTTCTGTCAATGGAATCCCTAATTATCGACAAAAAACAACAAAAAAAGTCTTTTAAATATATATTGTTAGAGAGAGAGATTGGAGATCTGAAACACACCTCTCTTGCGGTCGGGATTTCCGGCGGAAGCTTGTACGACGTCATCGAAATCGTAGCCGGCAGCAAGATCGGGTTTGGAATCTTGAGATTTTTCGTACTGAGAAGATTGCCTGGGAAGCCGAGAAGATCGCCGGAAAACGATTGGGTTCGATTAGCAACTCGCTGAAACCCTAGGGCAGGGCCAAGGAGAATAAATTTTTATTAAAATACTGGAGGACCTCCGTCAACATGACCGTTGGGACGTCAGGATTCCCAAGAAACACATGCCCGCTCGGGTGGGAATGTCATTTGACAAAATAAAAAATAAAAATTTGATTTTCATCATCTTAAAAATTGAATTAAACACTCAAGAAATTCTATTTTCTAGATAAATTCATCTTCCATCCTAATTTATTTCTTAATGCCACCTCGACCCATGGTTTTAAATCTCATTTGAGATTGAAATGAATATACATGATATATCACATTTGAAGAATCTTACAAGATAAACGACGTGGCATAAGTCGATCCAGCCAGAGTCCTAAAAGTGTGAAACGTGGCACAAATTAATGCACTTGACGATTTCTTAGATTTATGCTAAGCAAGACAGATGAATGTATCTTTATCCATCAAAAGGATGTGTCGATAAGATTATTCTTCTACTACTTTTACATATGTAGCTAAAACCCTACAAACTCATTGATAACTCCAAGTCAACTAGTATCAAAGAAGATCAAAATACCTAGGGTGTGTTTGTAAAGGGAGAGTTCATTGTGAGAGTTGAACTTCAAGAGTTAACTATGAGAGTTGAAATTCAAGAATTTAGGATTTAAGGTTTCTTGTCATCTTGTCATCTGTCTAGTTGAACTTCAAGAGTTAACTAGGGTTTAAGGTTTCTTGTCACCTCAAATATTGAAGTAAGGTCATCACCAAATTTCGTTGTGGAAGAAGCCTTCCTCATACTAGATGGGGATGGTCGCTGGGGCACTTCAGGGACTTTCCTGTTTTGAAATTTTATGAATTCCATTAGATGCCCGGCCATATTCTTGATAGATGCATTACCCTCCGCCATACTATCCAAGACCTTATCGAGCAAAGAAAAATCACCATACCCGCTCCTACCACTCCCAATGTTAAGACTAACCATTTGCCTACCTTTCAAAATCAACCCAACATATCTTGTATGGGATAAATCATTTAATTCGCTTTATAATTATTTATATGAAAATAATTATAATTTTTTTTTATCTATAAAGTAAGGTTGACGTCATTTTAACCTTGAGGGATTGGCTTAATGGCAATTTCAAACCGATAAGCGGTTAATGCTCATAGGTTGTGAGTTCGATACCTACCAATATGAGCATTAATTCCTCAAGGGCCACCACCGATGGCGCACCCTCACTTACCTGATGTGTGTGATGTGCGGGTGTTGCACATGCCCCGAACTAATCCTTAGACAAGACCTGGTCTATGGACTGGACAAAGCCCATATACGGGCCCAATCCACTATCTATTGGGATACCCAGTTATCAAAAAAAGAAAAAGTAAGGTAGATTAAAAGATGTTTTACTGTAAAAAGATATTTTATTTAGATAATAATGCTTAAATTCTAAAAAAAAATTAATTATTTTTATAAAATTATACAAAATCTCAATTTTTTCAGGTGATTTTTATGAATCCACTCCACCATTCTTAGGAGTTTCTCTGCTTATCCAACCTTGTTTTAGATTTGATTAGTAACATTTTTTTCTTAGTTGGGATTTCAATTTTGTTGGTCTGGGCATTGTTTTTCTACTTTAAACTCATCTAATATGTTGCTGATGCATACCTTTTTAATATATACATATTTATTTTCGACGACATTGATCATCTCTTTCTTGTGTGTTTTATACCCAAAAGAGTTTAACGGGATCTGGAAATGGAGTTATTAAAGTAAGAAATGTATCCTATAATAGTCCTTGGATGTATCCTCTAGAGGAAGAATTTAAATGTACACAACTAGCATTCCAAACTAGTTGTTTTTTCTTAGCTGTTTGTTTTGTTTGGATGCAGCTTAAAAGGTAGCTGATGCTCAGCAAAATTCTCAAGTAAGATATCAGTATATCTTCTAGTAAAATATCATAGCCATTCTCTTAATAAGGTTCCTTTTAAAAGACATGGACAAATTAACAAGTTACTGCAACATATAACAACATGTCAACAACAAGGGAAGAGAAACTGTTTGCATATTAGCTTAGATAGGAAAGGATAATACATATTTTTCAACCAACAACTATAGGTAACTATCATGTTTCTTTCAAAACAAATGCTATGTTTTGAAACTTCTTTATTTGACCTAGGATACAAACAAGAACCATATATATAGACTAATCTTACAAAACCAATTTTTGACTGTAGAAGCAGAAGAAAACTCATAATATCTTCAAGAGATGTACCTCAAATACTAATGGCTCATTTGCATGAGATAAAAGACTCCGTCGAGGGTCAAACTACAACCAAAAACAAAATGAATAAGTGATGCTTATAGGAAATCAGTTGTTTAGCATTCTCATATAGTGTGTTTTTATACAAGTTGGGTACATGGATTTACGCAATTTATTAAGGTAAAAGAAAACATATAAAAATGAAAGGTAAGAATCTTGTCAGGAATCGGATTTCAAATTCTCATTTATGTATCCAACCGAAGGTGGTCTTAGTGTTCTCCTCTTCCCTGCAAATAACACCAAGAGGTGCACATCATTTTAGTAACTTCTCACAAATAAGGAAACAACATATAAAACAGGAAAATCTGACTAAAAACCACATTGATTTTGACTGGTCAATTTTATGTTATATATTGGATGTGCCATTGATCCAAACTATCATCAAGTTGATTGAGCACTCTTTGTATGATGGAAAAAAATCACACTGCATGATCTCTTCCAGGATTACACTCCACCTAAAAGTTTAGCAAGCCTTGAAGGTACATAGAGACATTTATCACAATCCTGAAATCTGTGACTGCAGAGCTTACCTCCAACCCTAATGCCAATCAAAACCTCCTTCAGTCCCCTAATGATCTGTTACGAGGAACACCTTATGATTAAGTATACTATGGGGTGTTCTGACCAACTAATGCGAGATTACAAGAATAAAGACACAATTTTTCGATACTTAAGTTTATAGATTCAATGGACTTAGTTCAAGTACTTACCTTCCTTACTTCACATATATTATTATAATAATAAAGTGATATTAACAATTCTCCATTATCTTATGCTTGTTTTAATGTTAATTGGAGACCTTTTGTAAGTATTAGAAAAGAAAAATAAATTTGAAAACTCAGCACCAACATATTCCACATTTGTCAATGTTTCAATAATAAGAACAAAAACAAAACTAACCACATTTCTCCACTAAATTAATCCACAGTGCTACAATGAAATATAATAGGAATCTTAATTTCTCTATTTACAATATAAATTGAAAGATTCGATAGTTCAAAAAGCAATCAAACAGAAGTAGAACGGTACTGGAAACAAAATATCAATGCCGCATATGAAAACACAAATATTAAACATGAATGTTTTACCTATGAATAAAATATCCATTTAAACGCCTGCAAACATAATTAACTTCAACCAAGTTCCCTTCATGAGCTTATAGGCCTTCCCCTTCAATAATATCTTCAAATAAAAATTAAGAAAGTTAGTCTCATGTCGAGAGAAATACCCATGTAACGCTAGTCTTATTTCCTTTAGTTGTATTTAGCCTAAGTTCTTGTGCAAGGAAAAGTAGTTAATTGAAATAAGATTGTTTAAAATATATATATGGGTGGCGTTCTTTTGAAAAAATCCTAGACGACATTCTAGACAAAGTTTGTCTTATATGGCTAAAAAGTTTTGGAATTGGCTGGTTTTTTGTGAGGATGATCTCTATAGTGAGTAGATCATCCTTACAAAAAATTAGCCAATTCTGAAACTGCTAACCGCATGAAAAGTGGTTACAAACTAACAGTAAAAAATTGATGGTTCACGATTCTTCAACTTATAAACTAGGGTTTGAAATTTTAGAATTTGCTGATTTTTTGTGAGGATGATTTTCTCACCATAGAGAACAGCCCATTCCGAAATTTTAGCCCGTATATGACAAAATGCTTTGTCTAGAATGTTGCCTAGGATTTTGTCAAAAGATCACTACCCTATATATATATAGAGAGAGAGATTTGTAGAAAACATTTTGGTATTTGATTTTAGAGTTGTGGTATGATTGGTCATGAGTTTTAGGCTGTAAAACAAATCAACTCATAGAAAATTTCCCCACTTATGCAATAAAACTAAGAGGCTAATACTAGAGTCAATACAAACCCAACAACGACAGAAGATAAATGATAAAACCATAGAAAAAATATCTATGTGAAAAAAGAAACTTAGAGCAATAACCACTATTCCCTTTATTATTTTTTCTAATAGTTAAGAAGGGATCAAAGTTTTTTTATATAAGGAAAAGAAAAACAAATTCAATACTTCTCTGCAATCATTTTTTGATACAATATGAAGCTTAACCTTGAACCCTCACCCCAGTGAGCATCTTTAGAGTCCTGGATGCTTCAAATTCCAAATACCCATAATTCATAAGAACTGATAACCAAGTGTCAAAAAACAAGGAAAGCTTGACATATTCATTTGTTCCTTTAAGATATTTTAGGCATGCAAGAACGAAAAAACCACATATAAGATCTCACTTGATTACTTCAGGATCCTTCATCTTTGGCATTGGAGCCGCAAGAGCAGAACAACCATACAATGCCATTGCATTGAATCTCACAAACTCTAAAACAATCCTCCTTGAAGAACTGCAGACTCTCCTTAAAGCGAATTTGCTATCTAATTCCTTAACCCAAGCCTTTCCACATTTTCGCTTATCCACACAATTGGTTACATGCAAATGCGACAACATAGTCATCAAATTGGATATAAAAACAAGAAGAAGGAAAAATATCCAATCAACATTTTCATCCTTTCGAATTCCCATAATTTGTGATTTAAGGTCGACAAATTCTCTTCGTAGCTCACTATTAGGAGGAAATGCCACTGATTATTGGAATGCTAGTAATATTTTAACATAGATTTGTTGAACATTTGCTACGATGATAGCCACCAATCATAATATTTCAACATTTTTAGTTTGACTATGTTTCATTAAATTTGTTGAAAGAGGGGAATTTTCCATTAGATTGTATTGTTACATCATCCAAAGAAACATGCATATAAACAACAAAATGTCTATGGACATACTTATGTAAGAAGATATCTAATGTTACACCAATACATTCAATATGAGTGTCAGTATCTATGTCTGATAACTCAACAATAAGGTTAGAAAAAGATAGCACAGTGAAAATATGCCAAAACACACATACACACTCCTTCATTGTTGCAATATGCCATTGTATGCACACATATGTTACGATGAGGAAGCTACTGATCTTAATTTTTCAACATGTTTTGGTAGACAATGATTTATTTGAAATGGGAAGTTACCATTAGATTGGATTGTACATTTATACTGCACCAACATCTAAAGAAATATGTATGTAAACACAAAATGTCCAAGAAAAAAAAGTAGATATCTCATGTTACACCAACCCCTTCATTCTTCAACATGAGTTTTTTTGTAAAATTCATAGTTTAATTATTCATATAATATTTCATTCATTTAATGTTGAGAATAAGTTTTGAACTCAAGACCTCTTGAGTGTGTTATTGTAAAAAGTAGTATTTTCCTTTTTTGGTGAAACATAAAAGAATTCTTTTCTTTTTCCTTTTTTGTTTTACTTTACTTTATTGGTTTTAAAAGTTGTAAAAACATCTCTTATTTCTTTAGTCCCACACCGGGTAAATACAAGGAAAGTTCTCAACTTATTTATATTCCCTCTCTCTTTAATGCTTGAGTATGTGAGAGATAGAGACTGGGCCTCGCGCGCACACGGGGGCCCAAGTCGAAGCAGGGTCGTGCGGTGCAAGGGGGTCAAATCCACTTGCAAGCCTGTAAAATGATCGTACACCACACACACGTAGCTAGCAAACAAGTAAACGAGGCAACACGAGGTAAAGCTCGGAGGCAACTTTGTTGATATAATATTAAATTACACGGTGCAACGCGTTACAAAAGCAATAGATGCGTTACAAGCAAATGATGATCCTATGACACGCAGGACTTCCATGGACCTGGGGCTTCAAGGGTTCAACAACGTGGGTGTAGGCCGGGGATTGGGATAGCACTGACACCCTTCCAACAAAGTGTATGCTAAGTCTTTCCCAGGTTTCCAGAATGAAACATCAAAAGTGGAGGCCGGTCATACTCCCTTATTACGAAAATGCCACTAAGCTAACAAGTGTGCCCTGGCACGGGGCTGACATGTACCCTAAGCTAACAGATATGCCCTGGTACGGGGGCTGACATGGCTTCATAACGAGCCTTACATGATATTACATGGGTGCTCCCGGGTAGCTCCGGGGTGAGCTTACACCTAACTCTAGGTAACAGATGATGTGGCCGTTACACCAAGGCACTGTGGGACTGCAGCCCATTGAGTTTGGGGCCAACCCGTCAGAAACCCTTAGTGCGCATGTACGCCTACGATGTATGTCCAACCATTGATTTGTTTATTTACCGTTTTGGACTACAATTGTGAAGGACAGCGGCTTCTCCGTGCCTCAGTCACCAATAAGTTCTTCCAATTTCATCGAATTATTTACATTATAATATTGTTTATAATTCATTGTTTCAATAAATCAGATTCATAATTATTTCCAACAAGTTTCAGTATCTATGTCTGATAACTCAATTGTAAAAGTAGAAAAACACAGCAACATACATGAAGCTGTATGTGCAATTGTACACATAAATACATATGTGCATACATACATACATACTATTTGAAGAAATGTGATTGCTGGCGTTCGACCTAGAACTTGGTGTTGTGCAAAGTAATATTTTTCTAGCAAAAAAGAAAAATACGCAAAGGAGAATAAGGTGCTTACTTTCGAGATCTGGAGAAGCATTTAAATTGAATGAGGTTTTGGAATGAATAGGCTTCCATTCTAACAGAATAACCACAAACGGATAAGCAAGGCAGAGCCTTTAGGAGGTGCTATGCCCGTGCCTCTAATATTTATTTTTTTTGTTATTTTGTTTAAATACAAAAAAAAAGAAGAAGCAATGATTCCATGTATGTTATACATGGAGACAATATCTTTTAGCTTAAACATAGCAGAATTTATGCTTTTGTAAGAGAGATTATATTGGCACACCGACTTTTACTTACAACACACCAATCCCTTCATAATGATTAGAGTGAATCTTCATTTCGAAATTCCGATTTCGATACACTGTTCATTTTAATTCCCAAAACATGCTTTTACAGTGAATTCATCACTTTTATAATCTACAAATTTGTTGATAAAATACCAACAATTTTGCCTTATCAATGATCGCGTTAATTATAAAAGTGAGGAATTCACGGGAAAAACATGTTTTGGGAATTAAAATGAGCAGTGTATTGAAATCGGAATTTAGACATAAGTTGCCCACATTTTGACGAAAATCCCTACATTATAAATAAATTGGTGTGTTAGAACTCATAATACCTTTAAGAACTGTACTTCAAATACTAATGGCTCATTTGCTTGAGAAAGAATATACCGTCGATGGCCAACCTATCTAACCAAAAGCAAGAAAAAGAAGACAAAAATTAATGGTTTTTATAAGAAAAATAGTTGGTTAGCATTCTCATAAGGTGTACTTTTGTATATGTAGAGGTATATGAATTTGCTGAGTATATTACGGTATGCTACTCAATACTTATAAAAAGTAGTAGATAAAAAGGAAAGGGAAAAAAACCTCATCAGGAATCGGTTTCAAATTTAAATTTATGTATCCACTGAAAGGGGTGTTAGTGCTCTCTTCTTCCCTGCAAATAACTCGGAGAGGGGGGCCAAGTCATTTTAGTAACTTCTCACAAACAAAGGCACAAGATATAAAATAGGAAAATGTGAGTCATATTTATTTTGACTAGCCAGTTTTATGTTTTACAGAAAATATTTTCCTAGCTGAAGTCACTGGATAGTGTGGAATAATGACCCATGGAAAATCTACCTGAATTTGATTGAGGACTCTTTTGGATACAGTGTGAGCAGTTTCAGGATTATGATTTCACCTAAAGGTGGCAAAGATACAGTGTGTGGCCATCAATTTTAGAGGCCTGAATTTGAGCACATAAACTAATTGATACATAGAGGTGGTTATGAAAATCCTGAAACCCGTTTAGGACTGCAGAGCTTACCTCCAACCCTCATGCCAATCAGAACCTCCTTCAATCCCCATATGATCTATTAAGTGAACATATTATGATTAAAGTATACAATGGGCCAATGGGGTATGGGATTCAATGCAATGGTATTGTATGTTCGTCCTGCTCTTGCGCCTCCAAAGCTAGGGTTAAAGGACCCTAAAGTAATCAGGTGAGATTGTCATTGAAGCAGATTTGCCATCCAATTCCTTAACCCGAGCGTTTCCACGATTTCTCCCGTCGACACAACTAATTACATTACATGCAAATACTATAACATAATCATCAAATTGGATATTTTACAACAACAACAACAACAACAACAAAAAACAGTGCACATTCTCATCATTACCAATTCTCATTATTTATAATTCAATTCTTGAGGTCAACAATTCTTCATTCAATTGCAATTGCAAATCCTCTTTGTCGGTCACTATTATGTGGAAATGCCACTGAGTATAGGAATGTTAGTAAAATTTTAGCCGTTAGTTGCTTTTTCACACTTTCGTGCATGTTCGTCATCGTCTATGGCCAAGCGGTCAAATGTACATCTTTTCCACACTCCAAAAGCATGCCCTCATTAATAAAACAAGCTGATCGAATCACCGAGTTGACTCCATCCACCAAATCAACTCAGTGGTTGAGTCATTTGATCAAGTTGACTTGGTAAAATAAGTCAACCCAATGGTCGAGTACACTCTAAACAAGTCAATCCCATGATCGAGTTGACTCGGTCGATCGAGCCAACTTAACAGTTGAGTTGACTCAACCCAGTGCGTTGACTCGATCAAAAGAGTTAACTCGGTGATCGAGTCGACCCAGTCCATAGAGTCAACACAGTCTACTGAGTCGACTTAGTGTCCTGGTCGATTCAACCAAACAAGTTAACTCAGTGACCGAGTTGACTCAGACCATCGAGTCAACTCAATTGACCAAGTTGGCTCAGTCCACGTAGGTGTGTGTAGAATTTTTGAAGAGTGGATATTCACACTAAAAAAAATCTAGTGCTTTTGTCCATGTCGATCCCACCTCCAAAATTCGCCAATCAATTTTCTGATCCCTCTCCAAATCACCAGAAGGTTTAGGAAGAGAGGGATTGTATAACCAATTACAATTAAAGGTGGGATTTCAAACACACCCTCCTTAAATTTCATTTCAAGAAGTTCGCAATCCTTTCTCGTCTTAAACTCAACGCCTGCTTCTAAAAGCTCTACTGTGTGTGCCAGCTGTCTTTCTTCAATTGGAGCAGGCCATTTTTTATGATCTAAGTCCACATCATCTTTTTGTGCCACCCATCTTGATTCTTCTTTTAAAATACAAGTGAAGCAATATTGAAACAGACCAAGTAGATGATCAATCTCACCAAATATATTCTCAATATAACTGAAAATTTCTCTCGTCAAAGAACTTGAGGAAGGTTTCCCATCTACTCTATTTAGTTTAAATAGTTCTTCGAGAACAAATAAGGGAAGTTGGTGTTAGAATTTAGAGGGTTGAATTTGAAAATCTTTTAATATTCAATTAGTTATAATCATATGGTAAATCAATCTATTAACCATAGGGTAATTCAATCCCATGTTTGTTTTATGCTTTATGCTGTTTATTTTATTGATTTTAGTTTAGTTGATAGTTTTGTTTTTGTCTTGAGTAATTTTAGTTCCACATCGACTAGGAGAAAAATTTATTTGCAATTCTTAAATAGTTGTGCTTCTAATAGTTTTAAAGTGGATAGAAGTAGTGGGTGGGCTCACGCATGCACACAGGAGCCCAAGAGGAAAACCCAAGGTTCCAATTGGAATTTGGATCCATCGGTCCGAAAACCTTAATGCGTACGTGCGCGGAAAATAGTTTAATTTTTTATTTCCCAGATCATCAATTGAAATAGAAATGACGAAGTGATTAAGAAGTAGGTCATCTTAGCGTCATCTAAGAAAATAATGGCTTTCCTGCTTTTTCCTGACATGTTCTTATGTTTCATGTTGTGCAGACATCTGAATGAACATCCAGAGTATGTTAGGGCTGGGTTGACAATGGTACAATTTCATTTAAAATCCCAAAATCTTTGAAAGAGATCTACGTGAGAAAGCATCTGCACATGAAACATCTTCAAGATGGTGTTGATCTCTCATTGTCGATGCCGTGAAAGCTTTCCGTAGGTAACTATAATTGTTCTTATTGCAGTGGTGAACTTGCCACCATCTGATGATCATAGAGTCAGCGAAGGAGTCGTTTCGTATTTGGAAAATATAGGCCCCGTTTGATTCAGCTGTCAGAATCTGCTGTCAGAAGCTGAAACACTGAAAAGCTTGTTTGTTACAGCTTCGTAAAAGTGATGTGCTGTTGACCAGAATCTGGTAATTATTGTTTGATACAGCTTCTAGAATCTGCTGTTTAGGGTAAAATGACCAGAATACCCTTAAGGTTGATAGAACACTCAAAATGCATAAAAAATTATCAGAATACCCTTATAAATATATAATTACACTAAATATATATAAATATAATAAAATTATATAAAAATTTTTAAAAATAATTGTATTAATTTTAAAATATTTATAATTCAAAAAAAAATTATAGAAAATTTTATAATTCTACAGAAATTTCGGCAGCATCTCCTCTTAAAAATGGACATATAAAATTTTCCTGATAAACAAAATACCTGCATAAAATGTAATTCAACATTCACATTACATCATATATACATAACATATCCACATCACATCATATATACATAACACATCCACATAACTTCTAATTTACATTCCGACATCATTTAAACATAATAATCATAGTTAATATAATAAGTAAAATTGAAATAAATAAAAACATGAAAAATATACATCCAACAAATGCATATAAAATATATTTTTCATTCTTCTTATTTGACTCCGTTACTTTATCTTGATGAACATTATCATTGATAATGTCAACTTCATCTGCCCACACAAAAGACCCTGCATGTCTCTATAAAGTAAAATAACACATGAATTAATATCAGTCTCACCAAATATAAATATGCGCCCAACATTAATATCAATATCATATTACCTGTCAAGATGGACACCTATAAAACATCCTCCCATAATTTTCTTTTGTTTTAGCTGTGATTAATGTCATCACTCGACCACATGAACAACATGGTGGATACGTATAATTTGCCATCAATGCTATTCATCATACACAAATAACATAAATAAATAAGCATAGAATCTTCGAAATATAATTAAAAACAGTATAATCTTTATTTCAACATCGAAGAACAGTATTTATAATTACAATACAAAGTAAAAAAAACTAATATGAAAATGCATCAATGATTACCAGTAAAAATGGCATCAGCTATTGAATCCCTATGCATTTTCATTGTTTGTTGACTCTGACGACCTACTGATGGGGGAACTGGATACTCTTGATCAATGATCCCGTCTTCTTCCTCTTCCATTGCTCTTTCTTCCTCGAATCGAATAAATTCTTCATCGGCAATCGCATGTTTTCTGATAAAATTGTGCAATGCCATGCAGGCCACAACAATGTTTCGTTGTTTATCCAAATTATAAGAACGCATCATCTTCAAAATAGGCCATTTTGCCTTCAAAACCCCAAAGGTTCGTTCAATCACATTCCGAAGTGAAGAATGTAAATGATTGAACATTTCTTGTCGACCATTTGCCCGTGACCTCCGATAGTCTTGTAGATGGTATCGAACACCTCGGTAAGGTGCGAGATAACCTTCCATGAGCGGGTACCCAGCATCTACCAGATAGTATTTACCTATTATCCAAAAAAAATTTATATTGCCTAATCTTGAATATAAATATATATAATTGACAAATTTTTAAATACAGACCTGGTGGAGGATATGGAAAATTTAAATTGGGAGTATTCAATGTCTCAAGGAAGACCCGTGAATCATTCGCCGATCCTTCCCAACCAACCACAACATGAGTGAACAACATGTCAAACGAACATGTTGCCATTATATTTTGCGTGAGTCCCTTATGTCATCGATATTGCATTTGATCTGCTATTGGTACAAATGCACTAACATGTGTTCCATCTATCGCTCCAATACAATCCTACATATTTTTTTAATTATATTAATCTATAAACATTAATAAAACAAATATATTTAAAGTGTATGTATATGAGAAATTACCTTAAAATATGGCAAAAAACGAGGATTGTTACGGATGTGCGGAGAGACTTCATTGAAGTCGGGAGGTACAATCAAGGACATTGACAAGTTCACAATCGCCAAAAGAACTATGTTGAAGTACTTGCTAACCGTTTCAAGTGAATGAACAAAACGATCTGCAATTACTCTTTGTCCTTGATTATGTCCTATTATCAATAGGAACATCGCTACTTGTTCCTGAATAGTAACATATCGTTGCATCTTTAGCAGACCCCGTTCCTCCAAAATGGAACATAGATTCACAAATACATGACTTTCCATTCTAAACAATGAGTGGCACGTCGTATTATCATTCAGTGTTTTCCACACAAAATCAATCCCCTTGAACGGACAATTACTATGTTCCTCCCTATCTAAGACATTCGCACAATAAAATAAAGAACCTAGGATGGCTCCTCTCGTGCCTATATTTAAAACACTTGACCCAACAGTATTATTGGTATCATCATTTGAATCCATAGTATCAGTAGTATCAACAGTATTTGTGCTATCAACATCTGAATCCATTTGACCTGTTTATGGATCCATATTAGTTGTATATACACCCAACTTACAATACACAATAAAATGATATCCACCACATACAACAAAACTCATTATCCACAATATTAATCACAATAAACATTCAATAGTGTAAATAACATCCATCTATAGGAAAATATAATGTATGTCTAACAAAAATTAACATATCCATCTAACAGAGTATATTACATCATAGTAATGCAAAAAGTAACCAATGTATATTGCACCCTATAGGTGCATCATCAAACCAACATAAATATAAAAGTAACCAAGTATATTGCACCCTATAGGTGCATCCCAAAACCAACATAATATAAAAAAACATGAAAAAATGTCTAACAATCTCTCCCAGCTAGATAATCAGTAATCTCGCTCTCTAACCACCTAAGACGAATATCTGTTGATCGTAACCCACAAAAAATCTCTCTGAATTGCTTGTTTTTCATAAACATCTTCAATGCAAAATGATAGAGATCACTGTTGGGGGTTATATCTGTTAGCTGGTCTAAGAGGTCGATTGACTCTTGAATAGTGCCTTTCTTAACAGATGTCTGATTGATAGAAGCAGATGTCTGATTGTTAACTGCATCTACGAGCTTCACCAATGATTGGCCAATTAGCATAGCAGGAGTCATCTTCTGCCTACGACCCTGAGATTGTAGAGTATCGCCACTTCTGCGTCGAACAGGATCTGTGGGTGGGGGTACAGTAGCTGTAGCATCATCCCCTAACTCATCAGCATCATCAGGAGTAAAGTCTAGAGGTGTCTGAGACTCCGGGGGCAAGGTCTCCATGACATCTTCTAGATCATCCCCAAGATTATCTGGTTGGTTTACTGATGTAATCAGCTCATTTCAAAACTTCTAACCCCATCAAAAATGATTTACCAAAAATGGACGGTCCACGATTTTTCAAATTGTAAACATGGGGCTAAAATTTTTGGTGAGGAGGATCCTCTAACCGTAGAGATTATCCTCACCAAAAATCAGCCCATTCCAAAACTTCTAACTCATGTAGGACAAAAGACATAGGGTAAAGTGTAGGGTAAAGCGTAGGGTGCCGAACATTTCCCTTTTCTAATAGGCTTGCTTTCTGGCAATTGTTTTCTCACTTTTTCTCTTGTTTGCACCTCCATCTGATTCCAGTCATCTTCAACATACCCACTCATAACACATTAATATTGTTTGATCCATCTAATGATAGGAAGTCTATAAAGTATTAGGACCACCAATTAAGACTTCGTTTATTTTCCAAATCGAATTGTACGAGGGGGCCAGTTAGCTTTAAGGTCAATGGCTCATGTGAGATCCATGTCATGGATTGTTCCATTATCCCTATCTTCATTTTTTTCTCGTATTTTTAAGGATTTTCAGTTTCTTTATATATTATTACTTATTCAAAAGATTTGGGGTTCGATCAAATGAATTTTGTTCTTTTATTCCATTGTACTCAGATTAACTTATTTTGATATTGAAAGTGAATTCATATATGCCTTCACCATTCCCATTTACATTCTTTTTTTTCTCTCTCTTTCCTTTAAGTCTATTATACCTTCTCAATTTATTTATTTTCTTAATTTTCTTAATTTTCTTCATAAGAATGTTCATGTTAATTGGTAGTGGTGAGCAGTATACCTAACCTACCTCCACACTTCTTTAACAATTAACACAGTTTGATGAATAAATATGCACAAACAATTACTTTATTCTAGTTGGCACTAACAATATGTGGTAATACCATATATTCTAATTATCCATCTTGCAATTGATCCATGCTTTTTGATTGCTGAACTGCTTAAGTGGGTCCCACACCTGACACTAGATAGCAATTTGTTACTCCCATCTCTTGATTCTGTATCTTTTTTACAGGCCAACACATTCAGACATGATTCTATGAGGGCACCAATGGCTAATTATCCCATGCACATGGCATAGAGAGAGATGAGATCCAACTCATCAGATGATTAGGTATTTTTCATATTTTTCTAACCTTTTTTTATAATTTTTTTTCCTTCTCCAGCTTGTTAATAACATAGTGTCATGGTGTCTTTTTTTCTTTACTTTTCTTGGATTTTTCTGGCCCAACTTTCGTTGAAACTATAGTTACACATGAAAACACACCTGGTTTGTCACATTGCTCATGTAATACTTCTCTTATCTCTTGTTTTTCCAGATGATGAAAGATGCATTGATGTTAAGATACCTGGATGCACTAGTTTCTCAACGCTTCTATGCTAAAAATATGATTTGAGTTTCATACAATATGTCCTACAATATGTCCTAGGCTGAATATTTCCATGAACTCCACGGTGGAAGAGGTCCTAATGCACTATTACCATGTAGCCATGTCATGTTACAAAAATGATGCCCTGGATGCTTATTCATTGGCTTGTCTACAACATTGAACCTTCTTCCACCAAATGAAGGCATGAAATACCTCTTTTGTTCTCCATTCCTATGGAAACCCACAAAATGTCTGATGGCCATAGCCATCCTCAATTTTTGCCTGTAAGTAATGCTTATACTGTTTAAAAAGAAAGATATAGAACAGACGGAAGCATTTATGAGATGTCCTGGGATTCTTTATTAAAGACAAAGAAAGAAGAAACAGAATTTAACATCTTTATAATGAATCTCTATTTTACAATTTGTTTAATTACAAACAACTCTCTTGAAATAATTATACCAAATTCATCTGTTGTTACTTTCCATAAAGTGTTCCCATTTAGCCCAAGTAAGCTTGAATCGGTGATAGCTCCTGATATAAAATAGGAGATTGAGTTGGATCTCCCTTCCTTCCCTCAGTTTCCCCAGCAGGGCTAGTCACCTCAGTTGAGTTCCAGCACAACATGCTGTGAGACAAATTAATGGGAGGAGATTAGGCCATATTACAAGACAACATAAGCTGATAAAGAGATACTAACTTGGATCAAGAAGAAATGGAAGAGCATGATATTAGACGTGCCACATAGAGCTGACACAAACAGACTTTGCTCCTTGTAAAAGCAGGGTTTTGAATTTTAACGGGCAGCTAAGGCATGATTAATGTCATCTACATGTCAGACCACCTTATCTCCTCTGTTTGGCATATTTAGGCTCAATTGCCTTTAGACAAGTTTCAAAATGGGCTTGGTTTGTTCAATAGTAATACGTAATAGAGTATGGGTATGAGAGTGGCATCCACATGCCCAATTGGGTTTTCCACATTAACATTCTATGTGATACAAAAAGTCCCCAGTGACTCCCCAGTCATACCTTTTCTTAAAAAGATGCGGAAAAAAAGAAGAAATTACAGGGTCTCCCTAATTGCAATGTCCCTCAGAAATATCCCATTGAATCAAGTTGATTACCTTAATTTGGGTCCTGTTATATGTGTAGGTAATGTGAATACAGTCATCGCTGGCCTGGATCACGGCAGGATATGAGAATTCCATCCCCAATTTCTCCTCCAGGGTCATCAAATCATGCCATGAGTCACCATCGTCAGTGGAGACAGCAACTTTGAGCACACCTCTTGAGATAGTGTTGTATGCAAGTATGAGTCGGCCATCACTCATTTTAACTCCATCAATCCCTAATAAATATACCTCATAGCATGTCATTCCCAAATAGAGAAGAGCAAGCATTTGTTGCATGGAAAAAGTGAAGTTTTGATGCTAAACCTGAGTTTGGGTTAGGAAGTTCCGTAGGTTTTGCATTACTCCAGCCCAAGCCACCATCATGAGATTCTGACATGCAAACCTTTCCTATTCCTTCAAAGGATCTCAGTAGAACACGTAATGTTCCATTGGCAGTCTGGTAGGGAACAGGTTGAATCACACTCAATGATTTACCTTCAATGAATATTGGCCCATATTTACTCCATGATTGTCCTGAATCTGTTGTGACCTATGAAATGTGAGCCAACAGTACATGAAAATGTCAACTTTCTATGTAAATGTTCGCTTCAGTTTCTTCTGTCATGATTTGGATGAATGAAATTGCTTGGATTAGTTTAATTGCTGCAATGGTTTACCTCCATCCATGCTCCCCAAGAATTCCAACTTTCCACGGAGGATCCACAAAGCAAGTGTCCATTTTCAAGCAAGATAGGCTGAAAAGAAAAAGAGAAACATAAATGGGCATGAACATTAACAAACCAAAATTTTAAGTTCGAACATAATAAAATAGCAAGTAAAGCTGCGCTTTCAGAAAAATTTAACATAACTTGTGTCGTACCTTATTCTTGCTTGGTCCTATTATTCCTGGTGGAAGTTGTTCTCTATCTGTCCAAGTGGCACCTCCATTGAATGACCGTTTCATGCATCCACTCCATCTATGGTTTGATAAACCATATGTAAACATAGCCAAATGACAAAACACTGGTCAGAAGTTACAACTAAGCATCACCATTGCAAGCTTAAGACAAATAATCATTCTCAAACAATAAGTATTAGTCGTGAAAATATAGTCTAGATGTTTAGTTGGACCAAGTACAGGATGACTGCATCCAATCTTAGGTGATAAGGGTATTTTATAGCTTGCATCTGGCACCCCTACCAGGTGTCTCATTAATGAAAGATAATAAAATTTTGATCTAGGATATTTACATGCACTGATATCATCTTCAATAAGTTTTTGTAAATCACTAGAAAAACAATGAGAAAAAGTACAGACGGATAGCATATCGCATACTGAGACAAGAAAATAAATTTCCTTGTTTCCTTCTCAAAGAATGAGAAATGCTCCAGGTTTGTGAGATAACGGACCCCTGAATTGCTGACTATGTGAAGACATTCCATGTAGGATCAACTTGCTTAAGATCATGGTTTCAAGTTTTGTACTGTCTTGGAATGTTTCAGCCAAGACCGGAAGGAAACATTGAATATTTCTAGAATTTTTTTGTTTGTCTTGGAATGTTTCAGTCGAGACAACTTCAGATTTTCTCCTGACTGAAACATTACCTCAAGACAAGATTCTGAATTTTAGTTGCGATGACTTGGGCTGCATATTTTGAGTAAGAAATGTTTTCCTTGTCAACCACCAGATATTTAGTTGCTATATGAAGGCCTCCAGATTTTAAGTTGCTATGAAGACCTTGGAGAGTGTGAAAGATCCTGATTAGGTCAATTAAGTTTCTCTGGCATGACCATCCACATGCAAGCAGAAAGGTTTTTCTCGAATATTTAAAAATGCTTCCATAAGAGGCACGGCTAACAAGTAATGAAGCTTAACAACTGAGAACCCAATGATGAGTAGAAGGATGCCACAAGGCCCAACTGATTATAGAAGAAGGTTTTGAGCTTAGACGCACATCAAAATGATGAAAACTGCAACCACTCGTGGATCAGGCTCGTTGGAGACAAGATAATATTTTACATCATCAAAGATAATGAGTTTAAGCAATTTTTTTTTGGGATGAAGTAGCCCATCAGAAGGATCTTTGTTTTTTTCAAACCATGGGATTTGGAACTATAGCCTTTCCAATCATTCAAAATTATATTATGCTTCTTTCAATATCAAGTTTCATGAAACCAATTTTTTCTGGAAAGGGGCATTTGAAAATAAATGCTCAATGTTTTCTCTTGATGTGCTACAAAAGTAGCAATTAGATATTCTGGTTTCCCTATTCAAAAAAGGAACACTTGCATAATTACCTTTTTCTTAGATGCCAACTAGACAACGAAGGCAGGCAGAGGTGCTGTCATTCTCCCAAGTGATCTTGGTCCACAGAAGGGGCTAAAATGGATATCCAATATAGTTCCTAGTGGTTTCATTATGTATTTGTCATCAATTGTTTGATTGTAGAAAATGGAATCCTCCAAGGGATTCCAAAGGACTATGGAGGTAATTTACCTCTTGAAATCTCTATAAGCTCAAGTGCTGCAGGAGGGGAGTTCTAAGACTTGTTCAAGACCATGAGTTCATCTTTGGCATCTTCTGTAATGTCCAGGAAAAAACTTACATGGGAACAAAATCTAGTGTGGATCACATTGAGCTATGGGTCTTTCCGTGAGAGGGTATGTTTGCCATTACTAATGAGGTGAATTTTGCACTCAACATTTCATGGCCTTAAGCATACATCCCCCATCCCATGAACAATCAAGAAGGATTCGAATGATCCTAAAAGATTCGTCTTTTAGGTACCTTTGTCATTTCTAGTCAAGTGATGGACTCAAATTACCTAGAATGAGTTTACAAATGTTTCAGGATGGCTTCTTTGTGATAGTCTTTGACCTTCCTAAGTCGTAGACCTCCATCTACCTTGTGTTTGTATTTTTGATCCACCTAATATTCTTCATTTAAACCCCTGATGAGATGAATGACTTGATGTTGCTTTCTATTATAGCATTTGTTGCTTTTGACAACCCCAAGCAATCATACCAAGCCAAAACACATGAAAGAAGAGTTGATTTTGGCAATTCAATACCAGCAGCATAATGGAGGATCCCGGGTATCCGATTTGTGGTCTTCTTCTGAAATTCATCTATAGTAGGATCACATTCTATGCCCAGCAGTCTTTATATTATGTGTGGAAGACAATTGACTGAAAGCTTAGCTTCCATGAAGCTGAATATGCTTTGAACTCATAGGTGTCTTTGCCTGATTCAGTTTGGATTTATATAAGAAAGCGACACCTTATAAGAGTTTGTGGACCTGATTGACCACAGAACTCATGAAGAATCTAATTGAGTTGAATGGCAGAGTTATATTATGTTATGTTATCCGACTAATTAGAACTTAGTAGGTCAAAGATTGTATGGAAATTTGTGCCAGGAAGAATCTCTTTTTCATGCCACAGAACATTGCGAAAGAGCTTTGTTGAGTTTAGTCCCACATCGGACACAAATTGCCTTGTCTCTCTCCTTATAAGCTCCTGGGCCTCTCCACTCATTGTCAATTGGTTTTTAGTTGGACCCTCAGAATTATCATGGTATCAGAGCAGGCCTTTCTTTTCTCCACGTCACCCAGTTCATATCTCCACGTGCTTTGGCCCAGTCCAGCCCACACGTGCAGGGGCGTGTTGAGTTTAGTCCCACATCAGACACAAATTGCCTTGTCTCTCTCCTCATAAGCTCCTAGGCCTCTCCACTCATTGCCAATTGGTTTTGAGTTCGAACCCCAAAATTTTCAAGCTTATCCAACTATGTTCCACATTCCTAGGCATTTTAAATAATGACATAAAATAAACTAGAATGCTAGCAAGACAGCTTTTGATTATTGTCAATTTCCCTATCCAAAAGGTAGCTCAACTTCCAAGAGCTTCCAAGAGCCAGTGTCTTCCCACCCTTTCTTATGACAGGATTCTAGATAACCTTATTATTGTAAGCCAACCACAAGGGAAGACATGGGTATGAAGGAAAGGGTCCTAGGGCATAAAATGGTTTGGATATGGTCTTAGTGTGTAGGATCCTCAATTGATCACTATGAAAGGGTCCTAGACACCTCCCCAAAACAACAAATAATACCACTAAGAAACCTCAATTAATCACTCGACACATCAAGGAAAACCAAAGTGTTCATCCACTCATTGTAAGTGGGAGATGATGAGAGTTACCTACCTTCAGGGGCGGAACTAGTAAGGAGCTGGTGGGGGCAATTGCCCCCGCAGAACTTTGACACTCCTATATTTTCAACTAATTACATGCCCCATTTGCCCCCACACCCTCACCTCCCTCCCCATTTGCCCCCACACCCTCACCTCCCTCCATTGAAGTTCTTCAACCATGCAACTAATCATACTTTGCCCCCACTACAAGAAAATCCTGGCTCCGCCCCTGCCTACCTTGACACAAATCCTCATTGACTACAGCCCTTGCTATTGTTGAGAATGCATGATAAGGTGAAAAAAAACTCATCTCATAAATGCCTAGACCAGATGGTTGAATTAAATAAATGAGTTCAACTGGCTAGCAAGTAGTTTATACAATGTTCTTAATTCAAACTTCATAACAGAAGACATTGTCACTGGTGTAAAATATCAAAGGGTTTGTGACAAGCATTTTGTAGAACAAAGGAATAGTTTGGAATACAATGAAGGGTTAATAACTCACTTTTGGACCTCTTGACCAATTTTATAGAAGATAAGGAGCTCAGTAGATGAAACCTTAAATAATACCGGATTCCACATTGGAACATCAGGTTCTTCATCAACTACAATAGGAGAGTGCCAACAGCCATCCTGCACAATATATTTCAACATAAATGGGAGAAATTGAGCCCTCATAATCTGCATTGTCAGTCATTAAATGCAATTGAAACAGTGAAGAGGGTAACAGTTTGGAAGCATTGGTGCCAACCAAATTTGAGCATATGAGAGTGTAGCTCAAATGGGTGTCAATCTAATTTTAGCTTATCCACCCAAAAAAAAATGAGAAGAAAAATCAAGAACTTTCCCTCACATCGTTAGTTGGAGAAGTAAATTGTTGACACCATGTTGTAATCAACGTAAAATAAATAAATTGAGAATGCATTTCAGGGTAAAAAAATGAAAAGCTTTGTTTTTTTCTTGGCTAGGAAAGCAAGAGTTAGTAGTCAACCTGAAGGGGGATTTTATGTCATTATATGTAAAAATTTAGAGATAGGGGTTGGACTTACCTTGTACATCTGAGACCAAATTTTGACGTCGGGTGCTCCCTCTGAAGTACCACCAAAATAAGCTACCAAAAAATGATCTTTTTCAACCTATAAAATCCATTTGATTGATTGATTGATTAATTTTCAGTTGAGGAAAGAAAAGGAAAGGAAAGGAAAGTAATTAAGTAAAGAAGGATGACCTCAACAATGGTGGAAGCATGACAGCTATTGAAAGGAACAGAATTTGCGGGAAAAGTGAACTCCTCTTTTATTAACACTGGGTCTTTATTAATGATGCCATGGCGGCCCCAGTACTCATCTTTCATCTTACTGTCGGAGTTTGCAAATCCTCCTACTCCGGCAACTTTGCTGCGTACAAGAATGCAATAAAAAGAAGATAAAATTAACAACAATAACAAAAAGAGACCTGCCACTGATTTCCACATCTCCACTACTCAAACTCTTCTTTTTCTTCTTCTTCTTCTTCTTCTTCTTCTTAGATTGATTTTGAGAGAGAGAGAATGCGTGTGGACAGGTCACTGCAACCCAACAAATGACCCCTAATTTACTCAACTCTTTAATTCATAGTTATATAATAAATATTAAAATATACCTCTTCTTCTTCTTCTTCTCGATCGAGATGGAGATGATACCTACCTACATAGATCTGAAATTTGAGCTCAGTTTAATACTGTTTTTTTAGTCAACGTTGCTCCCTCGAACTGGAAGGATAGTCATTTTTTGACCCACCCAGTGTCCAACGATTTAATAACTTCAACTACTTAAGTGAAGGATTATTCCCTAAACCACCATTAATCCTTGATCCCAATAAGACAAACACAAGGAGACATTGAAATGCATCCTAAATATGAAAAGAGCCTATGTCACCCCAGCACGACTCAAATATGAAAGAGCCCATTCCTTCTATTGTCTTGGTTATGATTTTTCAATTTTACACCGCGACTAGATTCTATTCAAACGTACAAACATCCAAACAAGGCGCCAAGCAACTAGTCCGGGCACCCCGTGCTCGGGGGAGGCTCCCATATACCATGATTCCAGCCCTGGCTCATCCGGTCTCCCTAATCGGTTATAAGTCCGAACATCCTCTTTATAAAATAAAATATAGAGTAAACATTATTTAGATGCTTTCAAAGTTGTGAAAATCTCCACAACATCATAACTTCAACTCTTTCTATTCCCCTCAAATTGAATCAATCCACAAGAGTCAAGATTCTCCATCATATCATCGAAACCTTATCCTAAGATTTGTGGTCCACGCTCCCATACATAATAACAAAAAAACTCTTTATATATATATATATATATAAGACTCATTTAAAACACATTCCGTACCGTTAATAATTAAAAATAAATAAAAACTCAACTTTTTCAACAACAACAAAAAAAAAAAAACGTGTTCTATGTTTTAAATATGTTTTTTTATTAAAATAAAATAAAAACCAAAATAACTCATTTATTGCAGTTCTATGGTTAACCTTATGGTTGTCTATACTTTGATTCATTGTTTAATGTAGGATTTGATGATAATACTTAATGCTATGAATTGTTTTTAATAGTGTGTTATTTTGCACAAAAGATATATTCACGTTAAATTTTTTTTTTTTTTATCATCATAAAATGTATAATTATGTGTAGGAACATGTTATCATACATAAATATTCAATTATATTTTTTTCGGCCAAAAATATTTTGTAAACTTAGAATAAATGCCTAATGTATTATACTTTACATTATAAATACATTTTTTTCATAATTTTTAATATATATCTCATTTTTTCCCAATTTTTTCTTGTTTCTTTCCCGTTTTCTCTGTTTTTTTCGAAGTTTTCTTGTGCCCTTCTATGCTCCCATATACCAAATCATACCTTCCAATACATGTGATACCATCTATTGGCCATAATAAACGACATACAATGAAGACACTACCAATAAAAGAAAACTAAGGTTGATGGAACAAAAATATGATATTTGTGACTTCAATTTTTAATTGGCTAATCAACATAGCGTCATATGCTTAAATAAACAGTGAAAAGTAGACAACATATATGAATACATCCTGGAAGGTGCCAAACTTTGGTAAGTTGGTAAAGGCATGTGGAGTGTTGATCCCACGACCTAAGATCAAACCTCGTTCAACTCACTTCCTATTTAGTATATTGGCGTGCATCATCCCAACAGATGCTACCTATTCGGTGCAGATTATCAATAAAATAATGAACAAAATAAACATTGGCAAGTAAGGATCTATCCATAGAGACAACGTTGATCCGACAATTCTTTTAACTCAAAACCAACAAAGATTAATTTAAGAAACAATAAATAGTATCACTAATTAACTAAAAGCAAAACAATAAATAAAAATGCAATGTAAATCTTAGATCGTTCAAATCCACCTAAGCAAATCCTCTCCTTAGATTAATTTGTTATTTACTTATCCCAATCCTCTAAACAAAATTAATGCCGATGGATCGGAAGATCGAATGATTAAATCCAAAATGAAAATCTCAATGTTTATGAATAAATCGATAAAATGAAATTAAAGGATTTATATTTGATGTTTTTTATGAAACATGGTTTAGCTTGAGTTTATCTAAGAATAAACCATTAAAATTAGAAAATCAAACACTTAACCTAATAATTCCTACTTAAAAATTCTCACAATGAAAACTATGAAGCATAAGGTAATAACTATGAGAGAAAATATTGTCTTTGCTTCATTGACCTCTCTAATGGAGGATTTAGCCGGTGATCATCACCAAAAACAACAAATAAGAAAATAAATTAGAGAAGAGAGGTGAGAAAAATAAAAGGACTTCTTCATTGATCTTGAGTTTGAACATTAACTAGATCATCTTTCATTACAATATTTCAAATTATATACCTAAACTAAACTAAAGCTAAAACTAAAAGAATAGAAGAAAACTAGAGAAAATGATCTCAAAAGAGATGATATCCTTTGGCTCTACTCTGATCTCTTATTTATAGATATCAGATTAGGGTTTCTAAGGTTTAAAAGCTTTTTAGTATCTTCAGTCACCAACACATTGTACAAATCTTGAGGAATTCCATGTTTTGTTCACCGTGTTGCCCTACCTAACCTGGGCGACGCAGTCCATGTGGGCCTAATTGGTCTGGGTCTTAGTCAGTTGACTTTGTTCGAATCAGTAATTGCAATGAATGCTTCGGATATTTTCTGATTTATTTTTAAAAATTTATGATTTTTTTTGTTATACGAAAATAACTATAATTAGTTCCAAAATACATCATTTTATTGAAATCAATAATTATTATGAACTAACAATAAATTATATCTAATAAGATATTTACTATATAATTTACTCATAAAGTCTATGTAATTAGGGCTTTAGAAACCACTTTCTAAACCATGATCACTATCCCCTTGGATTTTCAATCTAATTGACAATACTTTTCCTCCAAAGACTTTCAATTGATTGGGTTTGCAATCAAATTGATACAAATTTGATAAGAAACTTATTAGATCATAAATATACATATCTCTACACGGGTGATATTGATTCAACACTAGTCAAAACTAAGCATCGACATGGATATAGGAAGAGAATGGGTCAAGTGGACTAGAAGCTATGTTAGATGGATGAGTATGTCAACTATTTGAAGAGCAAGGTCTTTCTTGAGGATAAGAGGGCAACTCGGCGATGCAGTACAAGGTTCTTAGGAATACCTTAGTGGACAAAAAGTGGTATTGCATGTTATATGGTATCTCCTCTTCAAGTTTTTGAGGCCCAAGGAAGCAAAGATAATCATGAAGAAAATACACCAAGGCATATACCATATTTGACTAATGAAAACAAAAATAATCTCAATTGAATGAAAGTGGGTATGTTTGATAGCACATGGAAATTTTAGTGAAAAATCATTTTTCATGTGTTTGATTGTATTTTTACACCTATACCCATGAAAAATAAAATACATCCAAACACTAATCATAAATCTTATGACTCTACTCTCTAATCAATTTGGGACTCAAACAAATAGTCAAAGAAGAGAAACAAAAAATAAAAATTTAATGAAGCTACTTTTAGATATGATCCATCTATTAATGAATCTCAAGATTGTAATATGGATTACTAAGCTTTTACTTAAATTAGATCCCATGTCTAATAAAAAATGGCTCAAACAAATCTCACAATATCACAAATAATTGGAAATTATCATATGTAATCCAATAGAAAGTGGAGCACCCAACTAGATTCCCTCCACCTCATCTATAAAAAGTACTACTCTAGTAGATAATGTATTCAATTAAAGTTTTACTAATTCCTTAAACATTTATTATTTACAAACTATTATTTGCTAAAGTTAAAAGACCAGAATCGATTAACACATGAAAAAAATATATGAAGTCAATCATGTAAATACAAAATCCAATTGTTCTGATAATAAACATATCAGTGATACTTACCTCGAGGATAAGTCAATGTGGTTGTCTCAATGGCAATTTCGAACTGATAAGCGATTAATGTCTGTAGGTCGTGAGTTCAATACCCAGTATGAGCATTAATTCCTCAGGAACCACCTGCAAGGGCGCACCCTCACTTACTTGGTGCATGTGATGTGTGGGCATTGCACGTCCCTTGAGACTAGTTCTTAGACAAGACCGTGGTCTATGGACTTTGCCCGGTCCCTTGTCCACAAGGATACTTGTTTATTTAAAAAAAAAAAAAAAATTACCTAATATTGATCTAGATTATTGTGTGAATGATGAGTTATTTTTGTAAAATTTTCCCTAATCTAAGTTTGTTTACAATTGGTATTAGGCGCATGTAAAATCCTAAATCCAATAAATCAAAATCAAGACAAAGAGAGAGAGAGAGAGTTCCCATTTGCACGACAATTTTTACTTATTCTCCACCATTGATTTATTTATATTTTAATAGGAGTGTAACAAGTAAAAGTTGGGGTTAATAACATCTCTCATATTTTATTATTTAGAATTTTCTTGGTAGAAAATAATAATAACATTATTTTTTTATAACATGCATACCTAGTAAGTGTAACTCATCATCATAGATGTAGAAGAAGTATGTATAAACGTTTGGAGAAGGTTAAGAGGCACCCAAGAGTGCACTTTCACTTACTTGGTGCGTGTGATGTGCTATATCTGAAGTAGATGGGGATTGATAAAGTTATCCTTGATCATAATATTTAGTATGGGGGACTGTAAAACAACTATTACAATTCCCTCGGACTAGTAATTAGACAAGACCATGGTCTATGGATACGAGTTTGGTCCGGTGTCTATTTAACTGAAATCGAATACCTCGATTCTAGATTCCTTTTTATTGGAACTAATTAGAGTCGGGTATAAAATAAAACCGAAGTTTTATCCAATAGGTATCCATGAGTTTGATGGAGAAATTCGAGATTGCGAAGACAAATATCATTGTTTTTTGACTATTGTGTGTAAGCATGTTGGGCATGTTTCCCGCGTAGTAGTAGTTGGGTTTGATGAGATAAATTCAGCGCAAATGTAACCTCTTATCACTCTCACGATTTTTGTTTGTTTAAATAAATTAAACCCGGTTTCTTCTTATCTGAGACCGAGTTTATTTTTTCCCCTATAAACTTTAGTTAGGGATGCCCGGTATTGTTTTCAAATTAATGTTATAATTACCTATAGTCCTTTTTACTTTTTGAAAGTTTTTGATACGAACTTACCTAAATACCCTCATCTTCTACAACTTGGATTTTTCTCCAGCACAGCCAATTCCTCTCTCTTCTTCAAACTCTACTTAAAAAATACGAATAATGAGTCCTAAGTCAAAAGAAAAAATGCAAAGATATTATTTCAGAAAAGTTTAAGAGCATCGGAAATAAGTTAGAATACTTGAAAAATAAAATTTAATTTCCTCCATTTAGTGAGGGTGGAGTTTTGTGAAAGGGGGGAGTTTAGAAAGAAGAAGTTGAAGGATTAGGGCGTTTACGTCATTGTACGTTTAATTAATTAATTAATTAATTCACCGAAAGCAAGAAGGTGTATGTAAATCCATCTCTGTCAGAAGTGAATATGACAAAAGTTGAGTTGTCCCATTATTTATTATCAGGTCTCACAGTCACAGATAGTCATTAGTCCTAACAAGTGGATCTTACTTTACTGGGATAGTCTTTCTCTTTCACATCTGATACTGATGATCTCACGCGTTTTAAGATATATTTCTTTGTATATTTTTCTTGTCTTGCAAAGAGGAGAGAGTTGAAGACTGCAATGAGTGGAGGAGGAGGAGGAACAGAGAGTGAGACAACGTTGGAATACACTCCGACATGGGTGGTAGCTGTTGTGTGCACAGTTATCGTTTTCATTTCTCTTTCTGTGGAGAGGATGCTTCACTTCGTTGGAAAGGCAAAATTAATACTCTCTCTCAGTCTCTCTATCTGTTTAATTTTACACTTGATTAGGATAAGGATTAAGGATTAAGGATTAAGGAATGAATTCTTATTTTTATTAATTACATATTGTTGATGAGATGATTGATTGATTTGTCCAGTACTTGAAGAAGAAGAATCAGAAACCTCTCTTTGAAGCCCTACAGAAAGTTAAAGAAGGTCTCTCTCTCTCTGTCTTTCTATTAAAGATTAAAATTTTGAATATTTAATTGAAGAAGGAATTAATGAGAATGTGGTTGGTTGTCCATTGTTGGATAGAGTTGATGCTGTTGGGGTTCATTTCACTCCTTTTAACGGTGTCCCAAACCCGGATTGCTAAAATCTGCATCCCAAAGCGTTTAACAAATCATCTACTTCCTTGTAACAAAAAGGAACGAGTAGTAGAACAACATACTCTTCTTCATAACCAAATTGCTTCCTTCTTCCCTTCTTTCATTTCCGGGGGAAATGGGAGGCGTCTCCTCGCTGAAGAAACTGGTTACTGTGCTCAAAAGGTAAATGAAATGAAATTAAATAATAATCCCCGGCCCCAGCCCCTTATTTATTTATCTTGTTCATCATTCTTCTCTTCTTTTACAAATTTACAAATTTACAATTTACAAACTTCTTTCTTATTTTTTAATTCAGGGGAAGGTCCCATTGTTGTCTACTGAAGCATTGCATCATCTGCACATCTTTATCTTTGTTCTCGCTGTCGTCCACGTTACTTTCTGTGCTCTCACTATTCTTTTTGGGGGAGCAAAGGTATTTTTTCTATTACACTACTGTCTTCGACCCCTCTACTCTTTGCAATGTTGTTTGTTTGTTAATATTTTTTTAATTTTTATTTTAGATACGTCAGTGGAAACATTGGGAGGATTCTATTGCAAAAGATAAATATGATACAAATAAGTGTAATAATGCTTCTTCAATTACATTTTATTAATTCTATCTTCTTCAATTTTATATATATATCATTTTGCTAAGACTATGAATATGGAATGGATGAAGCATTCATTCTTCTACTTCCATTTTTTTTCCAATTATTATTCTAATTAATATGCATGGGAACAACATTTTGTTGCAGTTCTGAATAAGGTTACTCATGTCCATCAACATGCTTTTATCAAAGACCACTTTCTGGGTATTGGGCAAAACTCAGCTCTACTAGGTTGGTTGGTAAGTCAAGTCATTACAGCTTTCATGATTAAAATTGCTTCAACAGAAAATATATCTCCTTTTCAAACTTGTTCTTTTATTTGATTATGTCAAAGAAATTTTGAAGCATGTATGTCTTAGAGAAATAAAGTGCATCCCATCAGTAATGAGCACCCGAGGGTTTAATTACATCCGTCCAAATTGCAGCATAGGCCTAGGCTAGAACCATCTAACATCTATGATGAAAGAAAGTCTACCTTCCACATTCAAGTCAGATCACCTAGATTCTGAGTTTGACTTGCTAGTGCTGTATATAATGCACAAATAGGAAGCCTTAGTTGTATTACGTAGAAGTATTGATTCCGCTTGCTCATTTTGGTCCATTGTAATAGCGTTCAAGCCCCCGCCTACAGGGATTTATCCTTGCTTACTTGGTATGTGTGGCTTCTGGGGTATTGCATATACCCGGGGGATTTGGGCTAGATATCGTGCTCTAAGAGGCCATATGAATTGTCCCTGCTAGTCGGGCCTACAGGTCCGGAACCCTCGTCATCAAAAAAAAAAAAAAAGTGTCCTTGAGATATCGTGTACCTTAAGCCATAACTCATGGGGATAGAATCTCACGTGGCTACATTTCTTAAGTGAGTTGTTTTATATGTAAGATCTTTAGAGCTATATAATCTCATCGTCAGTGGGAGCATCCCTCCATGTTATTGATGAAGAGTGGAAGTGCACCCATGGTTATTGGCAATTGATGGCAGTTCTTTGCCTGTCATTCCTCTTTCAAACTGGAGACCTTATATTCAAATTCTTTAAAAAATCATTAGTCCTATTTGGTAATGTTTATTTCTTTTTTTTGCTAAACAAGCTAGGGATTTTATAAAAGAAGAAAAAGATTCAGTAATTTTTTTTTTCCTGATAGGTAATGTATACACTACATTGAATGACCAACAGAAACAAGATACAGTAGACTCCA
Source organism: Akebia trifoliata (assembly GCF_017979445.1). Classification (NCBI taxonomy): domain Eukaryota; kingdom Viridiplantae; phylum Streptophyta; class Magnoliopsida; order Ranunculales; family Lardizabalaceae; genus Akebia; species Akebia trifoliata. The sequence goes on along the minus strand of NC_141378.1, from coordinate 45,503,641 downwards.
TCATAAAAGCTCCGCTAGAAACACTCACGCCAATCTACAAAGCCATAACTTGAGAAGATCGACTGTAGGAAGTTTCTTCAAAGCAGCAACCATATAAAGAAAGACATTCTTGTAGGCACTTTGGAGGACCAAATCACAGAAGTGGGGTGACAAAATACCTCAAAAGCTAATTTAGTGAGCGTTGAGAGAAAAAAGAGAGTCCCAAAAGGATATATTGACATAATTAACATGTATGTGGGGGTTGTGTCTAGGGTGAGGGAAAATGGAGAGGTGATGAGTGAGTTCCCAATTATAAGTGGTATACAACAAGGATCGGCTTGAAGTATGTATTGTGTTTGCGCTAGTAACTTCTCATATTCAAGAGCACAGACCTTGTTGTATGCTCTGGTTGTTAAAGAGTATTTTCAACAGTAACATTTGAAATACTAATCGAAATTCCTTATTTGGCTTCATCTTCTATGTCTGATCCCAACTATTAGGGTTGGTTGAATTGACTCAATGATTTCGATAACTTCTTTAAACTGACTGATAAAAAAAAAACACATTTATTTATTTTACTTTGAGATTCTAGGATTGAGTGCTGCATGGTATGTTACCCTCATGAGAGAACTTATGTATGTAGTACGTGTGTATGAAAATAAGAATGCCCTCTAATAAAATTGTGGCTATTTCATTTTACATAGGATCTATTTTGCTCTGGCACATGCATAAATTTTTGGATGCCCAACATGGCTGTGTACTGTTTAACAAGGATACTCCGTTTTTCTAAGAATCCCTCTGTTGGAATTGTTAAGTGTATACAACAGTTACTCTACAAAAAAGTGTAGCACAACATATGGAATAGAGTTGGACCATGGTTGTTGGTTCATGTCCAGCTTACCCATCAAAAATTAAAACATTAAGTCAGTAAACTATACTGACGTGTCGATGTATTGGGCTTGTGGGGTCAATGCACCCAACACTTCATCCATGTCATTGTTGTGTCATCGTATAGGGTAGTATGTAGGAAAACTCCAGTGGGGTTGTTTATTTACTAGAGTATTTTAGACAACATAAAAAAAAGTAATAGTCATTTCAAGTAGCATAATTGGAAAAATAATTGTTTATCTTATATTCTTACCAAAATTCCTCTTGTATGGTGTGTTGTTTGTACTTCATATCCAGTCCCAATCCTGCATAAAGATGGAAAGGTTATATCAGGTTGGCAGTCAGTGGAAAAACTTCGTCAGCTCCTTACATGAATCTTGATCTTTCATTTCATGATGGTATGTCGAGCAATTAGATCATACATTACCATAATGCTATATCTTCCAAGTAGAAGCTTTCCTATGGAAACAATCATAAGTAACAGTTATTAAAATTATATGTTATGTTGTATTGGACAGAAGAATGACAGACTTAAGTTTTGGTTGAAATGTGCCTTTGCTGATAATAGTTCTAGTCCCATAGGTTTAATTTCTTTTTTCTTATTCTTCAATTATTCTAAAAACCAAGGACATGAGATGTGTGCCTATGGAGGAGGCAATGGGCATTGATTCCTTCAAATATAAGTGTTTATATCCATTTTTACCCACTCTATGATTTCCCTTCCTCGATGACATGCTCCAGTCCACTTATCCCAAAAGCAAACAATAAACAAACAAATGCTCTGGACTATAGAGTGATCATGCTTGTTGGACAATGGGACAAGTTGAGATCTTGTAACTTGTGAAATTGTCCCAAGAACACGTCTGATTGAAGATATTGATTGTTTTTCTAATCCAATTATACATGGTTTTCTTTTCAGCATTCTTTCGTCAAGCAATTTTATGCATCTGTGACCAAATCAGATTACATCACACTGCGGTTGGGATTCATCATGGTAATCTATTATATTTGAAGGTTGAGATGGTCAAATCAATTTGTTTGCTTTAATTGTTGCTGTCCTTTTATCCCCTTTTCCTAGGCCATTGCCTTCTTGTTGAAGCTTTCTTTGCTGTAGACTCATTGCAGGGGAAACCCAAAGTTTAATTTTTACAAGTACATGAATCGTACCCTTGAAGCTGATTTTAAGAAAGTCGTTGGTATAAGGTAATTAATGTCTCATAGGACAATGACCCACACACACAAAAGCTAAAGCTTAATTTAGCACATTGTATTTGTTACTAGGCATACTGACCAGAAATTTCAAAGCTTGAAGCGTTGTAATATGACCTCTTTTTAATTGTTTGAAATTCTTCTGTATACTTAATCAATTTCTAATTTCTTCTGTTGTAGTTGGTACCTATGGATATTTGTGGTCATATTCTTGTTGCTGAACGTTAATGGTAAGCTAAATCTCAAGCTAGTCAATTGATGAAGTTTTAGAGACCATTTTGATTTTTGATGACCAAGTATTGTTAGTTTTAGATTTTTTTTGAGCTCAATTCAATTTTACAGCTTGAAAGTCATTAAAGGGATGCAGAAAGAAATGTTCTGACAACCCTTAGTTTTTCGTGATATCTAATAATAATAATAATAATTATTTTTTGGTCATCATGAGGGTGGCAAGGAATATAACAATATAGAAATTCAATCTATTTCAAAGTCTTGGTTCAACCCTGCTATAAAATCACTTTACATATTCCATAAATGTATTTGCTTTGGATGTCATTCCATAGGCTTGTTTTTTCTTTTGTTTCTTTGTCAGCTAGGTTAAGATCATTGACCTTAAAGGAGGTTGCATTCTTTTCCCTGTGCAGGTTGGCATACATACTTTTGGATAGCTTTCATTCCCGTTATTGTAAGTATGCATGAACCACTCTTATGTTTTGCTTCTTGATATTCAGATAAGCATTGTTATTTCTCAATGCAGACACTGCATATACATGCACAAGAATTTGTCTGAACTTTCAAGCAGTTTTGGGTTTTGGTTTCTAAAATCTCGCAGTTGTAGTTTGCCACCCCCACTTGCCCAAAGAAACTCTAACATCTGTATACAAAACATGGTAGGGAGAATTGCATAAAAAGATGACATTTCGAAAGTTATTGCAACCATGAATAGTGGGATTAAAATATGCCAATTGAGGATTGCCTTGACACAAACAATGCACGTTGAGGGTACCAGCTTAAAAAGTTGGTGAAGACCAAGGTATAAAATCCCGTATCATTTCATTGTCTAGCTTTTTCCAAAAACCGTAACATTCGAAATGTTCTGAAACATTCTTTTAAGTCATTAAAACTTAGTTTATGTTCATAAATAAATATAGAAAACTGTTCTTTAAGTGTTTAAAATAAAAGTTATAACTAAAAGTAATATTATTTTTACAATGCCACGTAATAAAATGCTTCGAAATATTCTGAAACAAACTTAGAATCTTGAAACGTTGCATTTGATGCATATATAAATGCTGTAAAAGTCTTTTGTGAGATTAAATGAATTTTGTAATTTACAAAGTTTGTTTAATGCAAATGAAGTTTGTATATATATTTGCATTAAATAGGCTTTGTAAATTACAAAATTTATTTATAATGTCCAATACCTCATGGGTATGTTAGTGTTCTCCACCACATTTTTTTCTAATATACTTTACCCATTTTGTCTTTTAGTGAAAAGACATGGGTATATTGATCTTTTACATAATAAATGCTGAGGACATTTTTGAATTTAAATGTCTGTTTGCAATAAATGCTTTGACAATCAATGCAAACAAACATTTATTATGTAAAAGACCAATATACCCTTATCTTTTTCACTAAAAGACAAAATGGGTAGGTATTATTGAAAAAAAAATGTGGTGGAGAATGCTAACGTCCCCATGTGATTTTGGACATTAGCGTTCCCCATATATATGGAACATCTTCGACAACCCACATTAGAGAGACCACATTGGGAGCCAAAATTTGTCTTATATGGGTTAAAAGTGTCGGATTGGTTTTGTGAGGATGACCTCTAATCAGCCCAATCTGAAACTTCTAACCCTATCAAAAGTGGTTTACAAGTTGAAGAATTGTAGACCGTCGATTTTTACCATTAACTTGTAAACCACTTTTGATGGGGTTAAAAGTTTTAGAATGTGTTGATTTGTTATGAGGATGGTCTCCTCACCATAGAGATCATCTTCGTAAAAAATCAGCACATTTCAAAACTTCTAACCTTATAAGACAAAGGATTGTCAACTAAAGATTGTCACTGGATCCTGACCCTATATATATGCTAATCAAGCAAGAATGTGTATTAATATTAGAAAAATATATTGTACAATAGATAACCCTTGGTTTACAAACTTAATAATAGGCAATGAGAGCTGATCTCCTATAAAAGCTTTTTTGACAATACTAGGAAATTCTTCAAATCGGTTAAAGCATTGAAATCTCCTTCCTTCTACTCCTAATTGAACCAAGGCATTGGCTATTGAATTTCCTCGTCTCCAAACTGGGAGATTCTCCAAGAAAGATTTGATAAAGAGATCACAATGTTTTGAATCATTGAGTCGATAGCCCAAGGAAGCTTTTAGATCCTTTTAGGTCTCTCACCAACAACATGGAATACAACTCAATCATGATTTGAAGATCATTTAGATCAATAATCTTCAAACCCTCTATTAGAGCTCTACATTTGACTTGGTTGTCAGGATGGCAATCAATTGACCGATGAGTAGCTTTTATCAGGTTACCATAATTGTCTATAATGATACATCCACCTCCACCTGGGACTAGATTACCTTTACTAGCCCTGTTAATTGATTTTCAGCCAACCATTTTCAGGCTTCCTCCAAGAAACTGTTTGGCATATTTGCAGAGTAACCTCCTTGGGCTGAATCCCAATGTAACGAAGAATCTCAATCTTCTCTGAATCCAAGCGCTTTTTTGCTTTGTTAATACAGTCGAGCTCCTTTAACCAATGGATAATTCTAGTTCTTGTTGAGCTCACTGAAGGCTTCTTTCTTTCGAAAATGACAATATTTCTTGCAAGCAAAATAATCCAGAGGATTACCTAAGGGGATGAGTTTGCAACTAGATCATACTGGGAGTTTTTCTTTGGGCGACACCATTACGGCATATTGTCAATTGAATGGCAATTACTTGTATTATTTCTCAAGTAGACATTGAAAAATTGTCAAAATTCCATCGCAAACAAACATTCGAAGAAAAGACGAAGGACTTTTTCTTCATTCTTTTTGCATAAAGCACATCAAGAAGCAAAGCTAAAATTCCAAAAAAAATTCTAAAGGAATCCACCTGAACCAACCCAAGGAAAAACTTCTAACCAAATGCTTTTATTGGTGGGTATATTAGCTCTCCATAACCCCTCCACCGCTTCTTAAATTCTCCTCCTCTCGAATTGAATCCATTTCTCGATGATCTTTAAGGCATATCAGATTATTTAGAGGGGTGTTAGTTTGTTTTGAGGCGGTCCAGTGTCTCTCAATAAACCTAAGAAAGAGCAAAAATTTTGGGGTTGGGTCATCCCCAAATTTCCCTTTGTTGGCAGCATCTTTGGGGTTCGTCCTCAAAACATTTGGTTCATCAAGAGGATCACTTTCCTTCATCCTATCTGAGTCCCCGCTAGGAGTGAGCTACAAGAGTAAGGCAATTTGGGATCCAATCATTGAGCATAGTGTGAGAAAAATAGGATCTTGGAAGTCAATTTATTTATCAAAGGAGAGAAGGTGACGTTTATCAAAAGTACGCTGGCAAACATCCCTTTTTATTTCCTCTCCCTCTTTACTATGCCTTAAATTGTTGAATTGAAAATTGAAAGCTCTTGAGGGATTTCCTATGTAGTGATAGGGAAGGGAAAATGAAGTTTCATTTGGTAAAGTGAAGTCAAATTTGTTTAACAAAAAAGAACAGGGGCCTAGGTTTCAAAAAGGTGTGGTTGTTGAATGTGGCTCATTTGGGGAAGTGGTTGTGGAGATTTGGAGAGGAAAGTCAAGTGTCTTTGGAAGGATGTCATCAAGGAGAAGTATGGGGTTGATAGGTTCGGTTGGGGAAGTAAGACAATTATAGATGCTCATGGGTGTGGTTGTTGGAAGGGGATATTCAAGAATTGGAGTGAAATGATGAAGAGGATCATTTTTTGAGTGGGGAAGGGATTAGGATTAGATTCAGGAAGATCGATGGATTGGTGGCTCACCCCTCAAAAAACATTTTCCATACCTATATTCAATTTCTCGATAAAAAAGAGTTGCCAATATCTGATTTCTTAGTCCCTTTCGAAGTCCACTTTTCTCGGAACCTAGGGATTAGAAGAGGCTTTAATGATTGGGAGGTCCAAGAGGTGGCCAATCTTCTTGGTTGTATCTCTCAATTTCATGTTGATTGCATGAGAGAGGACGAAAGGGAGTGTAAAGCTAGGAAGGGCAAGGTCGTCTATGTGAAATCTTGTTTCAATTCTTTGGCTAATGTCTATACATCATTCTTTCCAACTCCGGCAATTTGGGGGTCCATGGTTCCTTCTAGAATTTCCTTCTTCATTTGGTTTGGAGCCCTAGGTAAAATTTTAACTTTGAATCAATTAATGGCTAGGGTTGTATTTTTGTGATCTTTTGTTTCCTTGGCAAGTTAGATAGGAAATCGGCCAATCATGTAGTTAAAATAAGAGAACAGTAAAAAGTATCTCATTACTAAGCCCTAATTAGGCTTTAAAAGAATTACATGGTCTAATAAGTGAAAAGACTAAAAAGGACAAAAAATATGTAGAACTAATAAAATAAGAGTTATTCAACACTCCCCCTCAAGTTGGTGCGTGGATGTCGGCAACGCCCAACTTGGACAAGACACCTTCAAAGGCAACTTTGTTGACACCTTTAGTAAGAATATCAGCAAGTTGTTGAGATGTAGGAACAAAGGGGGTACAAATCTGCCCAGAAACAATCTTTTCTCTAATGAAATGTCGATCAACTTCAATATGCTTCGTTTTGTCATACTGAATCGGATTTGCAGCTATGTTAATAGCTGACTTATTGTCACAATATAATGAAAAGGGAGTTGTCACTGGAATACACAATCAACTAATAAGATCTTGAGCCACAACAACTCACACACTCCAAGTGTCATAGCTCGGTATTCTGACTCAGCACTGGAGCGAGAAACCACATTTGCTTCTTACTGCGCCAAGTGACCAAGTTGCCACCAACCTTAGTACAATACCCCGAAGTAGACCGTCTATCAGTCACTGAGCCAACATAATCTGCATTGTCCATGCCTCAATGCGAAGATGACCATGATTACTGACAAGATACCTCGACCAGGACATCCCTTAAGGTATCTAAGGATACGATAGACAGCAGTAAGATGAGATGTTCGAGGTGAGTGCATAAACTGACTTACAACACTAACAGCATAAGCAATATCAGGACGAGTCATAGACAAGTAAATCAGTTTTCCCACAAGACGTTGATATTGACCAATATCCTCCAAACACTCCCCCTCAGAATCAGTCAACCTGTGATTCTACTCAATAGGAGTATCAGCAGGACGAGAACCAAGCTGACCATAGCCACTGAGTAAATCAAGAACATACTTACGTTGAGAAATAAATATACCAAATTGAGACCTCGCAACCTCAATACCCAGAAAATAACGAAGATGCCCAAGGTCCTTAATTTTAAATTGACGTCCTAAGTAAGTTTTGACCTCAGCAATGCCAACATCATCATCTCCAATAAGAACAATATCGTTTACATAAACAATCAGAGCGACAGTTTTATCCTGGGAGTGATGCAAGAAAAGAGTGATCAGCAGAACTCTGGTGGAAACCAAACTGATGCATAGCCTTAGTAAAGCGTTTAGACCATGCACGAGGAAACTGCTTCAATCCATAAAGAGAACGACGAAGACGACAGACATGGGTAGGAGAAGCAGATGTGAGAAACCCAGGAGGTTGGACCATATAGACTTCTTCTTGAAGATCACCATTGAGAAATGTATTCTTGACATCTAACTGAAAAAGAGGCCACCTGTTGATAGCGGCAACAGAAAACAGAACACGAATGGTGGTCATCTTGGCAACAGGGGAAAATGTCTCTTGATAATCAATCCCATAAGTCTGAGCATAACCCTTGGCCACTAACCGGGCCTTATAACGAGCAATAGAGCCATCTAGATTGTGTTTCAGAGTGAAAATCCAGTGACATCCCACAGCTTTCCTACTAGGTGGAAGAGGTACAAGTTCCTAAGTCTGAGTCTTTTCAAGAGCATTCAACTCATCAATCATAGCTGCTCGCCACTCAGGATGGGTAATAGCATCTGCAACAGTAGTAGGAGGAGAAATAGCGGAAACATATGCAAGAAAACTCCGATAGGAGGGTGAGAAGGCAGAATCAGATATATAATTAGCAATAGGATAAGTACAAGTGCGCTTACCCTTACGAGTGACAATAGGACGATCATCACATGCGACAGGAGGCGGAGCTAGATGCGAGGAGGCGAGTTGGTCTGGCAGTATTACTAGGACGATGCGAGTAAACCTACAGAGGAAGAGGTGATGAACTGACAGGGGATGGAGAAGGAGGAGCAGGCATGGGAAGAGGAAGAAAGATAGTAGAAGGATCATCAGGTGAATCTAGAGGAAACCACTCAGATTGAATGCCAACGGACCCATTGAAGTAAGGGGTATGCTAAAAAAGGGAAACATCTCGAGAAATGAAACGTCGTCGAGAAAGAGGGTGGTAACAACGGTATCCTTTCTAGGTAGAGGAATAACCCAAAAAGATACATTTGACTGCCTTAGTATCAAGTTTTGTACAAGTTTGATCAAGAATTTGAACGAAGCAGACACACCCAAATACACGGGGAGGAAGTGGAAACAAGGGACGATCTGGATAAAGCTGAAAGAAAGGCGTGGCAAACTGAAGAATCCGAGAGGGAGTCCGATTAATAAGGTAAATCGTAGTAAGAACTGCATCGGCCCAATAGGATTGAGGCACGTTCATGCCAATAGAGAAGGCACGGGCTAACTCTAGAATATAGCGATTTTTTCTTTCTGATCGACCATTCTGCTGAGGAGTCTTAACATTGGACATTTGATGCTCAAATATCCAAACTCTAAACAAAGTTTCAAGACTTCACTGTAAGTGTACTCAATACCATGATCAGAACGGAAGGTCTTGACGGTACGACCAAACTGAGTACGAACCATAGCAAGAAATTGCTTAAAAATCCCAAAAACTTTACTCTTGTGTTTCATAAGATAGACCCAAGTGGTACGACTGTGGTCATCGATGAACAAGACAAAATAACGAAAACCAAGAGTTGACATGACAGGAGAAGGACCCCACACATCAGAATGGATTAGGTCAAACATAGCAGGTGCAATAGTATTCATACTAATAGGATAAGAAGAACGCACATGTTTAGTTAATTGGCAAGTTTCACCAGAAAAATTAATCAAATTGCTATTATTAAATAAAGCAGGGAACATGTGTTCTAAATATCCGAAAGAAATAAGGCCTAAGCGTAAGTGCCAACGTATTACAATAGCCTTATTAGACTGACTACTACTAATCTGGGTAGCAGAATGGGTGCTAGGTAAACAAGGTATGTCCAAGAGATACAAGTCATTCACTTCATGTCCAGTGCCAATCGTCCTCTTCGACTTCAGATCCTGAAAGACACAATAAAGGGATAAAAAATTACACTGCAATTCAAATTTTTTGTAATGCTACTAACAGATATAAGATTAGTAGTGAGTTGAGGAACATGCAGTGTGTTAGTTAAGGATAAAGAAGATGTAACAGGAAAATGACCTTGACCAGCTATAGAAGTCAAATAACCATCGACTAGGCGAACCTTGCGATGACCAGAATAAACACTATAGGTTTTGAAAAAAGAGGATGTACCGGTCATGTTATCGGAGGCACCAGAATCAATGATCCATGGTGAAGAAGTGGTGGAAACACTGTGTGTAGATGCAAAAGTATCTGAGTGAGCGAAAATAGAGACCGGCCGATATGAAGTCTCCATCTGATTGAAGAATTTTCTGAACTTGTCAAGCTCAGCCTGAGATAGAGATACTGAATCCGATGAGGATGTAGTAGCTGAAGGAGGTGCTGAATCAGTAGTTGGCTGAGAAACTACATGAGCTGAAGATTGTTGAGACTGTTGACGTTGATGATTAGGACGACCATGGAGTGCATAACAACGAGCCTTCACGTGACCCAACTTCCCACAATGATCACACTTATGTCGCTGACGGGTAGACAAAGACCCACTAGGAGGCTGTGGAGAAGGTAGTCGAGTAAGCATAGCAGAGTGGTCTCCCGAAGAATGAGGTAGGACAGCTGCGCGACGACTTTCATCAGCCAAGACATAAGAATACGTAGTCTGTAGGGACAAAAAGGGATCCATACCCAATAAGTGAACTCTTGCATACTCAAACTCCTCTCGTAAACAGCTAAGAACTGAAAAACTCGATTCTTATCCAGAATCGACGAATATAATGTTTCATCAAGCGGATCCTTCCAGGCGTAGGACGAGGAATAGAAGGTCAACTCTTCCCACTGAGCACGTAGCTGTGATATATAGGTGGTAACTGAAGAATCACCTTGCGAAAGACGGGAAATCTCACGCTCTAGGTTAAAAATCCGAACGTTGTTTTGACGTTGTGAGTAAATGCTCCTTGCGGAGTCCCATATCTATTTTGCTGTCGAGGAGAACATAAACCCAGTCGCAATTTGTGGTTGCATAGATGTAACCAACCAAGAACGGATCATAGAATCATTAGCAAACCAGTGTGAGTAAGAAGGGCTGGTCTGTGTAGGTTGTTTGTCCGCTCTCGTGAGTTAACCAATCTTCCATTTTCCATCAATAAACATTTCAACTGATCGTGCCCAAAGAAGATAATTACGGCCATCTAATTTCACGGTGGTAATTTGAATTCCTGGAAAGTCGGTTGAGTAAGAGAAAAGCCACTTGATGACTCTTAACAACGACTTTGCTGTAAGTACAGGCTCCAAATAGCCCTTGTGTTGATCGTAGGCCTTAGACAAGTCTCCAAACAGAACCAAACAGCACCCTTGCTGTGAGTACAGACTCCAAAAAACAGCCTCTGTGTTGATCGTTGATCTCAAACGAGTCTTCAACAGCCTCTGTGTTGATCGTAGGTTTCAAACAAGGTCCCTGTAGTGGTCGCAGGTCCAAACAACAGCCTCTGTGCTGATCGTTGACCTCAAACGAGTCTTCAACAGCCTCTGTGCTGATCGTCGACCTCAGACGAGTCTTCAACAGCCTCTGTGCTGATCGTAGGCTTTAAACGATGGCCCTGTTGTGGTCGCAGGTTCAAACCAAGTCTCTTATAGTGATCGCAGGCCTCAAACGATGGCCCTGTTGTGGTCGCAAGTTCAAACCAGGTCTCCTATAGTGATCGCAAGCCTCAAACGATGGTCTACTGTGGTCATGGGTTTCGAACAGCAACCTTATTGTCTTCGTAGGTCCCAAACGACTCCAAACAGCAGCCCTGCTGTGATCGTGAGTTCCAAAACGATCTAGAACCTATTGTGGCAAGCCTCTAGAGCCATTAGTTGTCTTAAGAATAGCAACCCAGCTGTTGTTGTAACGTTTCAATGAGTTTTAACAACCCTATCCCATGTTGCGATTAGGGATGGAGTAAAACAACCCCGGTGGGGGTGATTATTTACACCGAACCGAGAGGTTGTGACGTAGATTTAGGAAGGGTTGAGCGATTAGGTTGTAGCAAGGAGGAAGGAGAGGAGATGGCTCTGATACTAAGTTAAAATAAGAAAACAGTAAAATGTATCCATTACTAAGCCCTAATTAGGCTTTAAAGAGAATTACATGGTCTAATAAGTGAAAAGACTAAAAAGGACAAAATATTTGTAGAACTAATAAAATAAGAGTTATTCAACACATGTTCTTATTCATTGTCCTTTTGCTAGAGAAGTTTGGGGGCATTTTTTGTCATTTTTTGGTTTTAAGTGGTGTACCCCTCCTTCAATCCTTGTTTTGTTTGAGAGTTGGTTGGTTCAAAACCTCCCTGAAAAGAGAAAAAGTTTGTGGTCTTTGATCCCATTTGCTATTTGTTGGGGCATCTAGTTGGAACGAATCATAAATGTTCGATGGTAAGGAGAATATCATGCAAGAAGTGTTGATTTCTATTTCAGGGCTTTTGTTCTTTTGGGCTAAATAGTTCATTGAGTTTAGAGGGAGTTCTTTCTAAGATGTTTTATTTAGATGGGGTATTTTCTGTGGTGATTGAGATGGTTTCTTTGGATTTGTTTGAGTTTTGTTGTTTCTTTTCTTTTCTTTTTTGTATTGTGGCCACCTCGATCACTCATTTATTCCTTTGTAATAAAATTCTTGCTTTGCCCATAAAAAAAAAATTACCCGAGGGAGATGCATCCACACAAGTCTATCAGATGTGCCTTGAGGAAGATCAATCGAGGAGAGATAACTTGTCATCTCCTACCCCAAAAGACTATTTAGAAGGGAATAATTCCAGCACCTATTTTCCAAACCTGACCAATAAATATTTTCCTATTTGCTTCAGGGAATAACTCAATAAGGGGGATGTCACTCTCCCACTCAAATTTGGAGCATTAAAGAAGAATTCTTCCCATTTTTAATAAGTTGCTTCAATAGCCGAATAATGTGTTTCATACTTCCCGCCACAACGTTCCAAATCGTTGGACCTTTTCATTAATTAGAAGTTAATCACTAGTCTCCATCAGTAATATATTTGGTTTTCAAAAAAATAAAAATAAATCAATCCATAATCCAGTACTTGAAAGAATTTTCTAGCAAGCTTTAGTCATTCTAGTCAAATGAGAGTCTTGGATCGTTTGGACGCCCAAGCTACCTTCTTCCATTGGTTTAGTGATTTTTCTCTAACTAACTAAGTATTTTTTCTTACCTTCATCATCTTCTCCCCAGAAAGAATTTTTTTTTTTTCGACAAGCACTTTTTTCAATTGTGAAGTTATTACTTTTGGAATAGGGAGAGTAGATAATAGATAAATGAGGACCGAAAACAACACATGATTAAGAAGAGTAAGCCTCCCTGCATGTAAAAACTTAGATTTCCATCCCTCAACCATCCTTGAAATCTTATTAACCAGGTCTTGGCACATCTCTGTTGTAACATGGCCTTTGAGGAGAGGAACTCCCAAATAGTTGAAAGAAAGAGATCATTTTCCAAACCCTGTAACTTCTTGAATCTTCTCTATGCAATGTACATCAACTTTCTTCGAGATAAAGAACTTACTTTTCCCAATATTAACCTTTTGACCTGCAGCTAACTCATAAGCCTCAAGAAATTCGTTTATACAGGATAAAGATTTCTTTGAAGCCTTCGAGAAGATAATAAGATAGCCAACACTAGTTGTTCTAAAAGTAGTTACAATTATAACATATATCCATTCTTAATAACGTCATTGTACTCACTTTGAATCCCATTTAACCTAAAAACCCACCATTTGACCTTCTAAGGACTTTATTATATGCTTTTTCTAATTCAATAATAATAGTATGTAGATTATCCATCTTCTCTTGAAATTTCTCCACTAATGCCTGAAAAAAAAAACCTCACTAATCCTAGGCATTTTTTCCATTTCAACGCTCATAATCTTTTGCAAAGACATTAAATTCCAATCCCACTACCTACGTTTGGAGCATATTTTTTTTTTACTCCTTTTCTTTCCCCTCTTATTGTGAACATCGACAACCACTATGCTATGTTGCGTAGTTAGACTCTCCCTAAGATAACTTAACAATCTCCATTTCGAAAGTTTTTCCCTTTTAGAGGTAAAAACTATCTGAAAATGTTTTTTTTTGTTTTGTTTGAGTTTTCATTATCTTTTCAATATATTTATTTATAAAGTCAAGAAATATTCCATGAAAAAACTTAAGAATTATATCCCCTATGTCCTTTTGTCCTTCCGCGCCCAATCATTCTCTAAAACCATGTTGCCTATGTATCCTTTCACATCCTATATTACCTTTTCTTTCACGTCGATTTAAGTCATCTCCTATAAGTATCATTTATCCTCTAGGAATTGCTCGAGACAAATTTTCCATTGTTTCCCAAAATTCTCTTTTAAGAATCATCTAATCCTACTTGGGGCGCATAAAACAAACATTGATTACCAAAATTATTCACTTGGGAAAAAATGCATTCTCTATTATTCATGCTCTTCATGAGTTTATTCAGCAGCAGATAAATTAGCTTCATCGTGTTCCTCGTTTGAATTGATTGTCTTGTATCCACCATTCTTTGATGATTTGGGGAAAAATGTATGAGGTTGCATTGAGATGTACTCACCGCAATGGTATTTTTTATTAGTAATATAGTTGGTTGAGGAGCCTAACCCCAACCCTTTAGAGCTAGTTCCCATTGATATTTGTGAGATGTATTTTATGTTCTGTGTTAATTTTGTTGATGGTGCTTCAACATATGCACATGTCTACTTTTGAAGACCAAAGTTGAGTGCCTTGAAAAACTCAAGGCATACAAAATAGAAGTGTAGAAGCACCTTAATTTGAAGAGTAGGCAATGTGAATAAGTTTGCTTAGTTCTCTAAGAATCATAAAAAAGTATCCATTTCTCAAGAAATACTTCGGAAAGAAGTTCGAAATAAAAGATCTTGGTACGTTGAAATGCTTTTTAGGAATTGAAGTTGGTAGATCAAAGAAGGAAATATTTTTCTCTAAGTGAAAGTATGTACTAGAACTTCTTTAGGAAATTGGGAAACTTGGAGCTAAACCTGTCGAGATTCCGATTAAGTAGTCATGGTCTAAATGATCAAAATGGACAAGCTCAGATCACTACTGAGGATTTTGAGTTGTTAGTAGGACGTTTAATAGATGTCACTCATCCAAATATCGCATTTGATGTCAGTGTTATTAGCTAGTGTATGTATTCACCTAAGATGACTCATCTCGAAGCTGCTTATAGGATACTTTCATATCTGAAATTGTCACCATGTAGTGGTTTATTATTCTTCAATCATGGACATTTGAGGGTAGAGGCTTCCATAGATGTAGATTGGGTTGGTTCAGCTACACATCTAAGATCTACATCGTGCTACTGTACATTTGTTGGTGGTAATCTTGTAGCCTGGACAAGTAAGAATAAGACTATGGTTGCAAGATCTAGTTATGAGGCAGAGTATCATTTTATAGGACATGGTGTATGTGAGATTATTTGGTTGAGAAAGCTATTGTCCAGACTTGGTTTGGATACACCAAGTTCGATAAGTCTCTTTATGATAATAAGGATGTTATCAGTATTCAGTATCGCACATATTCCAATTCAACATGATTACCGTGAAAATATTGATGATGATCAACATTTTATCAGAGAAAAGTTGAAGACAGACAGACCAGATCTGTTCACCATTTTTGAAGTCAGAAAACCAAGTGGCAAATATCTTTACCAAAGGAGTTTCCAAGGATTTATTATGTGAGATGTCATACAAGTTGGGCATGTCAACTATCTAAGCCCCAATTTGTAGGGGAGTGTTGGGAAAAGGGCATACTTATCATTTTCCTTGGTATGGCTTAATTGCATTTACCTTATTTATACTTAGGCAATATGGCCACTCTAGTTATATATTTACTAGAATTCGCCCGTGCCTATGGCATGGACATCCTCTTTGGGATTAAGGGGGTAAAGGTGGAAAAAAATAAAGTTAGGGAGTATTAAAAGATGAAAAACAATAGAGTGCGTTAGAAGGAGTAAAAGAGGAAATATTGTATAGTTAGAGGGGGTGGAGAGTAAAGGCAATAAAGTGGGCCAAACAAAAACTGTATGTATATATATAGTCAGGTTCAAGAGCCAATAACATAGTCAACATGTTTTGTCCTATATGGGCTAGAAGTTTCGGAATGGGCTGATATTGGTAAGGATGATCTCTATGGTGAGGAGATCATCCTCGCATAAAAATCAGCCCATTCCGAAACTTCTAGCCCCATCAAAAGTGGTTTACAAATTAAGGGTAAAAACTGTCGGTCCACAATTCAACTTGTAGACTTCTAAACATACATAGAGAGTGAATGCACACACCATTGTATGATAGTGCTCCAAGGACATGTCTTCATACAAACACAAAGCATTCGCTTGGTTTCCCAACCAGTTATGCACAAAGAGACACTATTGTGCAACTTTACTTTGTATTTTTATTTGTTATTTATTTATTTTTAGTGTTCAGTCTTATAAGTCTACGAACATGTCCATCATAGATGATGAATCATGTCAAGTTTGACTAAGAAACTGATGCACTATTAATCTCACAGCTTCTACTTGCTGTGGGCACTAAGCTGGAGCATGTAATTACTCAGTTGGCCCATGAGGTTGCTGAAAAACATATAGCCATAGAAGGGGATTTGGTAGTACAGCCTTCAGATGATCACTTCTGGTTCCATCGCCCCCGAATTATCCTCTACTTGATTCATTTCATCCTCTTCCAAAATGCTTTCGAGATTGCATTTTTCTTCTGGATATTGGTAAGTAGTGAATATTTCAATCAAGGACGGTTATTTATTTTCAATTTGGTTGCAGTAGCTTTCAAAATCTGATGCCTCATTCATTCAAATGTAGTTTCAATATGGCTTCGACTCCTGCATCATGGGAAAAGTTGGTTATATTATTCCAAGACTCGTAATTGGGTAGAAAATCTCTACTTCCCCCGCTATATATATATACTTTTAGTCTGTAAACATAACAATTCACAGTCTGACATGATGTTTTTTTTTTTTTCTTTTTTCTTCTTAAGAGTGTTCATTCAGGTACTCTGCAGTTATAGCACCCTACCACTGTATGCCATTGTCGCACAGGTGAGTTGCATTTTCACCTAAAACTTATCCGTTGGAAGTTTTGAATAAGGTTGATGACAGGAATTTTCTTGATTTTTTATTTATGAAGATGGGAAGTTCATTCAAAAGTGCTATATTTGAAGAGCATGTACAAGAGGGCCTAGTTGGCTGGGCTCAGAAAGCAAGGAAGAACGGACTCCAAGGGGTTAATAATGACCCATCCCAAGTGCAAGTGGGTTTGAAAGATGGCCCTAGTCCAAGTCCTAGCGTGGGGGCTATTCAGTTGGGGAAGGTGGGACAGAAAGAATCTGTAGTGTTTAGAAAAAAAAAAAAAAAAGATGTTGACTAAGTCAACTAAGGTTGACTCAAGTCAAGTCAACTATGATTGACTCAAGTCAAGTCAAGTCAATTATTGTTGACTAGTCAAATAACTTTGACTAAGTCAAATTAACTAAGATATTTGTAAGAAATTCTAAAAGAATTAGAATTTTGTAATATCTAGATATTTAAAATATCTAGATATTTTTAAAAAAAATATCAAATAGAGATATTAGCTGATTTTTTTAATTGTTGTTTCATTTTCTTTACACAAAGAAAGAAGAGAAAAGTAAGAAGAAAAGAAGGAAGAGAAAGAAAGAAAGAAGAGAAAGAAAAGAAGGAAAGGAAAAGAAATAAGGTAGGCCCTTACAACTATTTATAATGGTTTTAGTAAAATATATGTATGTATATATATATGTATATTGCTGATTTTATAATTATAAAAAAATTGAATTTGTTTTGTTTTTTTTTTTTAAACAATTTTGATTTAGAAATTTTAAAGTTAAAATTGTTTTGTAAATTTTTAACAACATGCATATTATTTATACATATTTATATTATTTTTTTATGATTTTAAAGCATGCTAGTATTTGGTATTTTGTTTAAAAGAATTCTTACATGTTTGTAATTGATTTATACATGTTTATACGTAATTATATATACTAAAAACAAAATACAGCAACTATGAAAGTTGCTATTTTTGTATTAAATTGACACCATGATTGTTGGATAGAATATAAAAAAAAATGGTTGCTTTATACGTACGTTATACGTGTTTATACGTACGTTATACGTATTTATACGTATTAAATATAAAATACAGCAACTATAAAAGTTGCTGTTTTTATATAATATATTACTATGTTTACTTTAGTTTCATGCTAAAAAAATATTTGTTAATTTATACGTATTTTATAAGTACTTAATACGTATTTTATACGTATTTTGTACTTGTCAAAAAGAAAATACAGCAACTATATAAGTTGCTGTTTTTTTTTACACAATACATATTTTGTTCACATTGTTATAAACATACATGATTTTTGAATAAGTTAAACTGGTGGACAGTTTACTTTAATCATTTTAGTGATGGATTTCCAAGAAATGTTTCTAATTAAAAGTTGGGTAGAAAAGTAATTTATTAAAATGAATATGAGAACGAGTTCTCAATTGAATGTCGTGCTTTTAAAATATCCAGTTAGTGAGATGCTTCGGCGTATGCCGTATAAGACACGAAAAGGAGAGAAAATATGAAGTGATGCTTCAGTCATAGACTGTGTAAGACACGAATGAGTGAAATGCTTCGACTAAGGGTCGTGTAAGACACGAAAGAAAGAAAAAGAAAAGAGAGATAAGACTGTACATTTAAGAGTGGACTGGGTATTTAAAACACGTGTATGTTTTATTTTTCATTACATTTTGAAAAGAAAATAAATACTTATATGTAGTATTTTAGTGATTTATTAAAGAGATTGTGAAAACCTATAAAGAATAACATGTTGTGATATTTCCGGAATGACGTGTTATTCTAGGATAACAGTTGCGTTGTTTGAGTTCTTATGTATTATGGGATGCATAAGAACACAACATCACAACAGGAATCCGGGAGTTTCTTTTCTATCTTTAATAGAGAACAAGATGTAGATAGTTGTATAATTGATAGAGAATATCGAGGATCACATGCACGCCAGATTGGCATAGATGAAGATGGCTAGTTAATGATCATTAATAGTCTAGAGTAGTCAAGAAAGAATGACCTACTTGATTTGGCCCGTTTCTTAAGGCCTTGGTCAACGGCCAACCTGAGCCGGAAAACAGTTACCCAAATTGTGGCAGAGGCTGGCCATAGAATCAGGAACTAACGGTGGGGTTCCACACTGGTGAAGTATTGGAATAATCGTATTTTGACTGAGATGTTCACATCAGTCGTGACCCTCAACTCTCTATTATAGTACTCTATTATTTGATGTTATATTATGAACAATTGTTTTCTTCAGATTTTTAAGTGTTTTAATTTCCTACTAAGTTTTATGACATCGGAGTTCAATTATTTTTAATTGTGTTGAATATCAAATATGCATGATTTATGAATTCTTAGAATGTTTAAACTGCATATAGGATGCTGTTATTTAGAATTGTAAGATTCCCCTATTGGGTAACTCCCCTGTTACTCACCCCTACGACATCAAATTTCAGGCGCACCTGGTTTAGGTGATCCTTCCGAGGAGGCTCAGTGCCAGGGCCTTATAGATGATCAGTCCAAGCTTCCAGGAGTGGAGCATGGGTATTACTAGTTATAAGTCTTAAACTAGAGTTAGGTTTAAGTCTTTAGCTATCGTTTTTGGTTATGTAATTATGAACACTATAGTATGTCATTACTGTTTTATGTATATATGTCAAGTGTTTTTGATGTTTGAGGATACGTGTCTGTTCTGTTGAGAAATGATCAGGTATGACATATAGTTATATTATTTGCCGTTTACGTTTATGAATTGATTATCATGATACGGGTTTTATATCATGCCTCGGGATTCAACTTGGGAATCATGAGGATTCGGGTTGAGTTTTTGGGGCGTGACAACGTGGTATCAGAGCTCACTATTAGTTCCATATCGGGATTACGAGCTCTTCCGTGTCTAGAGTCCATAGAGCCTAGTAAGGATAAAATAGAACTCTAGGTTCGTTCTGTTAGTAATGAAAATGGTATTCATTACTAAATCTCTGCTTAAGATACCGATTAAGTCTTCCATAAGAATGACCTTAGCCTTATGATAATAAATGCATTGTTGTTGATTAACAGAAACGAGATGAGCGGACAAGACAGAGGCAGAGGTCGAAGGAGAGGCCGAAGTTCAGTGGAGGCGGGACATGCATCGGATCAGACCCCCGATCCGATAGCACAGCTAATGTCATTTACGAGACAGATGGCTGAGTCGCAGAGTAAGTTTAGAGAGGAGATGCTAGAGTCACAGGCTAGACTAGCCGTAGAAATGGCTGAATTGAGGGAGCGTCAGGCTTCATCACAAGAGGCCGACCCTATTCCAACCCCAGAGCCACCTCAGGGGCCACGGCCACAGGTTGTACCGTTGAGGGCCGCAAGAACTCCCCCATCCCATGCACAGACAGATCCGGGGATGTGGCTACAGAACTTCCAGCGACTACGTCCACCAAGGTTTGGAGGTTCTTCCGACCCAGCTGTGGTCGAGGAGTGGGTTTTGAGGACCAGAGAGATTTTGATTACCATGCAGTGTCCGAGAGACCAGTGGGTACCGGTGGCTGCATTCCAGTTTGACGGGGATGCCAGCCATTGGTGGCGTTCCGAGAGGAATGTTTTGGGGGATGGACCTTTGGAGTGGGCCGACTTTGAGAGGATGTTCCTAGACCGATTCATATCCGAGACGGCCCGAGAGATCAAGCAACAGGAATTTTCAGGAATGGTGCAAGGCAATCTAACTGTTACAGATTACGAGCTGAGGTTCACTAGATTGTCACGATATGCACTCGAGCTCATTCCAACCGATCTACAAAAGGCCCGTAGATTTTTCAGAGGACTGCGACCCTACCTAAGGGCCAAGATGTCAGTGATTGAGACCACCAACTATAGAGACACGGTGAGTCGAGCTCAGAGGGTTGAGCGGGAGGATATGGAGTTGCAGACTTCGAGGAGACTGACTAGTAGACCCCAGGCTTCTTTTCCTCCTAGGGCTGATCCGGCCAAGAGGCCGATGTATTCGAGACCAAGTGCCTCTGTACCCACGTATTCACAGTACCAAACTCCTACACCATCGAGTTATGGACTAGTTGGGGTTCCAGTGAGGCCAACAGGGCCAAGGGGACTAACCAGACAGATTCCGAGATCACCCGCCTCACAAAGACTCATACAGGCAGGACCACTGACATGCTATGGATGCGGTGAAGCGGGACACATGAAGAGGAATTGCCCAAGGTTGGGACAATCAGCAGGGGGATCAGCATCTGCTTCCCAGAGGCCACAAGGTCGAGTTTATGCTTTGACCCATGAGGAATATCAGCCATCTCATGAAGTTATGGAAGGTAACCTGATTTTATCTAATATGCAAGTGCATGTATTAATTGATACAGGTTCTTCCAATTCATTTATTTCTACTAGACTTGCTAGTATGTTAGAACTAGATGTCGAAAACACAGGAAAATTTTTATCTCTTTCAACACCTTTAGGAGACAATACAATTCCTAAGTCTATATGTAAGAACTGTGTAATACGGTTAGTTGATCAAGAATTATCAACTGACTTGATACTTCTAGAACTCAATGATTTTGATGTAATACTAGGTATGGACTGGTTAGTTAGAAACCATGCCCACGTCGACTGTTATTCTAGAATAGTCACGTTCAAAATACCTGGTAGGCCAATACTGAAATTTATGGGTTTCAAGAACCGGGTTGAAAAATATTTGAAGAGTAAGCTAAACAATTTAACAACGGAGGAGAAAGCAGTACCAGAGTTGGCAGAGATACCGGTGGTTAGAGATTTCAAAAGTTTATTTCCAGAAGAATTGCCGGGTTTGCCACCAATTAGAGCAATAGAATTCTCTATTGATCTTATTCCAGGTACAGCTCCGATATCGATCACTCCGTATCGGATGGCACCAGCAGAAACAAGAGAACTGAAATCTCAGATTGATGAGTTGACGCACCTAGGATTCATTAGACCGAGCTTTTCACCTTGGGGAGCTCCGGTTTTATTCGTGAAGAAGAAAGATGGATCCTTCCGTTTGTGTATCGATTATCGGCGATTAAATCAAGTCACCATCAAGAACAAATACCCTCTTCCACGCATAGAGGACTTGTTCGATCAGCTTCAAGGTGCTCAGTATTTCTCCAAGATCGATCTTAGATCTGGGTACCATCAGTTGAAGATTAAAGAAGATGATATTCCAAAGACTGCTTTTAGGACCAGGCTAGGGCACTACGAGTACCTAGTAATGCCATTTGGTCTTACTAATGCACCAGCCGCGTTCATGGACTTGATGAATCGAGTCTTTTGGGAATATCTAGATAAGTTTGTGATTGTGTTCATCGATGATATTCTTATCTATTCAAAATCAGAGAAGGAGCATGAGGAGCATCTGAAGATCACCTTACAAACATTGCAAGACCACCAATTGTATGCAAAGTTTAGTAAGTGTGAATTCTGGTTGAAAGAAGTTAAATTCCTCGGTCATGTCGTGTCAAGTAAAGGAGTTTCAGTAGACCCATCGAAAATTGAAGCAGTGACTAGTTGGAAACAGCCCACATCAGTTGCAGAGATCAGAAGCTTCTTAGGACTGGCAGGGTATTACCGAAGGTTTGTCGAGGGATTCTCTATGATTGCATCACCCTTGACCCGGTTAACCCAGAAGAATGTCAAATACGAGTGGGATGATAGATGTGAAGCAGCGTTTCAAGAGTTGAAAACTCGTTTGACTACTGCGCCAGTATTGATAGCACCAGTTCCAGGAGAAAGCTTAGTGATATATACAGATGCTTCAGGCATAGGTTTGGGTTGTGTTTTAATGCAGAATGGAAAGGTAATCGCTTATGCTTCCAGAAAGTTGAAAACACACGAGAAGAATTATCCAGCTCACGATCTTGAGTTGGCATCCATTGTTTTCTCCCTGAAAATATGGAGACATTACTTATATGGTGAGAAGTTTGAGCTCTTTTCTGATCATAAGAGCCTCAAATACATATTCTCCCAAAAAGAGCTGAACATGCGGCAAAGACGTTGGATGGAGTATCTAAAAGACTACGATTTTACGCTACATTACCACCCTGGTAAAGCGAACGTAGTAGCTGATGCACTAAGCCGTAGAAAAGAAAGTGTTCTCGCTCAAATGATGTTGAGTGAATGGCACATGTTGGAGTCAGTTATAGAGTTCGTGTTTGATAGCCCGAAGAATGAAGATAGGCAACACAGTTATCTGGCACCATTGAGACTTCATAATACATTAACACAGAGAATTGTCGAGTCTCAGAATTTGGATGCAGATGTTGTGGAGCATTGTTTGAAAGCAGGGGATTCAGAGAATCACGAGTGGAACATTCATGCAGATGGCAGTATCAGGTTCCAAAACAGATTGTGGATACCGACAGATGAACAGTTAAGGAAAGACATATTAGGTGAAGCACATCGATCCCGTTATTCAATTCACCCAGGAGGTACAAAGATGTACAGAGACTTACGAAAACACTTCTGGTGGCCTGGGATGAAGAAACATATCGCTCAGTATGTGAATCGTTGTATGACTTGTCAGCAAGTCAAAGCTGAACATCAAAGACCAGCAGGCCTTCTTCAACCACTTCCTGTAGCTGAATGGAAATGGGAACATGTAACCATGGACTTTGTAACCGGGTTACCTAAGGCTAGTGACGGTCTAGATGCGATCTGGGTGATAGTCGACAGATTGACAAAATCAGCTCATTTCTTACCGATCAAGATGACGCATACAGTTGATAGGTTGAGTAGATTATATATAGCAGAAATTGTAAGGCTACACGGAATACCAGTGTCAATAGTTTCAGATCGAGATCCCCGATTCACTTCACAGTTCTGGAAGAGTTTACAATCAGCTTTAGGTACTCAGTTGAAATTTAGTACTGCATTCCATCCGCAGACTGATGGACAATCAGAGAGGGTAATCCAGATTTTGGAAGATATGCTTCGAGCATGTGTACTAGACTTTGGAGGTCAATGGAAGACTCATCTACCCTTAGTTGAGTTTTCATACAACAATAGCTTCCAGTCCAGTATAGGTATGGCTCCATTTGAAGCACTTTATGGCAGACCATGTCGATCGCCTATATGTTGGACAGAAGTTGGGGATACAATTCTCATGGGACCAGAATTGGTTGAGGAGACTACAGAGAAGATCAGAATGGTTCAGGAAAGGATAAAGGCAGCTCAGAGCAGACAGAAGAACTATGCTGATAAACGGCGGAGACCTTTGGAGTTTGAGGTTGGAGATATGGTATTTTTGAAGATCTCGCCGAAGAGAGGGATATCCAGGTTTGGTTTGAAGGGTAAGCTGAAACCCCGATATGTAGGACCGTTCGAGATTACAGAACGAGTTGGCCAAGTTGCTTACAGGCTAGTCTTACCTTCTCAACTAGCTCAAATTCATAATGTGTTCCATGTATCGATGCTAAGAAAGTATGAACCAGATCCTTCGCATATCTTAGATTGGCAATCTTTACAATTAGAAGAAGATGTATCTTATGAAGAAGGGCCAGTGCAGATCATTGGTAGGAAAGAGAAAATGTTGCGATCACGTGTTATTCCCTTAGTAAAGGTACTTTGGAGACATCATAATGTGGAAGAATCAACGTGGGAAAAGGAATCGGATATACAGACTCGATATCCGGAATTATTCATCGAATAAGGTACATTCTTAATTTCGAGGACGAAATTTTCTTTTTAGGAGGGGAGGTTGTAGTGTTTAGAAAAAAAAAAAAAAAAATGTTGACTAAGTCAACTAAGGTTGACTCAAGTCAAGTCAACTATGATTGACTCAAGTCAAGTCAAGTCAATTATTGTTGACTAGTCAAACAACTTTGACTAAGTCAAATTAACTAAGATATTTGTAAGAAATTCTAAAAGAATTAGAATTTTGTAATATCTAGATATTTAAAATATCTAGATATTTTTAAAAAAAATATCAAATAGAGATATTAGCTGATTTTTTAATTGTTGTTTCATTTTCTTTACACAAAGAAAGAAGAGAAAAGTAAGAAGAAAAGAAGGAAGAGAAAGAAAGAAAGAAGAGAAAGAAAAGAAGGAAAGGAAAAGAAATAAGGTAGGCCCTTACAACTATTTATAATGGTTTTAGTAAAATATATGTATGTATATATATATGTATATTGCTGATTTTATAGTTATAAAAAATTGAATTTGTTTTGTTTTTTTTTAAATAATTTTGATTTAGAAATTTTAAAGTTAAAATTGTTTTGTAAATTTTTAACAACATGCATATTATTTATACATATTTATATTATTGTTTTTATGATTTTAAAGCATGCTAGTATTTGGTATTTTGTTTAAAAAGAATTCTTACATGTTTGTAATTGATTTATACATGTTTATACGTAATTATATATACTAAAAACAAAATACAGCAACTATGAAAGTTGCTATTTTTGTATTAAATTGACACCATGATTGTTGGATAGAATATAAAAAAAAATGGTTGCTTTATACGTACGTTATACGTGTTTATACGTACGTTATACGTATTTATACGTATTAAATATAAAATACAGCAACTATAAAAGTTGCTGTTTTTATATAATATATTACTATGTTTACTTTAGTTTCATGCTAAAAAAATATTTGTTAATTTATACGTATTTTATAAGTACTTAATACGTATTTTATACGTATTTTGTACTTGTCAAAAAGAAAATACAGCAACTATATAAGTTGCTGTTTTTTTTTACACAATACATATTTTGTTCACATTGTTATAAACATACATGATTTTTGAATAAGTTAAACTGGTGGACAGTTTACTTTAATCATTTTAGTGATGGATTTCCAAGAAATGTTTCTAATTAAAAGTTGGGTAGAAAAGTAATTTATTAAAATGAATATGAGAACGAGTTCTCAATTGAATGTCGTGCTTTTAAAATATCCAGTTAGTGAGATGCTTCGGCGTATGCCGTATAAGACACGAAAAGGAGAGAAAATATGAAGTGATGCTTCAGTCATAGACTGTGTAAGACACGAATGAGTGAAATGCTTCGACTAAGGGTCGTGTAAGACACGAAAGAAAGAAAAAGAAAAGAGAGATAAGACTGTACATTTAAGAGTGGACTGGATATTTAAAACACGTGTATGTTTTATTTTTCATTACATTTTGAAAAGAAAATAAATACTTATATGTAGTATTTTAGTGATTTATTAAAGAGATTGTGAAAACCTATAAAGAATAACATGTTGTGATATTTCCGGAATGACGTGTTATTCTAGGATAACAGTTGCGTTGTTTGAGTTCTTATGTATTATGGGATGCATAAGAACACAACATCACAACAGGAATCCGGGAGTTTCTTTTCTATCTTTAATAGAGAACAAGATGTAGATAGTTGTATAATTGATAGAGAATATCGAGGATCACATGCACGCCAGATTGGCATAGATGAAGATGGCTAGTTAATGATCATTAATAGTCTAGAGTAGTCAAGAAAGAATGACCTACTTGATTTGGCCCGTTTCTTAAGGCCTTGGTCAACGGCCAACCTGAGCCGGAAAACAGTTACCCAAATTGTGGCAGAGGCTGGCCATAGAATCAGGAACTAACGGTGGGGTTCCACACTGGTGAAGTATTGGAATAATCGTATTTTGACTGAGATGTTCACATCAGTCGTGACCCTCAACTCTCTATTATAGTACTCTATTATTTGATGTTATATTATGAACAATTGTTTTCTTCAGATTTTTAAGTGTTTTAATTTCCTACTAAGTTTTATGACATCGGAGTTCAATTATTTTTAATTGTGTTGAATATCAAATATGCATGATTTATGAATTCTTAGAATGTTTAAACTGCATATAGGATGCTGTTATTTAGAATTGTAAGATTCCCCTATTGGGTAACTCCCCTGTTACTCACCCCTACGACATCAAATTTCAGGCGCACCTGGTTTAGGTGATCCTTCCGAGGAGGCTCAGTGCCAGGGCCTTATAGATGATCAGTCCAAGCTTCCAGGAGTGGAGCATGGGTATTACTAGTTATAAGTCTTAAACTAGAGTTAGGTTTAAGTCTTTAGCTATCGTTTTTGGTTATGTAATTATGAACACTATAGTATGTCATTACTGTTTTATGTATATATGTCAAGTGTTTTTGATGTTTGAGGATACGTGTCTGTTCTGTTGAGAAATGATCAGGTATGACATATAGTTATATTATTTGCCGTTTACGTTTATGAATTGATTATCATGATACGGGTTTTATATCATGCCTCGGGATTCAACTTGGGAATCATGAGGATTCGGGTTGAGTTTTTGGGGCGTGGCAGAATCTCTTTCTGCAAAGGAAGAAGGGAATGCTATTCAACCTAGCTAGATCATGAGTCATGATCTCTCTCTCTCTCACTCACTCACTCACTTGTTAATCATATATATTAAGTGTATTGGAGTGTGTACTTTCTTGTTCCTTGCCCTTACTCTTTTTTTTTAGCCACATTACAGAGCAGGTGATGATGGTTGTTCAGGGCAAAGTTTTTTTTAAAACTAATCTTAAAATATGTATGGTTCTGTAACATGATATATGGGAAATGAATTAATCTTGGGTCTGTCTTGCTGATGAGTTGTTGGGTCACACTTTGTTTGCTGCTTGATAATTCATTTTAAGCAGCACATCTATCCAATCCATGACTAAAGCACCAAAAATACTATATTAAAAGAAAGATTTAGTGTTTTTCACTTGTGGGTGAGTAAAATTTGAGGATATCTCTCTGTTTATATAAAATTTGGTGACATCATCCTCACCAAAAATCAGCCCATGCCAAAATTTCTCACCCATGTTTTGAAAAATGTTTTGCCAAAATGTTTGGTGCTGAACATTTCCCTATATATACATATATATGGGAAATGTTCAACACCCTAAGTTTTACCACACACTTTAACAAACGTTTTTTGTCTTACATGGGTTAGAAGTTTTGGAATGGGCTGATTTTTGGTGAGGATGATCTCTATGATTAGAAGATCATCCTCCCCAAAAATCAGCCAATTCCGAAATGTTTAGCCCCATGTTTACAAGTTGAAAAATCGTGGACCGTCCATTTTTTGTAAATCATTTTTGATGGGGTTAGAAGTTTTGGAATGAACTGATTTTTGGTGAGGATGATCTCCTCACCATAGAGATCATCCTCACCAAAAATCAGCCCATTCCGAAACTTCTAACCCATGTAGGACAAAACGCGTTTGCTAAAGTGTGTGGTAAAACTTAGGGTGCCGAACGGGACCCTATATATATATATATATATATATATAGGGAAATGTTCAGCACCAAACATTTTGGCAAAACATTTTTCAAAACATGGGTTAGATATAGGGAAATGTTCAGCACCAAACATTTTGGCAAAACATTTTTCAAAACATGGGTTAGAGGTTTTGGAATGGGCTGATTTTTGGTGAGGATGATCTCTAAGGTGAGGAGATCATCCTCACCAAAAATCAGCCCATTCCAAAACTTCTAACCCATATTTACAAGTTGAAAAATTATGGACCGTCCATTTTTTGTAAACCATTTTTGATGGGGTTAGAAGTTTTGGAATGGGCTGATTTTTGGTGATGATGATCTCCTCACCGTAGAGATCATCCTTATCAAAAATCAGCCTATTCCAAAACCTCTAACCCATGTTTTGCCAAAATGTTTGTTGCTGAACATTTCCCATATATATATATTATCTACAAAAGTCAATGAAGAAACTAAAGAAGTGCATTTATGGTCATCAGATTATAAGTGACCATCACATTTTTCTCCTATGGAGGTCACTGATTTCCATCTTCATCGCCTTTCAATGATAAGAATAACCATGATTCAGAGCTTTCAAATCGAATAAAAATGAGAGAATAAGAGTGTGTCGTACAATTAAACCATAAAGTACATATGATTGTTTTATCTGCATGTATTCTTGTAGTTGCTTATCCCTAATGCATGTTATCATGGTCTCTTTCGACACCAGCCACATTGAGGGCTTCTGAGCATGCGGGGAGATCAAAGCTTACTCTTAGTTAGACCTCGTGCGAGGCTCTGTAAGGGTTATTTTCTTATTTTGTGTCTTATGCAAATGCAATAATTTCAGAGAGCCACTATTGGCACCCCAACTTTTACTTATTACACTCCAATTAAAAATTGGTCCCGTTCAGCACCAAACATTTTGGCCAACATTTTAGCCAACCATTTTTGTCCTACATGGGTTAGAAGTTTTGGAATTGACTGATTTTTGGTGAGGATGATCTCTACGGTGAGGAGATCATCCTCACCAAAAATCAGCCCATTCCAAAACTTCTAGCCCCATGTTTACAAGTTGAAAAATCGTAGATCGTTCATTCTTTGTAAATCATTTTTGATGGGGTTAGAAGTTTTGGAA
Organism: Akebia trifoliata; assembly: GCF_017979445.1. Classification (NCBI taxonomy): domain Eukaryota; kingdom Viridiplantae; phylum Streptophyta; class Magnoliopsida; order Ranunculales; family Lardizabalaceae; genus Akebia; species Akebia trifoliata. Next base: position 45,474,479 of record NC_141378.1, on the reverse strand, counting down.
TGGGCTGATTTTTGGTGATGATGATCTCCTCACCGTAGAGATCATCCTCACCAAAAATCAGCCCATTCCAAAACTTCTAACCCATGTTTTGAAAAATGTTTTGCCAAAATGTTTGTCAAAATGTTTGGTGCTGAACATTTCCCATTAAAAGTAAAGAAAATAACTAAATGGTTGTTGGGGTACAAATAGAAGTTCTCTCTCATTTTTTTACTTTTGTTAAGATTTTATATGAGCCTAATCATAATCCTAAACAACTATTGAAATTGTTTGAACGAGTGTTGTAATGTTGAGATAATAATTTGAGCCAAACCTTTTCAATGTTTAAATGGTGTGTTTAATCTTTAATTGAGGTGTGATAAATAATTTAGGAAATTGGGGTGCCGATAGTAACTCTCTAATTTTATGATACAACAATTTTTATCATGATAACAAATAATGTAATAAATAGGTATTAAACAACAAAACTCCAACTAAACATAGGCATTAAACAAAAAAAAAAAAGTATTAAACAACATTGTTATTCGAATCACTGACCAAGCAAATGAATGAGTGTCCAAAATTTTCATAATAATTATGCTTTGCACGAGCAAAAATGGTTCCATAGTCTATTGTTTGAAAGAGAGGAAAATGACCTGAAATCCCAAGAGTTAATCCAATGTCACCTACTCGATTGATAGGCAAAGCTATTGTAATAGTTTTATCTATTTGAAATTGTGTAAATCAGAATTGAATTGACAAATATGAAACAATCTTTGATAGAAATCATTTAATTAATAGGTCTACAATATTTTTCAAAAGTAATCATTATTTTAATGACCAAGGAAAAAAAAAAACCAATTTTGACATTTACGTTAGACAAAGAATATAGGTCCACAAGAATAATTGCTGGAGCTAATCCCAAAAATGAATAATTATAGATTTCAAAAATCATGTAATTGATTATAGGAGGAGGTTAATAGAAAATAATAAAAAATCTACAAATTATGATTGAAAAAATAGGTGTCAACTAATTAATGTGGTAAAGTCTCTGGGTGATGATATTAGGATTTTGAGTTAAAATCCTGTCAAATCAAATTATTGAACTCATTAAAAATAAGTCATTTAGTGAAAAAAATAACCTATTTCCATTTATGATCTAGGGTGTTGATGATTGAAAAAAAAAATACTCTATATATGACGTATAAGACTTATTTTAGGAAATACGTCATTAGTTGAAAATAATTACTAATTTGAACTAATTAGTCCAAAAATTTAGGGGTCATTTAGTGGAAAAACCCTACATTATGGTTATTAAGTAAAATTTTCGAAATTAAATGAGGTTTGTACTATATACCTTATTATCTAGGGAGGTATGTTGGTAAAAAAAAAAAAAGAATATAATAAGAATAATAATAATAAAATACAAAAAGAAAAAGGAACGGGAGATCCACCGTAGAGTATTGCTTTCGTGTGGGTGTGATGGCATTCATCAGTGAATCCCATTTTTTATTTCCTCCAATAATGTCATCTGTCCATGCCCTCTCTCTCCCATCCCATGAGGAAAAAAAATAAAATTTATAACAAAAACAAAAGCTCATATTTGAGTCCACAATTCTCAGGACTGGCTCCTGATTTCCCAAACTCTCTCCTCTCTGTCCGTCTCCTATTAAATCGGGTTTTGTTACTCTTTCCTCTTTATTTTATCCGACATCTTCTTTCGTGATTTCTCTTACTTTGTTTTTTTTTTTTTTTTCCTTTTATAATTTCGATTAATGCTATTGTAGACCGAAAAAAAAAAGATTTTTTTTTTCTGGGTTTGATTTTGTAGTATATATGTTGATGAAATTGGGTTGTAATCTCGGTGCGTATTCCTAGCGTTCCTTTCTGTTGAGGGAGGGAGGGAGGGATTGGGTTTTGGTTGAATCGAAATTTCTTGGATAGGTTTAGAGGGAAGTTGTAATTCCATGACGAGTTTTTGTTTCTTTGATGATTGTTAAAAATAGGTTTGCAATCTAGGTGTTGTTTAGGAATTAATAGGCGAATTGAATATTTCCTATAGAAATTAGAATAGTCGAGTTGTTGTTCGTTCCACTTTCTCATATTAATCTTGGTGTTGGATTTCAATTGGTTGTGTTAATCTGTCTTATTTGATTTGATCTGGGTTTCTGCTACTTCCCTTGTTTGCCCTACAAAAAAAACTTGGCATTTGTCTTCTATTTCTGCATTAAGCATCATTTCAGGGAGTTAACAAAACCGATCAATCATCCTTAGTTGTTATATTTCTCTCATCCGACCGAGGGGGGTGGCTTGGATTCAGTCATTTTTGCAATTTTGTAGAAATTGAGAGTGATTGATTTGAGAGAGAAGATTGAAACCTTTGGTTTGGGTGGAAGAGAATGGAAGAGGAGATCATTTTTAAGGAAGAAAGGGACGGTGGTTTACATTTGGAAGATGGGACCAATTCCAAAGATCCCACCTTGACCTTGTGTGCTGCAGAAATGGAAACTGAAGAAAACAGAACTGATTGCGAAAAAGCTTTAACATTGGAAGGAAGTGAGGGCGAGGGAAGTAACATGGTTTTTTCTAGAGAAGCACAAGCACCACTTCTCAACAAAGACCCAAGAACATCTGGGGGTGGGGGTTGTAGTTGCAACAATCCCAAGAAGCTCAAATCAAGGATGACAGTTGAACTTCAAAAGAAGGACAATAATCATCGGCATGAAAAGAAGCTCAGCAAACAAGATAGGATTGATTTGGGCCGTGCATTTCAGAATGCTGTTAGCTCTCACGAATGGGAGCTCGCGGAGAGTCTGATCCTGTTGGCAGACCCACAAACTCTTAATGATGCCTTGTGCATCTCTTTGGATTCCATCTGGTTCTTAAGTACACAACAAGAGCTACATGGGATAACGAGCTTGATCAAGAAGATCATTTTTAATGGTGCTTATGACTTTACAAGAGCGGCTCTTAGAACTTCGTTTCTTGCTTCATGCGTCTCTGCATGCCAGAGCCGAACAATGAGTTTGGCAGATACAGTGACTCTCATGGCGCAAAGGTAAAACTTATCGCTCCAATTTGTATCTCCTATTAATCTTTTGCTTCGCAATCATCATGATATGTATATATATTTTTTTCTATTAGTAAAGAAAAGGGAAACACATAGATACATGGAAACAACATTCCAAATAAGTCGAGATGACCTTCCTGTAGATAATAGAAAACAACGAAGGCTAAGGTCCTTCTCTGCTGATAAGATCCCGTCTAAATACTTCATCCCCAGTGAACAAACCTTTGTGCTCCTTAAAAGAAAAGACCATTTAAACTAAAATGCTTTGCTGTTGATGATAGTAATTTGTATTTCTTCATACTTTCCTTTAAAATCCCTATGATTTCCTTCCTCCCCAAAACCCAAACAAATAGCAAGCAGAAGCATTTTCCTAAGAAGGCACTCTCTTGAAGAAACGGAGGAAAAATGCCATCTATCACAAACTTAGAACTCAAACCCGATCATTGTCAATATGGCCCCAAATTGATCAAATAAATACTTCTAAATATCTTGGGCCAGCAAATGGTTCATAGATGGTCCACTTGATTTACACATGTAACAACAATGGGTAGTCTTCTACACGTGGGACATAAATCAAGCCAGCGGTCATAGGTTCCAATGGAAATTTTGCAGTTATTTGGGTGGTAGCTTGTTTGGATCTAGAATTATTTTTATCCATTTTATTTTATTGAGATTAGTTTTGGATTAGATTATTTTCTAGATGTCTTTTAATTTTTTTAGAAGTCATGTAAGAGTTTAGGTACTATTCACGTTTTTTTTTAAAATTTCTTTAGGCCTTATTTTGAGGGGGGTCAAAACTTGTCATATTGAGTCAATTTTTGTGCCATTTGATAGGTTATTCAATTACCTATCCAACGAGCCTAAGATTTCGCAATTCTGGTGAGTTTTGATAAAGTTATGGTCAAAATACTAATGGGGTGTCAATCCTACACGAGATTGACTTCTCAAGGTCAAAAGAATCAATTTTCAACTAATTATAGGATTATGGTTTTGAGTCTAACTTATATATATTGCAACTGTAATTAGTTTTTAGAAATTAATGGAATAAAAAAGGAATTTTGCAGTTCTTCCAATGATTAGAGGTCATCCATCTTGGTGTAATTCCAAGGTACTATCTTTCTAAAGTAGAACAACCTTAGAATCGAACAAATCTAGGTTTTCCTACATCACTTCTAGATCTTTAAGATCAACTATAAGGATATCTTACAAGGATGTGTTGCACAGGAAATAGAATATCTTAGAAGGAATCATTGACCATGAAAACAAAGAAGCTCAGATAAGTATTGGTGGTACATGCAGTCAACGATTTTTTTTTTACAGGTAAAAAATTTATTGAAGAAGAAAAACCTCCAACAAATACAATAGAAAATAAACGAACAAAAGAGAAAAAAAGCAAGCAGATTACAATACTCTCAAGCCCCACATGATAAGCCTAATAGAAACAAAAAATCCTCAAGAAAGCTTCTCTACATTCCCTAAAGCTCTAATTCTAAGAGAAGATTAAACTAGTAATAGATATGAGAACCTCGTACATGGTATGCTCCTTCACTTCAAGGTTCTTTTTTTTTTATAAATATAAATTTTATAAATTAAAAGAAAGAAGGGAGGCTGAGATAGCCCCCAAACTACAAAAGAAGCTAACCAACAAGAAAGGAAAAGACATAAAAAGTACAAAAAGAACAAGCCCTACAAGGGACTACAAATCACAAATGCTATCCCAATTAAAAACAAAGTCTTGGAAACAAGTTCCCTCAAAGTTTTTGCTCAACTTAGACCAAAGGAAAAGCAAACCCAAGATCTCTAAGGTCACCGTGTGAGACGAGCTCTCCTTGCTATGGAACACCCTGTTATTGCGTTCTCTCCAAAGACCCCAAGCAATTGCGAACGGTAGGATAGTCCAAAGATATCTCTTTCTAGCATCGAAGATATTTAAATTCCAACCCTCCAAAAGCGCCCAAAAAGATGAAGGAAGTACCCAATCCACCTGAAAACGGGATAAGAAAAACATCCAAATACCTCGAGAAAAAGGACAATGAATTAGAATGTGGTTAATAGACTCCCCATCCCGAAAGCAAAGAAAGCAAAAATTTGGGGTTATCCACCCTCGATAGATCAAATTATCCAAGGTGAGGATTCTTCCTAAAGAAGCAAGCCAAAGAAAGAAGGACACCTTCGAAGGAACAGGAGCAGACCAAACAATGGATGGATAGAAAGAGACCTCACCCGCCGGCAACAAACAATAATAGAATGACTTAACAGAGAACTTCTTATCCTTGGCCTTGACCCATTCCCTTCTATCTGGCTCGTTCTCTCTTAATTGAATTGAACTTATGAGATTTAGCAGAGATGTAACATTTGTCAATTCCCAATCGTTGAAATTCCTCCTAAATCCCAGATTCCAAGAGTCCGTGTTACCATCCCGAATCAGACATTGCCTTACTGAGTTATGTTTTTTCAACGAGCAAGCGTACAAGGATGGGAATTGAGTAGATAGAGTTGAAGTTCCGCACCATAGATCCTCCCAAAATCTGACCTTGTCCCCCATCCCTACTTTGTATCTGACTTCCCTTTCAAACTCCTCGACAACCTTCATTATACCCCTCCACACACTACATCCGTAAATCCCTGTGGGCTCGTTACTATACCACCCAAATCTCTTCTCTCCATATTACCCCTTCACTTCAAGGTTCTTACAATTCCACTCCAACCAAATACCCCAACAAATGGCAAAAATGGTCAATGACCAAAGATCTTCTTGCTTTATGTCAAAGATCTTTATAAGGCACCATCTCTAATCCAAACCTAAGTGCCAATGAATCCACAAATGCTATAATTAAGTGAAACAATTTCCAATCATTAAGATTCCATTTAAATCCAAGGTTTAATGCAAAGCTTTTCACCATCCCAGATGGCAAAGTCTTCCACTTTTCATGAGAAACAAGATATATAGAAGTCAGAATGAAACTTGGACAGGGGATATGGCATACCGTAAGTCCTCCCATAAGTGAACTCCGTCTCCATTAACAAATAGAAATGTAATCTCTCTCTAGAACTTTAACTATACTTTGGGGATACCTTTCCAGATGCCACAATTGTTAGAATTTCTAAGAGAACTGATCCTCTTCTCAAATTTCTCTATTCATATTTCTCCTTAATGTTCTACCTCCACAAAGACAAGTGGTCCTCCCTAAATACCCTTAGTTGCTTATTGAGGAAAACAATTTTAAACCCTAAGGGGTTGGCTCAATGATAAAACTAGTGATGGGGTTTACTCCCTTTAGTTGTATGTTCAAAATTGGGTGGTTCCTAAGTTACTCTATTGCATGTTGAGAAATTTACGTGGGGTCGGGAATTGTGACCATAAGGACTATTCCCATCCCAAAGGGTATGGAGACATCCTGCTATTTCAAAAATAAATAAATAAATTGAGGGAGAAACTAATCCATGGTTTTGAAAGTTTTGATTCCCAGGCCTCCCTGAACTTTTGGAAAGTGATGGTCTTCCAACTAACCAAATGATACTTGAAAATATTCTACCAAGAATGCCATGCTTCTCTTGGTCAGTTGGAGGAATGTGTGTTCTGTCAAAAGTTTGGAGCGATCTTGGCTTCAGGAAAATGGGGATTTTGAATGGGGTTTTGTTAGGAAAGTGACTTTGGAGATTCGGCGTAGAATAGGAAGGATTGTGGCGGAAGGTGATATTGGCAAAATTTGGGGAGGATCCTATGGGTTGGGTGAGTGGCGATGCTAAAAGTCTGTATGGTTGTGGGGTGTGGCAGGGTATTTTAAAGATTTTGCCTCAATTAAAAAAATGGTCACTTTTTAGGTGGGGAGGGGGAACAAAGTTGGATTTTGGGACACTTGGGGGGGGGGGGGGGCTCTTTTAGGTAGAGATGTCTTGTGTTATATGCGTTATCAGTAAAAAGAACCACCTTGTAGTAATCTTCCGGGTGTTGGATAGTGGGACTATAGGTTGGGACTTGGTTCTAAGGAGGTTGTTGACCGATTAGGTGATGTTAGAGGTTTCTAAGTTGATTGGTTACCTGGATAGTCTGTCAAGAGGTGTTTAGGAGGAAGATGTGTGATTGCGGGCACCCAATAAAAAAGGGTTATTTTTGGTTAGGGACTTCTATAAAGATCTATGTAGGAATGGGGATCCGACTTTTCCTCATGTCGTGGTTTGGGGTCCGAGGTTGTCATTGAAGGTAGTTTGTTTTGTTTGGACGATCGTATAGGAAAGAATTGAAACGCAAGATCTTTAAGGAAAAGGGGTTTTTGTGGCTCGAACGGGTGTTGCATGTGTTTGTCAAGCGAGGAATCCGCCAATCATTTACTCGTTCATTGTGAGGTGGCAAAGGTGGTGTGAGCTCATTTCTTATCCTTGTTTGGGGTGGATTTTTGTGTTCCGGGTTAAGTTAGAGGTGTCCTTGGGGAATGGTTTCAATTGGGATTGAACTTTTGCCATGCCAAGAAGTTGATTTGAGGTTTAACCCCATTTGTGGTCTTTTGGGGAATTTGGACAGAAAGAAATGCGTGAACTTTTCAAGGAAATGCGCAATCGGCTCAAGAGTTGATTATTTCAATTCTTGGGCTCTTATTCTTTTGGTGCAAAATCTTTAAAGAGTTTAAAAGGATTTTTTTTTTTTGTGAGGACTTTTTTGACTGGTGAGAGAACATTTGTAGTATTGAAATCCCTAAGTTGTTTTTTTTTTTTTTGGAGGGGGGGGGGGTGTTTCTTGGGGAGGAGCATCTCGACCTTTTCCTCAATTAATGAAAAAAACTAATAATTCCATAAGATATCTCTAATTATTTATCTAGCAAATGTGCCACTGAGTTCGGCATTAAAAATGTGGACACAAAAGAAACCTATAAGTTGCTAAGGGTGTTTTTAATCAAAATCATCTTAGCCTCTTTGGAAAAGTACTTAAACTTCCAATTGAGACTGTCAATCATTAGGTCACACAAGGCTTTCTATCTATAGATTGCTTCTAAGGGGATGACCTAGTTTAGTAAAAGGTATGGAATCAATGTTGTCTCCTAGAGTGCTCACCAAGAGTTGAAGTTTCGCTTTCTGCGAGGCCACTTGAAGGGAAAGAAATTGAAGAGTTTTCCAAGGAGTGGTCAATAATTTTCGTGAGTTGAACTTGTGAATCTCAGAGCTGCTATTCTATTGGAGTGAGCTAGATCCAGATTTTAGATGGGTATTTTTTTTTGAGGAGTTTGTTTTAAGATGGGAGTCTTTGTACTCGATGTAATGTTGTAAATTCTAGTTCTCCTTTGTTCTTTGGCTAGTTATCTCAGCCACATTTCTCTTTGATGGGGATATCAGATTATTACTCTTTAACTATTACCATAAGAGAAGGGAATCACGAGCTTCCTTGTGGATTGGTTGGTGATAGCTACGGAGAGGACTTGAAGATCCCCCATGTGCAAGATCTTTTGAAGAGTACATTGGAAAGTGCATATGGGTTGCATTTGGATCGAGGAGGACTTTTTGATTGAATTAGAATGACCAACATGTGACCATAGTGCTAGAATACTTAGGATTTATTTCATTTTCTATTTTGGACTTTATTTTAATTATTATTATTTTTTAATGTTTTGGGCTTATTTTTATATTTTATTGGCCCATGGTCATAATATAAATTTTTGGGGGTAGTTTCGTACTTTAGGTTGTCTTTTATTTAAGTTTTTAAGGTTTGAAATTTTAGGAGAGAAAAAGTTACGAAAATTAGATATTTTTTGTAATTTATCTTTTACTTAAGGGTAGTTTAGGTCTTTTCTCTTTAGGGTTATGTTTTACTATTTAAGGACATCTTTATGTTATTTTATGGAGGCTGTTTTTAATATAATTTACAGAATTTTTCGTTTTCCTATCATGAATGTTGGGGCATTCATCTTAGTGAGTAGAATCATTTATCTCTTTTATTTTTTTCTTGGTTTGCAAGTATAGTTTAATTTTCTTCTTCTTTCCATAGTTTTCTATGATTTTTTTCTCTTACGAGACCCTAGGTGAGCCCTTACCAACATTTTTTTTAGATATCCTACACATACTAGAACCTACCAAAACCCCTCTCAAAATTACCATGTTGCTACCCAGCCCTAGCCCAAACCAGTCCAAAATCGACCAAAATCAACCAAAATTCATCCCTATTTGCTACTCAATTATTTACAGCAAGCTTAGACCATCCTAAATTCTTATTTTTATTCATCTAACCTTATTCCAACCCTAGATCTAACCTTTAGGAACATCAATTCTCTAGATCTTCTTAGACATTGTTAGATTAATACCCTAGGCTAGTTGGAAGTTCCGCCTTCCATAAGATCCCTTAATTTAATATTTTAGATTCAGATCGGTGGGACTTAAAATATTGTCTAGAATTATTTGTTAGTTATTTACTAGACTTTTCTTATTTTTTTGTGATAGAATCTGGTAGCTTGTAATATTCCTTGTCATTGATAATTTTTTTCATAATCTCATAACCATCATTTTAATTAGTTCATAGTCATGCATCACTCTTTCTCAATAAAAAAGAAAATTTACTTATAAAAAAGAATTTTCGAACCCGCTTCAAAACAACATAACAAGCCTTCTAAAGTATTGCACCTGATATGTGGAAGAGCTAACAAAAAATATTATCATTGGCTTCCAAGAAAGATTATATATCAATCATCTACCTTTATCCCTAGAAAACTTCCAAACTACTATTCTCTACTATCCTATCTAAAACCTTAATGATTATGATGAACAAGAAATGCAACAAAAGATATTTTTATCTCAAATCTCTGGAACTTGTAAAATAACTAGAAGGTGACCCATGCATCAAAAGAGAAAAAAGTAGGGGAAGAAATGCAATTTTTAATCTATCGCCGCAATTTATCTCCAAATTCCAATTCTCCCTAGGACATAAGCTAGTAAATTCTAATTTATACGATGGCCTTTTCCATATTGATCCTACACTATTCCAAGGGCATCTCATCTACCTCTAGAGCCTATGCTTTCACAATGTCATTGTTAATTAGGACCCCATTTAGATTTTGATGACCTCTAATAGACATTCCTTGTTCTTGAGACAACACGGAGGAAAGGATATAGACCATGATCTAGGTGCTAAAGTTTTGGCAATAGTCTTGTACACACTCCTCGTGAGAATGATGGGCCTCAAGTCCACATGTTGATGATCCCTTGCTTCTTGGAGATCAAAGTGATAAAAATATTGTTGGAAATAGTAGCCCAAATGGACCTTTTCTTGCACCACCTCCTAAAAATCACTAATTACGATGTCTCAACGATTGCCTTAAAAAGGGGGGAAAACGAAAGGGAAAAAAAGAAAAATAGTAATCCTTGGGACCTAGAGTTGTATCCCCTTCCAACACGTTAGTTGAATTCCAAATCTCCTCTTCCTCAATTAGTCTTTACTTAATCTATTACCTTGGGTGATTCTCTATCTTAAGAATTCCCACCAAGCTTTAATCTTGTCCTTGAAATTTGGATCCTTGAGCCACATGTTCTCGAAAATGGATGGAATATGGCAAGTAGATCAGTACCCACAACCTGGTTTCAAAGGAAAATGATCCAATATCATTTTTTGAATGACTGATAGAAGCAGATTAGCAAAGAGCTCTTCCTAAACCTTTTGATTAAGTTAGTGTCTAGTCTGCGCAGGATTGAATCGTCTTAGTTGTGCATTCTTTCTTCAAAGCCTTAAGTCCTAGTTCAGAAACTATTTTCCTATTTTTCTTATCTGGTCATCTCTTGTTCCCTTTAAGGTATCCTTCTTCGTTTGGCTTGCCTCCCTTTGGGAGGACTCTTACTTTGGACAATCTGATATCTCGGGTGAATCACTCCAAATTTTTGTCCCCTCTATATGAATGATGGTGAATCTGTGGACCACACTCTTCTTTATTGCTCTTTTCTAGTACTATTTGGAGATCATTTCTTTCATTGTTTCATATGTTTTGGGTTTTCCCCAACAATTTTCCCTAGATGCTTGAAGGGTGAGCTTACAACATCTTCTCTAATAGAAAAAGACATCTTTGGGCTATTCTTCCAGCGGCCATTGCTTGGGGCCTTTGGATAGAGAGAAACAATAGGGTGTTCCAGGGCAAGGAGTGCAAATCGCATATGGTGTACATGGAGATTTTAGGGCTGCTGTTTTTTTAGGCTAAGTTAATCAAGAATTTCGATGGGATCTCTTTCGAAGACTTCGTTTTTAGATGGGATGGTGTATGTAACTAGTAGTCTTTTCTTTTGTTTTTGTTTTATTGTTTTTCTGCTTGGGGGCTTGCCCGGCCTCCATTTTTTCGTTTATCTCCTTTTGGTATTTATAAAATCTTAATATTTATCAGAAAAAAAAAGAAGGAAGATCCATTAAAAGATTTTTTGTCATACATTCATAGAATGCTCTCTTGCTCCTTGTGACTCTGCTACCATGTCTGTCGAAAGAAAACATAATATTGAAACCCCATCTGTACACTAAGGGAAATGCTACTATATAATGTCATCCAACCCCTCCTGTTCATGAGGGTGTTGTTGGTTGGGCCATGCCACTGTCAAGACCTGAAATGATTTATTCCCTATACATTTGCAAATAATAGGACTGCTCCAACTAGGTAATCCTCAACATTGATGGGGTATTTATAGAAGTAGATTAAAAAACATTAACTTTTTCCCAGCAATATGTGAATGCATCTTAAAGTTTGTCATTGCATACAAAAGTATGCAATGGCATAATGACCTATCGATGACATATGTACTTTATTGACCAGAAATAGCATTAGCAATCATGTAGCAACTATCACTATAATCTGTTTGCAGTTGGGCGTCACTTCATTTTCAGGAAAGGGAACGAGTTTTAGCATTTGTTGGTATCAAATAAATTTTTTTTTATTTTTTTATTGCTTAATTGTCTCAATTATTGCTTTTAAGTATGATATCTGCTCATGGATGTGTGTTTGTTTTTAAGCATATATAGCAATAATATTTGAAAAATTAGACTGTAAACATAAGTTGGTACTAGCTCATCCTCTAGTAAGATAAACTTAAAAAACAGTTATTTCTATATTTGTTAGTTTTAGTTACTATTGATGTTACCTACTTCTGCAATGCAATGCTTATGTTCTATTTGTTTAACCATTACTTCTTAACAGGTTGCATGAGCGGCTGCAAGAATGCAATGGGGATGAGGTATTGAAAGCAGAAGCTGGTGCCAAGGTCCAGAAATTTACGGAGTGGGCATTGAAATGCATAGGTTTCCATTCGCGTTGTCAGGGGAATAGGGATAGGGTAAATCAGAGCTCAGCAGTTGAAATCCAACTCCAATTGTCTGCGTTCAAGGCATTCCTAGATCTTGCTGGTAATCAGCTTACAGGAAAGGACTTCACAGAGGCCTTTGATGCAGCATGCTTCCCTCTCACACTCTTCTCTAGCTCTTTTGATCCCGGTTGGGCATCAGGGATTTCAACAACTGCAATCCAGGGTTTGTTGGGAATGTTGGTAGAAGGGGGTGCTGACAATGTCAACCAATGCTTTCTTGAAGCATCACGTTTTGGGAGCACAGAGCTTGTTCGCATTTTACTGCAGGTAACTTCCAATTTGGAATGTTTCATTGTATAAATAACTAATATTTATACTCATATAAATAAATAAAATAAAATAAAACTAATATTTAGAAGAAGATTAGTTTGGGAACACACACTCGAGGTCAATATATTTAGTACCAATGTTTTTCTTTCCTGACCTGCTGGATTTCCTTATTCCTCCTTTTCTTTTGATGATGGAATTTGTGGTTTAGATTGCTCAAAGGAACAGTTTGGACATTGATGTGGACCTGGCTTTGGGTTTTGCTTCCCACTACTGCAAGATTGGTACAATGGAGTGTCTGGTGGAAGAGGGTAATGCCGTTGCCTTTTTAGGTCCTTTGATGAGAGCTGCAGAGAGGGGATGCATGCAAGTTGTTCAATGGTTTGTTCAAAGGGGATGCCAGGACATGGAGCTCTGTCTTGCCCTTACCGCTGCCACCTCCAGCAGCCAAGTCGAGATTGCTGCTTACCTCCTCCCACACGTCCCCCAGCATGTCCTTGCTGCTCTGAGCATCGAGATTCTCAAAGCGGCTGGTGAACGAAGTGGTGGTTCCCTTGATGGTGTTGCCTTCCTCCTTTGCTCTGACTTTCTTGGGGACCCAGCTGCCACCTACTCTGTTGCAGACAGCATTGCTAGGTCAGATGATGAGGCTGTTGCTCCCGAACTAAGGGAATTCCTGCGGGAGCATTGGTCAGAGGCAGCCTTCTTGGATGGCTTGATGTTTGAACAGGACCATTATGTGAATGTGATGAGGATCTTGAGGTGGGGCGAGTCTGCTATATGTTTGAGTGATCTCCCTGCACCCTTGAGGACAACCATAGCCTATTTGCCACTCTACAGGGAATGTGCAGATATGGGTGGTAGCTTGTTATCACAACGACTAAGGGGACAACTCGTGGAAGCAGCAAGAAGGCTCGGAAATGGGCCTGTAGACGAGACAAGCCATGGGAGGGAGCTCCTGGCCATTTTGGAGCATCATCTTCCACCGTTTTTACTTGGATCATCAACTAATAACGTTTCTTCTTAGTGGGGCCAATTTAGTATCATCTATTAGATTTTCAATTCTCTCTCTCTCTCGATTTACATACAAATGTCATCATGTCATAAAGAATGATAATCTTTAGAATGTTATATAGCTTATGAAGTGGTTCCCATTATGTGGTTTGGCTAGTTCATCTAACTGTTCACTACGCCATTACTCTATTGGTCAATGCATGCATGTGCCTATTTTGTATATATAAGAGTAATTTCAGTTGGATTGAGAGGAGAGAGTATGTTGTGCTTTGGTCATTCACCCACCCTTGTACTTACACATGCATAAATACTACATTCTTGTCCATCTTTTTCGCTCGCCATTTCTGTTTTTTAAGCTCCTAGTGATCGATCAGATTGGTAAATCATTTTTATAGAAACTGTGTTCATCTTCTTTACAAAGGTTCATCCAATGAACCTAAAGCATGATGGACTAGCCTCTAAAAACTTAAATCTCTGCCAAGTTGGCTGGATTACGTTGAATTAGAGTTATCTAAGGCCCTGGAACTTGTTTGTACGACATCTCAACCAAGTCAGACTGTTACATTGATGTTTTTTAAATTGATTACTTACCCCCTTTGACTATGTTGTCCCACAACTAAAGTAGATATTAGTATTTTATGTGCTACATATTGGCAAACCCCGCCAATTACCACTATGGATACAAAAAATTCAATTTAAATTGTTACACTTTTAACATTTGGTACGAAATCAACCCACCCTAAAAAAGGTTATTGTTGAAACACCCTTTTTGAAATTTCTATATCACCCCTCATTTTGGTAATTATTTACCCCCATCCCAATATTGTTTGTTATGGGATTTAGATGCCCGTTTACGTCTTGGTGAATATTTGTCATTATAGATACCCCTACCCTATGTATTTGTTGCTCCATCCCATCAATTTTTAAGGTGATTTAGACGCCCCTCATACATTTTGGTGAATATTTGAGATGCCCTAGGTTTGAAAACTAATGATGTTTCTGCTTGACTTGGTACTTCTCTCACAAATTAATGCAAAATCCTAAATGCCCTTTCCCAAAGTTTAAAATAAAAAAAATAAAAAAAAAAAACAAACCCCAAAAGAATAGAATTTGCCTTGCACTGCTCCCATGGTTTTTAAACTCAATATCACGTCTCGTCTCGTTCATCTTCGATACCGAGTTGACTCGGATGATACGTCTCGTCTCGTTCGACATTGTGACAATGGTCTTTAACCATTTAAAAAATCTGAAAAAATTTAAAAATGATCCCTATTAAAAAATGAACACAAAAAAATCGATTTGGGGGTGCAAGAATAGAGGGTTGAGGCTTTAACTCATTTGTCTCAATTAACTAGGACGAGATTTTGAAAATATCGTCTGATACTTCTCGTTTAACTCGTGAGTTAATCATTTTCTGTGCTGTTTGTTTGTATCGTCCGAGATATTGAAAAATATCGTTTAAGACGACTTGCTTATCTCACTATACGCGGTCGTCTCAAAATACTTTGTGAGTTGATCTCGTTCAATTTCGATATCGAATTAACTTGGGCGATACGTCTCGGTCTTGGCCGAGTTTAAAAACCATGACTGCTCCTAGACCCAACATAAATGGACCCCTTTGATTTTGCCTCTTAAAGCACAATCCCAAACAATAATGCAAGACATCTTACATGAAAAGGAATATTTTTCTCTCATTAGTAATACAAGGACATCATTTTAGCATAAAGCTGAAGTAATGGAATAAGCCACCTTTGAAAGGTTTCCTCTAAGAAGTACTTGTTTTGTTCCTTTGGGGATAAATATATATAATACAAGGCATGCATGAAACAAACTCCATATCAACATGAAGGCCAGCGTGGTGTGAGGTGTGATATGATATCTATCCTACTACGTGCCCCTTGTATTTTATATTTTATATTTTATCTATCACAGCTAATTCTATTAATTTTTTTTTTAATTTTTGTTGGGTTTTAGCTTTGGATGATGTTTGTGAATGGTTTTATTGAAGAGAAAATTGTTTGGTAGGGACTATTTTATAAATGAACCAATTGAATCAAAAGTCCGTCATAATGATTTAAATTGTCAATCTCTATCTCTCACTATGACGGTTGTACTCTTCCAAAATATACAAGTCTCTCTTTCTCTCTCTCTTAATCCTCCTCTCTCAAGAGGACAACAAATCTTAATTTTGCAATTTTTTATTAAAACCTTAGGGTATTTATGAATTCCTTTCTGAATGTAGATCCTTAAAGAAGCATAATGTGCGTGAATGGCTTCCAACATTGTTCGAGAATGGGGTCAAGAGGAAGACTAATTGCTTGGACGATTCTTCCTTCTTGGACAGATTGAACAGTGAATGTAAATTTGGGTCATTTTGTTTTTGGGAACCATCAACTTGTCACAGGAGTTACCACATCTTGTGGTTGTTGATTAACTCTTCCTTTTAACTTTTGTGGATAATTAGGGGCTTTAATTTCATGGGAATGTGAATTATTAGACATTGTTTTCCATTTTCTCTGCACTGAATGACCATTGCCTTAACTTAAGACTCTATGGTTGTGGACCGAAGCTCCTCCTTAGTGGTCTCCTCAAGGTTATTTCAACAGGTGAGATCACTAAGTAATATGGCCAAACCTACAACATTGCTCTATTAAAAGAAAAAAGATTTGAGTAGGAACTCATCATAAGGAGAACAACCACATACAATACCATAGTTCATATAGAAGTATAAAGAGTCCTCGATACCATCACCAATCTTAAGACAGCAAACAACATAAAAGCTAATGATATATGATTGCCATTGGTTATGACTAAAATAACATTTGGCATCAAAACCAGTGAGGAGATGAGGCAAACTAGTAATAATAGTATTGTGCACACAATAAAATCTTGTCAATAGATCTTTCAAAATTTATATCCCAGTAAAATGTAAAAAAATCAACTGACATGTGATGGTATGCCATCTATGATTTATAAAGGAGACCTGCTATTAGCACCCCCCAACTTTTACTTATCACACTCCAATTTTCTTAAATTATTTATCAATCCAATTAAAGATTAAAACACACTTTTCAAATGTTACAAAAGTTTGGCTAAATCAACATTGCAAAAAATTATATCACTCATTCAAACAATTTCATAAACCCCAAAAATAAAAAAATTAGCAAACAAGGAGCTTTTATTTTTAATTCAAGTGCAATAAGTAAAAGTTGGGTTGTCAATAGCAGCTCTTTATAAAGAAGACCCTTTATTTACACGTTAATGTGTCTATAGAGCTCCTTTGCTATGAATGCCAATAGAGTTTTTTATTTCCAAAAAAAAAAATACCCTCCAGATTGCACAAAACTTTGTACTCAAGGTACCTCTTCAGACTTTGCACGCGAATAAGGCTTGAACATTGTTAACATGTACATCATTGCACCAATAAAATCCAGAAAATTGTTTAATCGAGAAGTTGGATTTCAAAAAATCCCTAATACACAAGTAGGGTTTTTTTGCTTTTGGTACCTAAAATATAAATTTAATTAGGAATAGTGAGAAGACAAACAAAACTGAAAAAAAAAGAAAAAAGAATATAGTATTGTAGCCTCTTGCATCCAGTCCATTTATTGTTGAAATCCACAAGTTTCACTTTAAGGAGTTCATCTTCAACTACAAAGTGATTATGTTGATCTTTCATAAATTGTCTTTCGGCTTTCCTGTATGATTCAAATGACTTGAAACAGGCTCCATTGTAGCCACTGGATATATATATATATATATATATATATATGTAATATTCCTCCCATGTTGTAAATATTTTCGTCCTTTGTCCTATGAACAATACCTGAAAAAATCAACATTATATACACGAGAAGTCAATGAACCCATCAAAATTTAACAATATTAATGAGATACAAATACTCAATCTTTCATCAAATTAAAAGCTTCATAATTTATCAAGACAAAAAGAAATTTCCAATGAGGTTCAAATGCCAACCTCCACATTCAAATTTATGAACTAACTAAACATATAGGTTGCATGACTTCAAAGTCATGTAACATGAAAGGGACAGACCCAAAACCATCTTAAAAAACAATGCACAAGAGCTGTTGGATCTGGCGCCTCTTATCGGCTAGATCTCCTTTTATGGGGAGAACATGCATTCCAGCTGAACCCCATCGTTTGCTTTTAAAATAAAGTTATTTGCAAAGAACTCCTTCCATCATTTCTTTTATTAAAACTAAAATCCCTATCTTGAGTCTCTTTCTACAGACACAAAAATCCTTCTCTCTCATGAGTCTCTCTGTACAGGAAACCCTCCATTGAAGCTCTCCCTTCCCTCACGTCCGTCCGTCCAGTGAGTTCTTCTATTCCTAATCATTTTTATTTAAATTTCCATCATGTTAGGGTTTTTTTTTTCTCTTTTAACCATCTAAGAGCAATGGCATTCTCATTTAATTGGTTGATTGGTAACAATGAAGTGTGAGGATGTTGAGATCAATTGACATTAGTTGATTTCTAATTAAAGATGTATCTCTTCTTCTTGTTCTTGATTGAGATTTCTGTTCACTGTAGGCCAGGCCAGGGTTTTCGTGGTACAACTTGATCTGGTCTGATCTGATCTGATCTAAGGAAGTTAGTTCACAATAAGGTTGAGATCTATAGATTAGAGATGGCTTCCTTCTCTTCCTCTTCCCTCTTGTTTAACCAACTAAAGGTTCGATTTATTTATTTATTTTATTAATTGATGAAGTAGTTTTAACTTATATCATTAGTGCCTGAAATGAAATGGAATGGAATTGAATCAGGATGCAGAACCATTTTTCGTATTAGCGGGTCCCAATGTGATCGAATCCGAGGAACATATTCTACGAATGGCCAAACATATCAAGGCTATCACTTCCAAGTACTTCTACTACTACTACTACTTCTATTACACTCTTTTTCTGTACCAATGCAACGCCAATGAATGAATGCCTCCGTCAACTACTATTAAACAACATATACATTTCTGAATCTCTCTCTTTTCTAGACTTGGGTTGCCATTGGTCTTCAAGTCTAGCTTCGATAAAGCAAACCGTACATCTGCCAAATCATTCCGTGGTCCTGGTCTTGATGAAGGCTTGAAGGTTTGAGGATTGCTTCCTTCTTATCTCATTTTTTTTAATACCAATGCAACTTACAATAAAATCAAATCAAATCAAACAGTTAGTTGTATATTGATGATGTTCATCTTGCCTTGCCTTGCTTTGAAGCAATTATCAGATCAAATCTATTTCTACTTCATACTAACAGTTGTTTCTGATACTCACCTTCAGTAACAACTAATTTTCCTCACTTCTCAGATTTCACTAAAAGAAATATATGATTGAACTTCAGTTACTCTTCCCTATGTTATCAATTCTTGCTTGCTTTATATGTGTTCATGTTCATTCCTTTATTTTTATTTTTTTTACTTAACATCGTTTCAATTACTATAAATTTACAAATCATGTGCCAATGCCTTGGTTCCTACATTTTGCAACTATTCTTATTACTCTTTTTTTCCAAATGCAGATCCTTGAAAAAGTTAAAATAGCATATGACATCCCCATTGTGACTGATGTCCATGAGATTAGCCAGGTAACTCTCTAATTTCCTCTTTCGGAACTCCACTTTTTCATGCGCTCCACATGAGATAAACCATTATTTC
The DNA here is from genome assembly GCF_017979445.1 of Akebia trifoliata. Taxonomy (NCBI): domain Eukaryota; kingdom Viridiplantae; phylum Streptophyta; class Magnoliopsida; order Ranunculales; family Lardizabalaceae; genus Akebia; species Akebia trifoliata. The sequence goes on along the minus strand of NC_141378.1, from coordinate 45,455,162 downwards.
CATCAGATTAAGGTGGGTTTGTTTCACAATTCTGAACCAGATCTTTACTAAACTAGAAACAGTTGGGAAGTAAAGCAACGTAACCATGAGCAAGTAGTTATGAACGTCATGCACTCTATGATATCTTCACCAAAATAACAACCTGCTCATGTAGAGAATTACATGTCCTAAGATGGCAAGAAACCTATAACCCCGATCGATGTTGTTAAATAACATATTCAACCAGCACATGCTATTCGCACATCGCATATGCAGTGGCATGTGCTGTGAAAAAAAATCTGACTGTTGGACAATATGCCATTGCACATTGGCAGATAGCATATTTTTGGGGTATGCGACCGCATTTGACAACACTGACCCTGATTCTCTCTTCAAGATGTAGAGTTCATTTGAAAATGCCGTCAAAGTTGGTTACATCATTTGGGATACCAACAACAGATATTGACCAGATTTCAAATAATTTTAGGTCATTCTTCATGTTGAAAATGTTAATGCCAAACTGATAATAGATCTCGTCATTAACATCAAAGTGAATCTAGGTGCTCATCATTCATTGGGGGGAGGTGAACCTTATGATAAAGGGGACCTCGGATGTAGAAGTATACGCTTTAGGTCAGCATATACGTATGCTTGCTCATAAAATGCAAAGAGAAATTGATCAGATTCGTGGGTGTTCCTACTAAGAAACACTTATGATACTATAACTCATGCTTTATCGAGCATGTTATCCCATTTTTAAATTGGTTTATTCTGCAACAGCAAATGCTAGTCATAAAATGGGTGGTGGGTAGATACAATCGGAATAAATAAAAAACAAAAAAACTAATGAGGTTGGATTTCTTGACGCTATCAAAACATTGACCTAGCAACCCAATAAAAAAAAATTATGCTATACTTCTATTTTGTCTCAAGGAATAGTTTTGAAGTTACATTTGTAGAACTAATTGCATAAGATACGAAAATAAAGTCGGTATTGTTTCTAACATGGTTCATTTCCTTTCAGTGTGAATCTGTTGGTAGAGTTGCAGACATCATTCAGATTCCAGCTTTCCTTTGCCGTCAGGTTTTTATTGGTGTTACTGTTTTCTGATATTATCTCATCAGTTTCTTCCTAGTATTTTTTAGTCTCTAAATTGATGCTTCTATTACATAACCAAAAAATTCCATGTTTCTATGTAAATGATCTGCTTTTGTACCACCTCTATTCATCTACATAAGTTTTTTATTATGACAGACAGATCTTCTAGTTGCAGCTGCCAAGACTGGGAAAATTATCAATATTAAGAAAGGCCAATTTTGTGCTCCTTCTGTAAGTTTTGTTTTGTTCTGTGTTTTTTTCTCTCATAATGAAATATGTTCTATTCTTTAAAGGTTGTGTTCACTTTATTATGTTGTAGGTGGGACTTCACTTATTTACCTTGATTACCATTGTAGCCCTGAGTATCATTTGATAGTATTCTATCAATGATTCCTCTTCTAGGAAGTTAAACAAAACTTTCTTTTTTATATTGTTCATGTTGTGCTGATCAAAAATAAATAAAAATGTTCACGTGTGCATTAATCATGGCCATAACCATGCACATGAACTGTGTCATGCCATGTGGTGATGGTCAATTGCACAAAGGGATGTGAAAGGGAAAAAAAGGGTATTAATTTACCAAATTGGTAAAAACTTACTTTTCACCGTTAAAATTTTAATTTTAAATTTGGGAATTCAATAGCCATCCATTTTGAAAACCTTGGAAGAAGCCAAAGCAAATAATTTTTTGAATTTTAGTTTTTTAGATATGAGCTTTTTAATGAAATCTAGAGGGATGTAGTGTTGGATTGCCAATTTGGTAATCCATTTGAGCTCAACAGTCCTTGGTAAGATTTCAAGTTAGTAAGGAAAGTGTTTCTACTCTACCGTGCTAAGCTCAATTTTCTCACACTAATCCGTCCAAATTATTATTTTCAAAATTAAGATTTTTTTTGAAAGTCTCGAACACGTTCACTTGAGCTTCTTTGTCATTTCCAATTTCTGTAGGTTTCAATTATAATTCCATAAAAAAATCATTTTGATTTTAGAATAGACATTAGTTGTGTTTCAATATATATATATATATATATATATATATATATATATATATATATATATATATATATATAATTTAAAACTAGACAATTTCACCCAGTCAAGAAATATTTCCGTCCGCACTTTATGACATCCTAAAATTAGATTGAATGCCAAAGGAATGTAGATATTGAAATTTCAAGAACTTCCAACAAAAAATGCCACCTCTGTCAAGATTTTTTGGCATTTTTTTTTCTTTTCAAAATATGATTTATGCCATGAGCAGCATACTCTTTAAATTATGAAGAAATATTACTAACTTTCAGTTATAATTTTGTCATATTTATTTTGATTTATAATTTAATATTAAATTTAAGTTTGGATCATAATAGATTTGCATCAGTGTCACACAAACAACTTGTAGACCAAACCCATATCAGAATTAATGTTAGACAAACAACATGAAAGCTAATCTGGCTTAAGATTACCAGCACAAGGTCAAGGAAAATTCAATTCAGGATATGTAAAATGATTTTAGTAGCAGCCAAACAGACCCTGATTATGTGTTAACGTTCATGACTCAAATCTTTTTCCTGGAAGCCAAAAAAAATTGTATTTGTTATAGTCCCTTTCAACAATGAAAGCACTAGATTAAGCTCCTTGGAGATTTTAAGCCAACCTTATCCTAGTCATATTGTCCAATGGTACCCAGAGATGTGAGAATAAGTTTTATATCTTGATTCACAAATTCTATGGATTTTGAATCTGTAACTTTGGGAGGATTTCTTTTTGTTAAGGAAGATAATGAGTAATCTCCTTCCTCAAGAAAACTGTCATTGCATTCTTTCATATGGAGCATTTATACGCATTACATGTCAGTGTGCTTCGGGTGCCCCCACCATTGGTACTGATTCACTGTACAAGATTGGGGTTATGATCTTTTGGACTTAATATGTTTCCTTGTGGTTTTTAACAAATAATGGGTTAATTATATATGGATACCAATGCTTGTTTGACAGGTCATGGTAAACTCTGCTGAAAAAGTTAGACTTGCTGGGAACCCAAATGTGATGGTTTGTGAGCGAGGCACCATGTTTGGCTATAGTAAGTCATTCCACATCCATTAATTTTAGAAAAAGGCTATTTCATTTTGCTAAATAGTGGCATGCAAGTTTTTTCTATTGGGACCCCATTAGGTTTCTAAACTAATAATCCTAGAGGTGATGAATGTGATAATATATACCAAACTTCGCTTTGGATTTACAAGAAACTTGTTTTGTGGAAGATACTCTCGCACCTTTTGATGGGAGTTTGAAAAAAACATAGTAAAAGAATTCTTTAAAACAAAGTTCAGAGGATTTTGCAATTCTGTTACGATATTTTTGGGAAATATCTTCACATTCTGAAGGAGATCTGTGAGATTGGGAATTTGTTGAGCAATCAGAGCAATATCACATATAATGGTAGAAGGAAAAGATGCACCCCTCATGAAGATAAGAAGTTGGGGGCATTAAGCTGTACTTTGACCGTAGAGCTTACAACTTCATAAGCCCAGTCAGCTTCAATAATTTTGTCTGAAATGACTGTGGGGAAACTTTTAGTTTTCTTTTACTTTAAATTTATTTATTCTCATAGGAATGGTTGATTCCAATGAAACGGAGATCAAAGCTCTATACTTGAAGGTACTCAAATTTGTCAATCCATCCATTGGAAATTGAAGTCCATTCTTTAAATGTCATTAGATTGGTGATTGGAGGTGCTAAATATCCTCAGAAATGCGCCCTTGTAATGTAATAGACCACATGATGTGTAAGAAAATATAAGGGAATGAGAAGATACCTTGACTCCATCCAACGATGTCAAATACAGGTTGTGTATTTTTTAATAGACTACGGTGTCAAACTTTGCCAAAAGAAATGGATATCACCAGATGATGTCTCGTAATGCTTGCCATATTGCTAATAGATATTCGAAACTTTCCTAAAGAAAATACAACGCTATTATCACGTTGTACTTAAAAAATACTAATTTGCTAAAAATTTCAATTATGAATTTTATTAAAATCAGTAAAATAGAAATTATTATATATAGTAAGCTCGTGATTTGGGGCTTGGACCCATATCACAGTTCGTTGACATATATTGTAGCGCAATGTTGAGGTCATGGGTTCAGGTCTAGTTTACCCACCAAAAAAAGTCTCATGATTTAGTATTAATAGTAAAACAATATTACTATCTTTGGGATAAGGATTTGATGGTGCAACTAGTCCATGATGGTTGGGGGCATTTCTTATCCCTATTCCAAGTATCTTGCTGCCTTTTTGTCTTGGAAGAGAATCCTTTGAAGTTTGATTCCATTTTCTGTGTGTCAGGGAATATGGAGGATAGAAACTGTAGGATGTCGAGGGGATTAAGTACGTGAGGCAGGCGGTGATAATTAGTTTTGTGGGGATTTTATTTTATTGGAGTAAGTAAAGTGTTCAAAGAATTGCAAGGGGTGTGTGTTCTTTGAAGATTTATTATGGAAATGGGAAGATGTGTATAATGGGTAATAGGTTTCATTGTGCTGAGTGTTTGAGTCTTCTTTTATATTGTGTTGATGTGAGGTATGTCTCCTTGACCTCATCCTTTTGTTGCAATAAAATTTCACTTGTTGGAAAAAAAAAGTATAATGTATTACCATACACTGTAAAAACATAGTTTATGATAAATAGTAAAATAATATTCTTGTTGAAGACTCCTAGCATTTCTCTTCTTTCTTCTTTGGTGACCTCATTTTTTATTTTCTTTTGAGAGCTTTACTTTGGTGTAGCGTGGGTGCCTTGATTCATAGATGCTCCTGCATCATTTATGCATTCGAGCATTCTGGAAAAAGTGCTTTGCTTTATTATTTAGTAGTAATGATGCATGAATTCAATGATTTTGGGAATAATAATATTTCGATCTCACCAAAAAAATATGTATAACCATTAAGACTGATAAAAGTATTTTGTTTAAATAGCATGGACATCAAAGGGTAAGATGTAGCTGCTTTAAGCTAATTAGGAGTGAAACTATCCATTCTTCATTGAATATCATCATCCAATTCTGTGAATTTGTGTCAATATCCTGGTTTTTGTTTGTAGGTGATTTGATTGTTGATCCACGCAACTTGGAGTGGATGAGGGAAGCAAATTGCCCAATCGTGAGTAGAGTACTGATTGCTATTTCTGCTTCTTTGTGTTGCATTTTATTTCTAATTGAAGTGGAATGTTCTTAGTTTCTAAATCATAATTCCGTGCTTCCATTTAAGAACATGTTCATCTTTCATTGTTCATTTGCACATTGCACTAATGCATCCCATGGTCACTTCTATATCAACCTCCCATAATATCTTTTTTTTTCTTCCTTTTGAAATGACAACTTCATGGTGCTTATTGTTTGGCTTTGTTTTTTCAGTGAGTTTCTCTCACTGATCTTTTCCCTTGTAATTTTTGTTGGTTTCCCCTTGACAAAATTATCCTTTTTTCTGAATAAAAAAAAAAAATAGGAAGCCAAATGCTTAGCAGATGCTGTGGTTAATTTTGGTGTAGAAATGTATTCAACTTTTCTGTCCTGATAAAATGATTATGTATATTAAGATTAGAGACCTTAATGAATATTATTTCTTAATGAGTCCTAATTGATAAAGGGGTCTCAGTGTTGCTAGTATCAGTGTGTGGCTTTAAAATTTTCAATCATACTTACAGTGATAAGATATGTATATGATGAGGCTTTCACCTGGATATATTTTAATTTTCTCCAAATTTCTTGAATTTCTCCTCTTAATTTCTTTTGCCATCAACATTCTTAATAACCATGGTTGTGTCAGATGTCTGCCTATCTGAAAGATATATTGCTTCACTGCAGGTAGCAGATGTTACACATTCATTACAACAACCTGCTGGGAGAAAGGTACTCACCAGTTAATCCCCTCTTGTTTCATAGTTACAATTAAGAATTGGGTATCATTATCATTACGTCCATTATTTAAAATCTTGTCTTTAGGCATTGTCTCTGTCAGGGAAAAGCCAAGACCACCTCAAGCATTACATTACAAGATAATCTGAGACAAAGCCAAAACAAACTGAAACAAACCCAAGAAATTCCTCCAATGTCTCTCATTCAGATCACCATCAAGACCAAGACATCTCAGTCAAGGCATTATGAGATGATACAAAATTTTGAGACATATCCTTATCGATCAAATGAAGCAACTATGCAAAAGTATAGCAATATTTGGCAGGATTTATTTTGTGAGATTTTCATGATCATTTTAGACATGGAAGTAAACCTGCCATTTACTTTGAATGCGTGAATAGATCTAAACTTTTCATCTTTCAATTTCTTGATCTTGCTGTGTAAGAATATTTATTGCAGAGTGAGAGTTTGGTGCTGTCAAGATCTTTAAGTATTGGGGCCAAGTCACTTAAGCTTTTTTCTTCAATTTCTGCAATAGTTTGTAAAGTCCACGTTTAGTTTGTTTTTTCTGTTTATATTTTGAAGGTCATCACAACCTCTTCCGTTTTTCTTTATCAATAAGTTTGCCCTTTTCTCATTTCTAATACCATTTCTAGGTTTAGAAAAATATTTTCTTTTACTATTGTTATTATTATTTTTGAGTAAAAGAGAGCTAAAGGTACTACTTTCTCAATTAGCTGGAAGGTGTAGGTGTTGCCAGTGGAGGCCTTCGTGAATTGATACCATGTATTGCAAGAACATCAGTTGCTGTGGGAGTGGATGGAATCTTCATGGAGGTACATAATCAGAATTCAGAACCTCTATGTAACTAATATTCTTTACTGGGTCCTCTCAGCACCACATGCTGCTTCTTTTGGTTGGGTGCATATACAAAATATTTGCAAGGAAAAATTGAAGTTACAACAGTACTTCATGCATGATATATTGGATTGATCATAACCATACATGTAAATAGCTGAAAATGTCGAACAATGGAACATTAAATAAAACTGCAAATAAGTTCTTCCAAAGAAAATTGATGAGAACCTGCAATATGTCACCGGCTCGACAGGGAAGGGATGAAGTATAATTTCATCAGCTGACTCAGAACTCTTCCAACTCAACTTAGTTTGGCTTTCCAATTATTCTTGATTTAAAATATGTTGGAGTCAAACCATATTTTTCACCACACAAGTCCTGAATCTCCATGTCATAATTTCCCCCTCTTACCTACTAGTTGACGTTAGGGTATACCCAATCCACATTGGACCTGAATATCCATGCCATTCTCTCCCTCAAATCCACCAGATGACATCAAGTACTACCCAATTGACATTTGAGGAGACAAATGAGAGCCAAAATCATCTTATTAGTCAACCTGAGATAAGTTCAATCCAGTGTGAACCCTCTTCCTCTCTTCCTGCCGAGGCCGAGATGACCAAGTTGTTCTTGGCTGACACTTACAACTATGTGTCCTCTTTCTAAGACTCTCATGGTGAGCTGCACAGCCTAAAACATTCTTTACAATCTTTATCACTGTAGATTCTCAGTCGGTAGTTACACTCTTTGTAGGTAAGGAACATGTGTGGGATGGGGTTAATGTCCATTCATTTAATTGAAAATGTCTAAGTTCTAGCCTTTTTGCTATCTAAGCACTGTTTTAAGTATCCATATGTATGATTCCTTTCAAAGCCCTGATATGGGCTTGAACTCTTAGCTCAATTGGCTTGACATACTGCCATGAAGTTGCAGGTTCAATCTCAACTCTTCTTTCCACCTCCAACACACCCACCCATCCACACAAAAATACAAAATGATAGATATGTGTGATTCCTTCAGTTTCCAGATTCATATTTCTCAAAGAGCTAGCTCCTTCAGACCCTTCGATTTTTTTACTAGAAAACATATCTTAGACGATCACATTTTGTTTCTTTGTTCTTTTATTTTCTCTTATAAGTTACTGAGATTTTTTTGGATGGTTAGGTGCATGATGATCCTCTGCGTGCGCCTGTTGATGGTCCCACACAATGGGTGAGTTTAATTTGCATGTTTTTGGTTAAAATTCATGGGCTTTTTTTTGTATAAACAAGAGTTTTCTTCTATCTTGGAAATTGGTGCTTCCATTCTTGGGAAAAAAAAAAGTCAATAATATTCATTGACGAACCTGCTTGTTTCATAGCCTCTACGCAATTTGGAGGAGCTACTGGAAGAACTCATCGCAATTGCTGTAAGTTCAGGGCACCCTAAACATTTTAAAGATAAAATTTGGATGCATAGTTGCATCAGGATGGGAAGAAGCTCTGTCCCTACCCATGACATTCACAAGGCACACATGCAGGCTATGTTTTCTCTTGGTGCAGTATGTTGTCGATGTGAATAGTAGGGGTTCATCAATTTGCTGAACCCTCTGATTGATGGTATATATATAGTATAAGCTTTAATCCTTTAGAGAACATAAAAGTTTCATTTTGGAAGGAAACATGTTAAGGTGTTTTTTTATATGATAGGTTTGGTATAGTTTAGCCATCATCAACATGGGGAACCTTAGTCATTCAGCGAACCCTTGCTGCAGTTGGTTGACTTGTAATGCATTGGGGTGAAAGATCTTGGTAACCATCTGATCTGCATTCTTCTTCTCACCAGGGAGATCTTGTAAGACAATAGTTATCAATGACTTCAACCATCTGATCTATAGAATTTTGGAAGACTAGTTCACCATGTTCCCCCTCCCAAACCATCCACAATTTTTTAATGCAATCTAATAGTTGGAGCAAAATGAGTTGAATTGGCCCGGGTGATCACTTTGGTGGGAGAGTAAAAAATTATTTTTCTCAACTCCTTGCCTTTTGTGTCCCACGTGTATAGGACAAGCAAGGGGAGAGCTTCCGTCCTAATGCTAATACTCATCTAAACAGTAATTTAACCTTAAATCATTTCAGATTTTAATACTTACATTGATTTTATTTTATTTTCTTGGTATCTCAAAGAGGGTCAGCAAGGGGAAACAACCGTTCAAAATAGATCTCTCACCATTTCGTGCTGAAGACTCTTGAAAGTCACAAAGGGTAAGCTAGCAGAAAGGGAGGACACTGAAACTGTATTGAACCCAACCTGTTGATTGATTGAACTTCCTTTGGTGTTTATTCATTTATATGTTTATTTGATGTGATGAAAACATACCTCAAGACAGGTTAATACTTTTGCGGAACACAAATAATCCAGTATGTAATTGAGGCGCTGACACTCTCATACATCCTTGCCAGACACTATTTGTGATTTGTGCCCACAGTTCGGAAAATGGTTTCTGTTTGGAGGCAAACAAACAAACTGTTCGTGCTGGAAAAATGTAGGGAATATTTTGGATCAAAAGGTGGCAGGCAGAGATATCCCTTGCTTGGGTGTTTGCCACATGACATACACATACAGGGTCAGGTCTCAGCATCCCCTGAGAATCCCAAGAGGAGGGGAAGTTAACCTAAGTACCTAACCATCATCCATCCTCTTCTTTTTTTAATTTGTCTGAATAGTTGCCTGTTAGACACACCTAGAAATTCTCATTCAGCTACTACGGTACGTATGATACTGCCTCTTTACATTAGTGTTGATCTGGAGTGTCTCGTCATTGGACCTCACTGGGGAGACTGGCTTCACCAAAAACTACCTTGATCCAATGATTTAAGTCATCACAAAAATGACAATTTGTCTAGACTTGTTTCCCAACATCTATGTGATCATAGGAGACCAAGGGTAGGGACTCCATTTATAGTCTTCCTCTGGCCACCACCTAAGATCATTGCGCCCCCCTCCCTTCTGATTTTGGGCAACTTAAAGACCGATAAGAATAGTGTCTCCTTGATGCAAATTGTACATGCGTTATCAAAAGTAAATAATAAATTTCATTAGATTATCATCAAATTATTCATTGCTCCAACTTCATGTCAAATGAAACAATCACTGCATTTGTAGTCACAAGGGGGTGTTGGTACAGTTGAACACATCTGTGATGGATGCTTCTTGGGATGGTATTCCAGACTTTTAAGCCCTTTGAGGATCATCTCACATCTCTTTATAAGTCATTCCCTACTAACTCATTGCTGATATCTATCTTGTAATTTCTATCCAAAATATTGATCTTTCCTCAATTCTCTGGGCTACATAGGGTGCTGCAAATGCAGTTCTGGGGACAATGCATGGTGATTTCAGGACGTGATATTCTGATGCCAACTCCCAGTTTAGTCAACCAATGCAAGTCAGAGCATCTGATCCCAACTACCAAGTTAAGTCAAGAGTCATGGCGGAAGTCACTCATGAAGTTTTAGTTTCTATGATATGTCATTATGCACAATGGAAACTCAACAACCTAGGGTGGCAATCTAAACACAACTCAAAAATGACACAAAATTAGTGGGTGTGGGTGTGGGTCAGGGTTACAATAGTGTTGACCTGTCTAACATGTTTATTAAATGGGTCTAAGTTGGGGATGTCAATCTGCTTGACCCGTTTTGACACAAGGTGTCATTTTAATTAATAAAACATAGGAAGTATCTCAAATATCAACAATATTTAAGGATTTTTAAAATTACTCATTTTTTTATTAGAATTTTGTATTACTTTTTCATAATTCATTTATTTTTTCAAATTTGATAAAATATAGAGGATGCTTAAAGTTATTTTTATAATGATTGTCACAAAATTTGCCTCTACCACCAACGGAAGAATTTGAATGGTGGTGGATAACAAATTTTGTACCATAGGTAAGAAATGAGTAAAAACACCATAAACATACGATTTGGAAAAAATCCATGTAATTTTGAAAACTAGTCAACAAACAGTACATAGTTCTTGAATTCAAATCACATTTTTAACTAATATTTTAAATTATAAATAAGCTCTTTTAGATACATGTGTGCTTGCAAATGCCACCTTGTAATTGTCCTCCTCGATCCTGTGGTATTGGATCATGATTTTGGATGCGACAAAGTGATGCAATCAAGAAATATCCTGACTAACTTAGTAAGTGTTTGGTATGGTCTAATCTAATCAATACCAAGTTGACTCACCCAAGTTATTTCATTTTTTATGCTTAAAAATCTTTATTATTATAAGTGGTTCAGCACCAAAATTTAGTAGACCTAAAATGCCTGTTATCAAGAGCACTTTTTATTAAATTGATTAGAATTATAATCGCACACCGATCAAAAAATAGAATCATAATTGCCCAACACCAAGAATCATGTTAATTAGTTTTCTAATATTACAAAAACATCCTTTTATTTTATCATCTTAAAAATAATAATCCATTTAATTTATGTCTTAAATTACAAAAATGGCGTTTCAATATAAAATTATAATTCCACAAATGTGTAGTGTTTTTCAAATTTACAAAATATCCTTTAATTATGTCATTTTAAAAAGAATAATGCTGAAGTGACCTCAGGTTGGAACCTCGTATAGCACTTCTTAATGTGAAAGTGGATGAGAACCATATATGTGTTCATCGAGATACGAGTGAAAAAGCATCTATGGTTCCTATCCACTTTCGTGTCAAGAATTGCGTTCCAGCTTGAGGTCACTCCAGCATGACTCTTAAAAAATGCATTACTTAATATTTTACATTCTGAAAAAATTACTCTAAAACATACACGGCTTGTACACAATTGACGTGGCAAGTGCACAGAAGCACGGCTTGTATCCCAAAGAAAAAGATCTATGGTTCTATGCACTTACCACGTCAACTGCTTACAGAACGATTACATTTTTTCGAGTTAGATTATCAAGACTCATGTTATTATTCATGGTATACATGGAATATGTAAAAGAAAATCAAAAGTTAGATCTGTGCTGATTTTTAGCCCTAATACTGGAACTCTCACACGCTATTTATCCTTCTCTAGGTTTCTTTAGTGTGGATTTCCTGTGCTCCGTCCCATTCCGCATCTCTTTTTCGGCCTGTTCTCGTACTAATCTGATTCGGGAAGAACACATTCATTCACCCCTGCAGTTGATCCTTTTGATTGTAGGCTAGGAGGGGGAGAGGGAAAGGTTGACTGCTTTCAAGAGTAGAGCGAAGTGGAAGGATTTTGGAAAAGAAGTTGTTGTAGCTTAGATCTCTATGGGAGGGGCTTCACTCCATTTTGAATATAGAAGAAAAGATATGATTTAGTTTATACAGCACATAAAGTATAATTTATATTAATCAAGCAAGAGGTAAGGAGAGGAGAATGAACTAAAATAGGTTGATCATTGTCGTGTGAATGGACAAGTCCTTAGCCGTGGATTCTACCCAAGGGAGCCACCTCCTATTAGGTTACTTATAAGCACTCCCTAACTGAAAGAGAAGAAAGAAGTAACAGAAAAAGCAGAAAGCACTAATACCTGTAAGAGAAGAAAGCAGTTAATGCACCTTTCCTTTGAGCTGTTAGCGCCCCTACTAGCTACGAGTAAGAGGTCAATTCACCAGAGCATCAAGCCTTTAGCCGATTGCAAGCAAAGATAGGAAAGAAAGTCACCTGCTCCTAAACCTGCCTCCAACTGAACGTTCGCAGAGTCAATCAACATCTGCTCTCTCTTTCGTTCCGCTCTTGACTACTGCTCGAAAAGTTAACGCAGGAGCATCAATCCCCTCAGGTCAATCAATCTCTCTCAACGCGGGGGAATCTCTTTTGAAGTTTTTCAATTGGTCCCTCCTTCAAGTGCTATCACTTGGATAAACGAATAGAAGCAACATACGCTTCAACTGAAGCAGCTTGTGCTGCATTAGCGTTAGCATCAGCGTCAGCATTAGCAGAGGCCAGGGTGGTTGGGTAGTCCAGGCCCAAAAGAGAGGGCACGAGCGAGTGAGGGCAGTTGATCAGTATAAAATAATAAGGTCAGTGCTTAAACATAAGGACCACCCCCATGCACTAACTTAAAGATGAAAACAAAAAAGCAGACGTACGAAGCCCCAATTCCACTTCATCTGTGTTTGATCTGAATGAATAAAGTAAAGTAGGCACATCAACCCTTCCAAGCCTAATCACTAACTCCCATCCTTCCCAATTTCTTTACTAAGGAATAAGGATCCTTTTATCTACCAGTTGTACTCTCGTTTGACACTTTCAATCAATGCACCAACTATACGGTAGTTAGTTTATATAGAGTTGGATCACTCAAGAGTAGTTATAGTGCCCCGGGGTAGGGTGGGAATAGTAGGCTCTCAGTCCTTTAACTCCTCACTCAACTCGATAAAATAGATAAAGTAGGTATGCCACCATTAAATCATTCAATAAGGACCTTCTTTCAATACAAGCTGACATCCTATGATACTACGACTCATGTTATTATTCATGGAACCTGCGATGCTCATCACACCTGTCTTCTGGCTGTTGAACACTAGAAGGTGGTGGCCATATCAAGCCCTGCATTGAAACAGAAATGAAGCAATCCTCGCGGAAACAAAAACACTTCTCCCACTCCAATTCTCTTCTGGAACACCACATTCCCTGTGTCAATGAATGCCACAATCAAAACCCCATTGCTCACATACAACAACTTCGAATCTCTCAGATGAGAATGAGGAAAAACCACACCATCCACACCCAAGTCAGTTCTTGCAATGGAGATCCGGAGAGTGTAGAGAGGAGGCCTTGGAAATCAGCTGCAGTTATCACATTCATGGAGGAGTGCAAGAAGTTGTCTGTATCTCCTGCACAGTTGAGTTTTGAGATCTTGAAATCAGAGGGCATGACAGTGATGGGATTCTTTAAGGAGACCCATTGATGAATGGAGTGGTTTGTTTTCATTCTGTTGTTGAACACGTATCAGGACTACTATCTTCTGTGAAACAAGTTCTAATGGAGATGGAGAAGCAACAAAGAAGGGTAACACCAATAAGGGGGAGAGAGAGAGAATGTAATCTTAATTGGTCTCCTTCCTCTAAAATATAAATTTTTTGGCATTGTATTTAAGACAGTATATGAACATGGAAATATGCATACCAAATTCACTTCAAAAAATAAAAGGTGAATATTTGCTCAGAAATCACAAGCATTGGCTTGAAAGCAAGTAACTCCAAGAGTTACAATAACATCCCAACACTTACTCTTTCCTCCCTTCCTGGAAAAGCCACTCCACTCCTCACAAACAAAGATTGAGATGTCCTCTCTCAAAAAACCAATAACATTGTCAAATAAATAATACTTAATACATATAAGAACCTAAGAGAAATAGTATGAAATTTTCTGGTTTAGGAAAATTCATTGTCCTAAGGAAATGTTCAAAAAAGTAAAAAAAAATAAAAAAATTAAGAAAAACAAAAACATGTGAGAAAAAACACCAAAATTCAAAACACTTAAAACTATTCATAACATACATTATGAATTTCCTGGCATGAGTCAAGGAATTCTAGTTTCCACAGAATTTTCACTCTATATTTCAACATAACATTTTTCCAATGGTAAAAGATTCATTTGAAATGTTCCCCTAGTGAATTTGCATAAAAATTTGTGACTAATTAAGTATACAGAATAGTATTATTTCAAAGTATAAGTCTGACTCTTAAACATTTGCCGCTCGAATGTTAATTTCATTCAAGAGATGAGGGCCATGGCATCACATAGATATGTGATGCAAGAAAATTAGAAGTGGCACTGTGGTCTTACCTGTGGCTTTACAACTATTTGTTACTACCAACGTGCTTTTGATATCTTCCATGATTCACACTTAAGGCTGTCCAACCAAATAGAAATTTGATTCACAAAGTTTTAAAAAGATCTTTATAGTACAATAGATGAAACATATATGGGTTGTGTTCAAGAAACATATATGGGTTGCGTTCGGGGGACATCTACAAGGGTCATGGCGTCATATAGAGAAGGGTAACACCAATGAGAGAAAGAGAGAGTCATCTTAATTGGTTTCCTTCCTCAAAAATCTAATTTTACATCGACAAGGGTCATGGTGTCGTATAGAGAAGGGTCATGGCGTCATATGGAGAAGGGTAACACCAATGAGAGAGAGAGAGAGAGAGAGAGAGAGAGAGAGTCATCTTAATTGGTTTCCTTCCTTTAAAATCTAATTTTACATCCACAAGGGTCATGGTGTCGTATAGAGAAGGGTAACACCAATGAGAGAGAGAGCCATCTTAATTGGTTTCCTTACTCTAAAATATAATTTTTCTGGCATTGTATTTATTAAGACAATATATAAACATGAAAATATCCAGACCAAATTCACTACAACAAATAGAATGTGAATATTTGCTCAGAAATCACAAGCCTCGACTTGAAAGCAAGTAACTATGAGAGTGACAATAACATCCCATCCATTAATCTTTCCTCCCTGGAAGAGCCTCTCCTCACAAACAAATATTGAGATGTCCTCTCCCAAAAAACCAATAAATATTGTCAAAATAATAATACTTAATGAATGTAAGAACCTAAGACAAATAGTATGAAATTTTCTGGCTTAGAAAAATTCATTATTCTCAATGAAACGTTAAAAAAAATTTAAAAGATAAATGAGAAAAGGCATTGAAATTCAGTACACCTAAAATATTCAGAATATACATTATCATTTCCTAGCATGAGTAAGAAATTCTAGGTTCTATGGAATTTTCACTTTGTATTTCAACAGATAACATTTTTCCAATGATAAAAGGATCATTTGAAATGTTCCCGTAATGAATTTGCATAAAAACTTGTGACTAATAAAGTATACAGAATAAAATTATTTCAAAAAGAGTATAAGTCCGACTCTTAAACATTTGCCGCTTGAATCGTAATTTCATTCAAGAGAGGAGGGTCATGGCATCATATAGATATGTGATGCAAGAAAATAGAAGTGAACTCTGTGATCTTACCTGTGGCTTACAAACCACTTGTTACTATCGACGTGTTTTTGATATCTTCCATGATTCACACTTAAGGCTGTCCAACCAAATAGAAATTAGATTCACAAATTTTTAGAAAGATCTTTATAGTGCAAAGATGAAACATATATGGGTTGCATACGAGGGCCATCTACAGGGGGCTTGGCATCATATAGAGAACGGTACCACCAATAAGGAGAGAGAGAGAGAGAGAGTCATCTTAACTGGTTTCCTTCCTCTAAAATATAATTTTTCTGGCATTGTATTTAAAACATTATATGAACATGGAAATATGCATACCAAATTCACTTCAACAAATAGAATGTGAATATTTGCTCAAAAATTATCTTTAGCGATAAATTAAAAAAAAAAAAAATGCTCAAAAATAAGTATAGGCTTGAAAGCACATAACTTTGAGAGTGACAATAACATCCCAACTCATTAGCCTTTCTTCCTCCTGGGAAGAGTCTTCCCCAAAAAGCCATGATTGAGGTGTCCTCTCCCAACAAACCAATAAACATTTCAGAATAATAATACTTAATAAAAATAAAAACCTAAGAGAAATAGTATGAAATTTTCTGGTTTAGAAAAATTCATTGTTCTCAATGAAATGTTAATAATAATGATAAAAAATTAAAAAGATATGAGAAAAAGCACTGAGATTCAGTACACTTAACATATTCAAAATTTACATTATGCAATTCCTGGCACCGAGTCAAGGAATTATAGTTTCCTCGGAATTTTCACTCTGTATTTCAAAAGATAACATCTTCAAATGGTAAAAGTATCATTTGAAATGTTCCCCTAGTGAATTTGCATAAAAACTTGTGACTAATAAAGTATACATAATAATATTATTTCAGAAAGAGTATACACCAAACTCTTAAAAATTTGCCACATGAATGCTAATTTCATTCAAGAGATGATGGTCATGGCGTTGTATAGATATGTGATGCAAGAAAAATAGAAGCAAATGCCATGGTCTTACCTGTGGCTTTACAACTAGTTGTTTTTTATATCTTCCATAAATCGCACTTAAGGCTGTCCAACCAACTAGAAATTAGATTCACAAAGTTTTAACAAGATCTTTATAGTACAATAGGTGAAACAAATATGGCTTGCGTATGGGGGACATCTACAAGGGTCATGGCATCGTATAAAGAGAGTAACACCACTAAGGAGAGAGAGAAAGAGAGAGTATCATCTTAATTTTTTTTTTTTTTTATCGATGTATCATCTAAATGGGTTCCTTCCTCTAAAATATAATGTTTTGGCATTGTATTTAAGACAGTATATGAACATGGAAATATGGATACCAAATTCACTTCAAAAACTAGAATGTGAATATTTGCTTAGAAATCACAAGCATCGGCTTGAAAGAAAGTAACTCTAAGAGTGACAATAACATCCCGACCATTAATCTTTCCTTTCTCAAAAAATCAATAAACATTGTCAGAATAATAATACTTAATAGATGTAAGAACCCAAGAGAAATAGTATGAAATTTTGTGATTTAGAAAATTTTATTGTTTTTAAGGAAATGTTAACAAAAATTAAAAATTAAAAACATATGAAAAAAAAAAAACACCGAAATTCAGTACACTTAAAATATTCAAAATCTACATCATGCATTTCCTGGCATTAGTCAAGGATTTCTAGTTTCCACGGAATTTTCACTCTCTATTTCAACAGATAACATTTTTCCAATGGTAAAAGGTTCATTTGAAATTTCCCGTACTGAATTTGCATAAAAACTTGTGACTAATAAAGTATACAGAATAAATTTATTTCAGAAAGAGTATAAGTACGACTCTTAAACATTTGCCACTCGAATGCTAATTTAGTTTAAGAGATGAGGGTCATGGTGTCATATAGATATGTGATGCAAGAAAAATAGAAGTGAATACCGTGGCCTTACCTATGTTTTTACAACCATTTGTTCTTGTCGACATGTTTCTAATATTAGATTCAATAAGTTTTAACAAGATCTTTATAGTACAATAGATTCAACATATATGGGTTGTTCGAGCATGATCTGCGGCATGGATCATTAGGACACCATTCATCCCCCTTACTTTGTCAATCAAACCCTCCCCAAAGAAATAAAATTAGAACACAATGATTAATTGGTTTTTAATTTGTTTATAATAAATTGTGTGTATGTGTTTATATTCAAGACTTATCCAACCATGATAAATACAATCTTTTGTATAATCATTTGATGCATAAATTCATGTGTAATAAACAAACTCTATTTGGTTTGCAAATGTTAGTTTTCGTAAAAATTGTTTTTTAAGTATTTAAGAATGTATAAACTCAAAAGTTTGAAAAACTAACCTATTTTTGTTAATTTACTCGTGATATGGGCAGATTTTTTTACATATAATTATGTACAAATACAAATTTAAAATTTAAACCTTAGAAAATTTCAAGTCGTTAGCTCACCATAATCGATTGTACTTTTACTTGTATAATTATTATCATCATTACTTGCATTGCCATTATCATATGAATCATCAACTGCTTCAACATATGTTCGTTTTTCTTCTATTTTCGTTATGGAATCTCATTTGTATGGCATCCACATCCAATAATTATGCTTCTTGTATCTCAACCTATTTTTTCTAATTCTTGATTTTGTTAGAAAAGGTGGTTGGAGATTGCAGAGGAAATCAGATAAGTTTTTCGAATGACTTCTTCATAGAAGAAGTAAGGTATTTATAAAAATCTGAGAAGGTCGTAAAAGGTTTGAGAAGAAAACGTGTCAGGCAAAGACTCGACCGACACTTTTGGGCACGTAAAGTGTACACATGGCACTATTTCATTTGACCGACACTTTAAATAGTAAAAACAGGTATCCTTATAATATTGGACCGACATTTTAACAGTAATATTACAATTATTGAGAAGCTTTGACGGCTTTTACTGGCTTTGACGTTTTTGACTGCTTTGATGTTTTTGATGGTTTTGACGTCTTTGACGGTTTTGATGCGAACTTTTGATGAACTTTGATGCGAACTTTTTCCAAACTAACCTTAGGGGGAAAAGTTGATGATCCTGCTTATGAAAACATGATACTTTTCTCCCAAACTGGTTTTCCTTGGATCATGAAAGAGTTATTCAAACAAACCTATGAGTCTATTCCCACTTTATATAGATACGTCTACGTAAAATGGTGGGATAAATTTGACATTCAAAAATCTCAAACTCCTCAAAATTTTTCGCCACTACCAAAAACCCCCCAACCAAAGGCTCCTTCAAAAACTTTCAAAGAAAGTTTACTCCCTTCATCATCAAAAGTAAAAGATTCTAATGAAACCTTCAAAATATTACAAGCCATCAAAAAATTAGCTTAAAAAATCACTACAATCAAACAAACCATATCCATTTAAGGGTCCTTAACCCACTCAAATTCACCAACTCCTCTTCTGACGAAGATGAAGATTTTGGGTTCTAACTTGAACCTAGCCTCAAAGTCCATCAAAAGTTCGCATCAAAGTTCATGAAAAGTTCGCATGAAAACTATCAAAGCTTCTCAATAATTGTAATAGTACTGTTAAAATGCCGGTCCAATATTATAAGGAAATTTTTTTAACTATTCAAAAGTGCTAGTCAAATGAAATAGTGCCACATGTACACTTCACATACCCAAAGCCTGACACGTTTCTTCTCAAACCTTCTAAGACCTTCTCAAAATTATATAAATACCTTACTTCTTCTATGAATAAGGCATTCGAATAACTTCTCTGATTTCTTCTACAATCTTCGACCATCTTCTGTCTCCGACTAGAGTCTGGTATCAGAGCCAAAGTCCTGTTTAAAGTCGGGTAATAATAGTCTAAGTTTGGTTATAATAGTCAAAGTCTTGTTCAAGGAACAACTGTTCCAACCAAAGTAATGTACAAAGCCTGCCAAGGTATAACTACTGTAATATTTCCATATCAATATATATGCTTTCTTTTCTCAAAATACCCACACACACATGCACACCTCTATTACTGTACTTTGCATGGTCAAAGATTGAGAACATAGGGATTCCTCACCGTGGGACTAAGAGTTGTGCATTATTCCGACTTTCTATATGTTAGTATAAATTTTGGCTTCCTGGTTTCTCTCCTTGATTATACACTATTCAAAAAGTCAAAATTACTATTCACTATTTGCACTGTTTCTTTACTGTTCGATTTCTTTGATTTTTCTTGTGACTTTGAAAGAATTTGAAAACAATTTAGATTTCTTTCTAAACTCTTTTGAAATTAGGTCCAAGGTTTCCTAGTCGCACAGTAAGGTTAGTACTTGTTAGATAAATCTAGCAGTAAGTTGTTGACCAACCACTAATTAATTCAGAGTTTTCTAAGAAAGATAAAAATGATGAACAAATTTTTGCAAAAACTTAAGAAAAAATCAGAAGATCCATCAAAAGAAAACACAGTTCAAACAATATCTCTCAAAAATACAGAAGAATTTATCTTTGAAGATATAACTCAATCTCTCAAAAACTAGGATATTCCAAAAATCAAATCAAATGAAATATATAATCACTCTTACAATTATTGGGATTATATGAACGCTTGGAGTCATGTTCTCCTATTCCAAAATTCCGAAGGAGGTCATTCTTGGTTCCTCCAATTTTGCACCAACAAACCACAACAAATTTCAAATTGGTTTTTCACCAATTGGTGACTAACCTTTGGCTCCATGTCAAGCATCCTTCCTCAAGATTTCCTATTACAACTTCAAACCTTTATCAAAACCACAAACTAAATATTAATGATCCTACTTACGAAAACATGATATTTTTCTCCCAAACTAATTTTCCTTGAATCATGAAATAGAGTTATTCAAAACAAATCTATGAATCTGTTCCCACTTTATATAGATAAGTCTACATAAAATGGTGGGACAAATTTGACATTCAAAAATCTCAAACTCCTCAATATTTTCCGCCATTACCAAAAACTCCCCAACCAAAGGCTCCTTAAAAAAATTTCAAAGAAAATTTACTCCCTTCATCATTAAAAGCAAAAGATTCTAATGAAACCTCCCAAATCTTGCAAGCCATCAAAAACTTATCTCAAGAAATCACTACAATCAAACAAACCATATCCATTCAAGGGTTCTCAGCCTACTCAAATTCACCTACTCCTTTTCCTAACAAAGATAAAGAAAATTTTGGTTCTAACTTGAACCCAGCTTCAAAGTTTGTCAAAAGTTCGTATCAAAATCTGTCAAAGCCGTCAAAAATGTCAAAGGCCGTCAAAGCTTCTCAATAATTGTAATATTCCTGTTAAAATGCTGGTCCAATATTATAAGGACACCTATTTTTACGATTCATAAGTGTCGGTCAAATGAAATAGTGTCATGTGTACACTTCACGTGCCCAAAAGTGTCAGTCGAGTCTTTGCCTGACACGTTTTCTTTTCAAACCTTCTACAACCTTCTCAGATTTCTATAAATACCTTACTTCTTCTATGAAGAATAGATTCGAAAAACTTCTCTGATTTCCGCTGCAACCTCGACCACCTTCATTTATCTATTTGGAATTGTTCTAGCTCATGTTCTATCAGTATTAATACATTGATTTGTTTTGTTGGACTTCCAAAATCTGATTCTATAGGATTATATTCGGTTTCTCTATTCTTATCAGTTGAATATACTAGATAAGAAATATGAGAAGGGACAGTTATGTACGTTCTGTTATCTAATGATTTGGGATTTGGATCTAAAGATGTAGAGGGCCTAGAGGTTGAGGGTCTTGACACTAGATAAGAATCAGTGTCTTGCCTAGTGAAGTTTATTTAGATTTAACCGTCTGGTTTTTCTATTATTGATTCAACTTGTTCGTTTTCTTTTGGTTCGGGTTCTTGGGTTGTTTTTGAATTGAAAAGTTTAAACAGAATAGTGGTCATGGCATCATATAGATATGTGATGCAAGAAAAATAGAAGTGAATACCGTGGCCTTAGAACCATTTGTTCTTGTCGACAAGTTTCTGATATTAGATTCAATAAGTTTTAACAAAATCTTTATACTACAATAGATGAAACATATATGGGTTGCGTTTGGGGGACATCTACAAGGGTCGTGGCGTCATATAGAGATGGGTAAAATAAATAAGGAGAGAGAGTGTGTGTAATCTTAATTGGTTTCCTTCCTCTAAAATATAATTTTTCTAGCATTGTATTTAAGACAGTATATGAAAATGGAAATATGCATACCAAATTCACTTCAACAAATAGAATGTGAATATTTGCTAAAAAATCAAAAGTATCAGCTTGACAGCAAGTAACTCTGAAAGTGACAATAACATCCCAACCATTAATCTTTCCTCGTCCCTGGTAAATCCTTTCCCCACAAACAAGGATTTAGATGTCCTTCCCAAAAAACCAATAAACATAGTCAGATTAATAATACTTAATAAATGTAAGAACCTAAAAGAAATAATATTGTGAGCAGAGGTAGAAGACAATCCTCTGATTTATTTTCATTGATAAAATACCATAGGTATTTATAGCAGATTACATACTATTCTTAGGGAAAAAAAGAGGAAATAAAATCTCCCATATCAGTCACTAAAATAGCAACTAAATCAGGTACAAAATCAGTAATAAAAAACTTAACTAATTAATTCCCAACTCTAAGGGATTATAGAATAAAATATAATCTGCCTAATAAATATCAAATATTCCAACACTCCCCCTCAAGCTGGAGCAAAGATGTTGATCATGCCCAGTTTACTTCTCAGCTCCTCAAAAGCTTGTCTTGACAATCCTTTAGTAAACACATCTGCTGTTTGCTGATTTGTAGGAATATAAGCCATGCAAATTATTCCTTCCTCAACTTTCTCTTTTATGAAATGTTTATCCACCTCCACGTGCTTGGTACGGTCATGGTGGACTGGATTATGTGCAATGCTAATAGCAGCCTTGCTATCGCTATACAATTTCATAGGACCCTCACTCCAAAGTTTCAATTCTGTCATTAGCCTTCTCAACCACATTAGTTCACATATACCATGAGCAAGAGCCCTAAACTCAGCTTCAGCACTACTTCTTGCTACAACATTTTGTTTTTTGCTCCTCCAAGTTACCAAGTTTCCCCACACCATTGTACAGTAACCTGAGGTAGATCTTCTATCTTCTATTGAGCCAGCCCAATCAGCATCAGTAAAGGCTTCTATACTTCGCTTCACGCCTTTTTTTAAAAAACAGCCCTTATCCTGGAGTCATTTTTAGATACCTAAGTATCCTATACACAGCGTCCAAATGAACCTCATATGGAGAATGCATATGTTGACTGACAGTGCTCACAGCGAAGGCAATATCTGGCCTTGTATGCGATAGTTAGATCAACTTACCAACCAATCTTTGGTATCTCCCCCTATCTACCGGACTTCCTACTTCACTTTTGCCCAACTTATTCTACGGATCAACAGGTGTTTCAGCAGGTTTGCAGCCAAGCATACCTGTCTCTTTCAACAGATCAAGAGTATATTTCTTTTGTGACACTGAAATACCTTTTTTGCTCCTTGCAATCTCCATGCCCAGAAAATACTTCAACTCACCCAGCTCCTTGACTTCAAACTCCTTTGCAAGACTTCGTTTTAATCGGTCAATCTCTACTTCATCATTCCCAGTAACAATTATGTCGTCAACATACACTATTAGGATAGTTACTTTACCTTCTGATGAATGCTTGAAGAACATAGTATGATCTGTTTCTGCTTGATCATATCCATGTCTTTGTATTGACTTTGAAATACGGTTAAACCATGCCCTTGGTGACTGTTTCAGCCCGTAAAGTGATTTCTTCAATCGGCAAACCTCACCTTTCTCATAGAGATGTTCGAATCCTGATGGGACATCCATGTACACTTCCTCATTCAAATCTCCGTTGAGGAATGCATTTTTTACGTCGAGTTGGTGTAAAGGCCAGTCAAGATTAGCCACTAAGGAAATAAGCACACGCACAGTGTTTAGCTTGGCAACCGGTGCAAAGGTCTCCATGTAGTCAATACCGTAAGTCTGAGTGAAGCCCTTTGCAACCAACCGTGCCTTATATCTTTCAACATTTCCATCAGATTTGTACTTCACCGTAAAAACCCATTTGCAGCCTACCGTATTCTTCCCTTCTGGCAATTTCGCTAACTCCCAGGTTTGATTCTTTTTTAAGGCCTTCATTTCTTCAAAGACTGCTTCCTTCCACTTTGGATCTTGCAAGGCTGATTGTATAGTGCTTGGGATCTCAAGTTCTTCAATCTTTGTCACAAAGGCTCGGAATGAAGATGACAGATTTGAGTGTGAGCAAAAGTTGGAGATGGGATGCAATGTGCAAGACCTTACTCCTTTTCTTTTAGCAATAGGCAAATCAGAATTAATTTGGTCTTCTTCAACTCCTTTATTTGGTGATGCTAGGTTCTCCCGCGGAGTCACAGGATTTTCCACTCTCGGGTTGGATTCATGGCCATGCTGTCGAGATGTGATAGGTGATACTACCTGATTTTTTTCTCTCCTTGTATAGACATGTAACTCAGTGTGTGGTTCTTCCACTATTTTCCTGGTTTCAGGTGGTATGAAGGTTTCAGCTTCTTGGGAAGGTGGACTAGACTCAATTTGAGGGCTTGGGAATTGTGTAGGAGGACTAGTATCAATGGAACTAGGGACCCACCAAAAATTTCCTTCCAAGGTAGAATTATGAGGTGTTGACTCCCCCTGAAGGAAATGTTGGGGGTAGTACGATTCAGACTCAAAGAATGTAACATCTAAGGTAACAAATAACTTCTTGGTGGATGGACAGTAGCACTTATACCCCTTTTGGTGGGCAGAATAGCCAAGAAATATGCATCTAATGGCTCTAGGATCGAACTTACTACGAGTGTGTGCTGGAGTGTGGACGAAACATGTGCTGCCAAAGGTTTTTAGAGGTAGAGAGGTAAAGATCCGAAGGGCTGGAAAGAAGGAATGAAGGGCATCAAGTGGTGTGAGATAGTTGAGGATTTTGGTAGGGAGGCGGTTGATGAGATATGAGACTGTAAGAACGGCATCCCCCCAATATTGTTTAGGAATGAAATTATTAATCATGAGGGCTCTAGCAACTTCTAAAAGGTGTTTGTTTTTCCGTTCTGCTATGCCATTTTGTTGAGGGGTTCCGGGACAAGAACTTTGGTGAAAAATCCCATTTTTACTTAAGTATTCTCCTAAAATAGAGTTATAGTATTCTCGACCATTATCGGTGCGAAGGACTTGAATCGGTGTTTGAAATTGGGTTTGTATAAAGGCATGGAATTGTTTAAAGACAATTTCAACTTCTGATTTTTCTTTTAGGAGATAAATCCAGCAAGCACAAGTATGATCATCAATAAAAGTTACGAACCATTTTTTACCCGTTAAAGAAGTAACCCGAGATGGACCCCACACATCACTATGAATAAGATAGAATTGAGAGGATGGTTTATAGGGTTGTAAAGGATAAGGAACACGAGTATGTTTTGCTAATTGACACACTTCACACTGAAATGAACTTAAACTTTTATTTTGAAACAAAGAGAGAAACAATTTTTGTAAATACGGAAAACTGGGGTGGCCGAGTCTTTTATGCCACAACATTATTTCTTGAAAACTAGAAGATTCACAATCTAAACTAGATTTCTGAGCTTGTCCATACAAGGGAGTTTCAACATCGAAGTAGTATAGCCCATCACATGCCCTAGCATTGCCAATCGTCCTCCCGGAAAGCGTTTCCTGAAACTCACAATGAGAAGGGAAGAATTTAGCCACACACTTAAGATCACGAGTTAACTTAGAAATAGAAACTAAGTTACAAGACAATTTAGGCACATGTAAGACCGATTTTAACATAATTTCTCT
This sequence comes from Akebia trifoliata, assembly GCF_017979445.1. Taxonomy (NCBI): domain Eukaryota; kingdom Viridiplantae; phylum Streptophyta; class Magnoliopsida; order Ranunculales; family Lardizabalaceae; genus Akebia; species Akebia trifoliata. Next base: position 45,429,421 of record NC_141378.1, on the reverse strand, counting down.
TGATATTTTTATTGTACCACTCCCAGCCACTGGTGTCAAAGTCCCATCAGCAATTTTGATTTTTGTATTACCCGAGTATGGAGTGTAAGTAACAAATAGATGAGAGCTGCTGGTCATGTGATCCGAGGCACTGGAATCAATGATCCATGGGTCCATAATAGTACGTTTAGTAGTAAGGGCTTGAAATTACCTTTCATTGCTATGGCACAATTAAGAGCATCATTAGATGGAGTAGCTTTTTGCTGGAATTGAGAGAAGAGGTGTTGGAGTTGATCAAGTTGATCCTGGCTAAATGCAGTGGAGGGAGATTGTTCCACTGTATGATATGCCCGTTGGCTTGGTTTCCAGTTGGCAGGCTTGCCATGTAGTTTCCAACACGTGTCTTTTGTATGCCCCGGCTTACTGCAGTGATCACACCTGGTCCACTTGCCCCGTCCACGTCCTTCTCCTCGCGAAAGGCTTGAGCCATGCGTCATAAGGGCTGAACTATCAGGCACTTGAGGGCTGGGGTTGCAATCTTCTTTGCACATTACTTTGAGTCGACTCTCCTCCCTGCGAACCTCCGAGAACACCTCTGTTATGGGTAAGAGAGGTTTTGTAGAGATTAGCCTACCACGAACAGGATCGAGGTATTTGTTGAGACCATTGAGGAAGGCAAAAATTCTCCTTTTTTCCACAATACTCCTATATTTTTGCCTTCCATTTGAACAGCACCAATCGAGATCATCAAAGGCATCAAGTTGCTGCCAATACCAGGACAGTTTGTTGTAATATTCCGTGACATCAAGGTTTCCTTGTTTAAGGTCGATGAGGGCACCTTCCAAGGAAAATTGCTCTGCAGTATTTTCAATATCAGAATAGGTGGTCTTGACAGCATTCCAAAGCTCCTCTATCGTGTTGTAGAATAAAAAGTTTTGACTGATGTTGGGCTCCATAGATCCAAGCAACCATGTCATAACCGTGCGATTCTCTGCTCTCCAAGTTTTGTATGAAGGGTCCTCCTGGGGTGGTTGCTTTGCTTCATAAAAGCCGCCTTGTAACTCATTGTAAATCAGGCCAAAGTGCTGGCTCTGATACCATGTGAGCAGAGGTAGAAGACAATCCTCTGATTTATTTTCATTGATAAAATACCATAGGTATTTATAGCAGATTACATACTATTCTTAGGGGGAAAAAGAGGAAATAAAATCTCCCATATCAGCACTAACATAGCAACTAAATCAGGTACAAAATCAGTAATAAAAACTTAACTAATTAATTCCCAACTCTAAGGGATTATAGAATAAAATATAATCTGCCTAATAAATATCAAATATTCCAACAAATATAAAATTTTCTGGTTCAGAAAAAATCATTGTTCTCAAGGAAATATTAAAAAAAATTACAATAAAAAAGATATGGGAAAAAGCACCGAAATTCAGTACCTTAAAATATTCAAAATCTACATTACACATTTTCTGGCATGAGTCAAGGAATTCTAGTTTCCATGGAATTTTCACTCTGTATTTCAACATATAACATTTTTTCCAATGGTAAAAGGTTCATTTGAAATGTTCCCCTAGTGAATTTGAAAAAAAAAAAAAAAAAATCTTGTGAATAATAAAGTACACATAACAAAATTATTTCATAAAGAGAATAAATCCAACTCTTAAGCACTTGCCGCTTGAATGCTAATTGCATTAAAGAGTTGAGGGTCATGGCGTCATATAGATATTTGATAGAAGAAAAATAGAAGTGAACATTGTGGTCTTACCTGTGGCTTTACAATCATTTGTTATTGTCGACGTGTTTTTGATATCTTCCATGATACACACTTAAGGTTGTCCAATCAAAGAGAAATTAGATTCACAAAGTTTTAGCAAGATCTTTATAATACAATAGATGAAACATATATGGGTTTGCATTCAGGGGACATCTACAAGGGTCAAAGTGTCGTTTAGAGAAGTGTAACACCAATAAGGAGAGAGGTAGTGTCATCTTAATTGGTTTCCTTGCTCTAAAATATCATTTTTTGACATTGTATCTAAGATAGTATACGAACATGGAAATATGCATACCAAATTCTCAACAAATATAATGTTAACATTTGTTCATAAATCACAAGCATTGGCTTGAAAGCAAGTAACTTTGAGAGTGACAATAACATCCCAACCATTAATCTTTCCTCCTCCCTAGAAGAGAGAAGAGCCTCTCCCTACAAACAAGGATTGTGAGCCTTTCCCAAAAAAACATTAACGCTTGTCAGAATAATAATACTTAATAAATATAAGAACCTAAGAGAAATAATATGGAATTTTCTAGTTTAGAAAAATTCATCGTTCTTAAAGAAATGTTAAAACTAATAAAAAATTTAAATATATATATATATATATATATATATATATATATGAGAAAAAGCACCGAAATCAAGTACACTTAAAATATTCAAAATCTACATTATGCATTCCTTGGCAATTCTAGTTTCCAAAAAATTTTCACTCTGTATTTCAACAAATAAATTTTTTCCAATGGCAAAAGGTTTATGTGAAATGTTCGCCAAAGTGAATTTGCGCAAAAACTTGTGACTAATAAAGTATACAGAATAAAATTATTTCATACAGAGTATAAGTCCGACTCTTAAACATTTGCCGCTCAAACGTTAATCGCATTCAAGAGATGAAGGCCATGGCATCGTATAGGTATGTGATGCATGAAAGGTAGAAATCAACACCGTGGTCTTACCCGTGGCTTTACAACCATTCGTTACCGCCGACGTGTTTTTGATACCTTCCATGATTCACACTTAAGGCTTTCCAACTAAATACAAATTAGATTCACAAAGTTTTAACAAGATCTTTACAATACAATAGATGAAAGATACATGGGTTTGCGTTCGGGGGTCATCTACAAGGATCATGGCATCGTATAGAGAAGAGTAACACCATACAGAGAGCGAGAGAGAGTGCCCTCTTAATTGGTTTCCTTCCTCTAAAATGTCATTTTTTCTGGCATTGTATTTAAGACAGTATATGAACATGGACGTGCATACCAAATTCACTTAAACAAATCGAATGTGAATATTTACTTATAAATCACAAGATCGACTTGAAAACAAGTAACTCTAAGAGTGACAATAACATCCCAACCATTAGTCTTCCTCATCCCTGGAAGATCCTCTCCCCAAAAACAAGGATTGAGATGTCCTCTGTCAAAAAACCAATAAACATTGACAGAATAATAATACTTGATACATGTAAGAACCTAAGAGAAATAGTATGGGATTTTTTGGTTTAGAAAAATCCATTGTTCTTAAGGAAATGTTACAAAAAAAAGATATGAGAAAAAGCACCGAAATTCAGTACACATAAAATATTCAGAATCTTCATTTTGCATTTCCTAGCATTAGTCAAGGAATTCTTGTTTCCAAGGATTTTTAACTCTGTATTTAACCAGAAAAAAATTCCAATGCTAAAAGAGGTCCATTTGAAATGTTCCTAGAGGAAAATTGCATAAAAACTTGTGACTAATAAAGTATACAGAACAAAATTATTTTAGAAAGAGTATAAGTCCGACCTTTAAACATTTGCTGCTCGAGAGCTGAGAGTCATGGCATCGTATAGATATAGGATGTAAGAAAAATAGAAGTGAACAACGTGGTCTTACCTATGGCTTTACAACCATTTGTTACGGTCAACGTGTTTCTGATATCTTCAATGATTCACACTTAAGGCTGTCCAACCAAATAGAAATTAGATTCACAAAGTTTTTACAAGATCTTTATAGTACAATAGATGAAACATATATGGGTTGCGTTCAGGGGACATCTACAAGGGTCATGGCATTGTATAGAGAAGGGTAACACCAAAAAGGAGAGAGAGAGAAAGAGTGTGTGTGTGTGTGTGTGTGTATGTGTGCGCGTCATCTTAATTCGTTTCCTTCTTCTAAAATATAATTTTTTTGGCATTGTATTTAAGACGGTATATGAACATGGAAATATACATACCTAATTCACTTCAACAAATAGAATGTGAATATTTAGTTAGAGGCATCGGCTTAAAAACAAGTAACTCTAAGAGTGACGATAACATCCAAACTATTAATCTTCCACCTCTCTCAAAAAACCAATAAATATTGTCAAAATAATAATACTTAATACATGCAAGAACCTAAGAGAAATAGTATAAAATTTTCTGGTTTAGAAAAATTCATTGTTCTAAAGGAAATGTTTAAAAAAATAAAAAGATATGAGAACATGCACAGAAATTTGGTACACTTCAAATATCCAGAATCGACATTATGCATTTCCTGGCATTAATCAAGGAATTCTTGTTTCCACGGAATTTTCACTCTATATTTCAACAAATAAAAATTTTCCAATGGTAAAAGGTACATTTGAAATGTTCCCTTAGTGAATTTTCATAAAAACCTATGACTAATAAAGTATAAAGAATAAAATTATTTCAAAAAGAGTATAAGTCCTACTCTTAAACATTTGTTGCACGAGAGATGAGGGTCATGGCGTCGTATAGATATGTGATGCAAGAAAAATAGAAGTATACACCGTGGTCTGACCTATGGCTTTACAACCATTTGTTAATGTCGACGTATTTTTTATAGCTTCCATGATTCACAGTTAAGGCTATCCAACCAAATAGAAATTAGATTCACAATTTTTACAAGATCTTTATACTACAATAGATGAACATATACGGATTGCATTCAAGGGACATCTACAAGGGTCATGGTGTCATATAGAAAAGGGTAACACCAATGAGAGAAAGAGAGAGTCATCTTAATTGGTTTCCTTCCTCAAAAATCTAATTTTACATCGACAAGGGTCATGGTGTCGTATAGAGAAGGGTCATGGCGTCATATGGAGAAGGGTAACACCAATGAGAGAGAGAGAGAGAGAGAGAGAGAGAGAGAGAGAGTCATCTTAATTGGTTTCCTTCCTTTAAAGTATAATTTTTCTGGCATTGTATTTAAGACAATATATGAATATGAAAATATGCATACCAAATTCTCTTCAACAAATAGCATGTGAATATTTGCTCAGAAATCACAAATTTTCTGGTTTAGAAAAATTCATTGTTCTTAAGGAAATGTTAAAAAAATTAAAATTGAAAAAAATATGAGAAAAAGCACTGAAATTCTGTACACTTAAATATTCATAATCTAAATTATGCATTTCCTGGCATGAGTCAAACCATGGAATTTTCATGTTGTATTTCAACAGATAACATTTTTCCAATGGCAAAAGGTTCATTTGAAATGTTCCACTAGTGAATTTGCATCGAAACTTGTGACTAATAAAGTATACACAATAATTTTTTTTTCAGATAAGAGTATAAGTCCAACTCTTAAACATTTGCTGCTCGAATGCTAATTTCATTCAAGAGCTCAATGAGGATCATGGCGTCATATACTTATGTGATGCAAGAAAAAATTGAACTGAACACCATGGTCTTACCTTTGGCTTTACGACCCCATTTGTTACTGTCGACACGTTTTTGATATCTTCCATGTTTCACACTTAAGATTGTCCAACCAAATAGAAAATTAGATTCACAGAGTTTTAAAAAGATCTTTATAGTACAATAGATGAAACATATGGGTTGCGTTCGGGGGACATCTACAAGTAATAACTATTTTCACATCACTCAGATATCATTCATTTTACAAGATCCAACTGCATCCGGAGGTGTTGTAGAAAACATTAAAAAAAAATGGATGGCATCCGGGTGGTTGGGTAAAAATAGTTGTAAGTTGTAGATGTCCCCATATATATATAATATTATCAATTATGATTTTTTTAAACTAGGAAAGTCAAGATTAGGTATGGTCTGTAATATATATAACTCACTGCTAAGTTCCCCTCGCTTTTTTTGGTTTTGGTCTACAAGTCTCAAGGTGAAATCCACATGCAGTTTCTGAACAGGAGAAAGTGTTGTAGAATCAACCAGAGCTAAATACAAAGAAACACCACTTCTTCCCTTTTCTTCACCACTTCCATTTGGATAGAGTTGAATCTTCCTACAATATAACAATTGAAAACGTAGGTAATAATTAACACTTAATTAATAAGTTAAACCAAGAAATTGAAGACTAACCAGTTTAGAAGGTACCAACTAGTATGTATACATACCATTTGCGAATTCCAGCCATGAATGTTTCAGACTCCAAACATTCCTTCAAACTTTTTTCACCTAAAATGTTATCAACCTTCCAAGTGTGCTCACAAGTAATAGCTCCATTTATCATCGAAAGACCTATGCTTCTGTCCTTGCAGACAAACACTTCCGCTCCAAACATGCATACGTCATCAACAAGGTATCCATTAGAAGGATCATTGAAAGTTTGAAGAGCAATGAATAGGTCGAAACCCCATTCAGTCTTCATCCCATGGGAGCGTCTTCCTGTCTCCTTGATATCTAGGCAAAGTAATACTGATTACAGACAGACATCAAAAGGATATCTCCAAGAGAAGCAAAGCACATCATCAGGTTATATATTATGAGTTATATATGAAGAGGCCCCTCTAGAGTGCAAGTGTCAGGTTATTCTTTTCGCATTTCAGCCAGCATGTCAGCTTGTTCCAGGGGTAGAATAGAAGCAACTCAGTTGCTATGTTCCAGGGGTTTGAAGCATGTCAGCATGGTACAACATACCAATATTATATAGTATAGATGACAATGAAAACATACCATATTACTACCAAATTTTTAGTTCTAATTCTCTACTTTCATAGCCCAAATATACATTTACTCCTAATTATAGTACTAATATACTATTTTCGTTAACAGATATATGATTTTTCACCAAACAAACTTAAAATAAAAATGTACCTTATCCTCTTTCCAATTTTCTTAAAGCTAGCACTTTCTTTGCATACGGATATGGCCCTCAAGCACTCTACAGTTAATTAATAAACAACAATCTGAAGTTGGATCAATCACCATTTACACATTATAAGTGGAGACATGGAAAGGTAGATTTTTGGGCCTCTGACCATGATTCACGAATCAATTTTGGCATATTTCTTCCAAAGAAAACACATTAGATAAATTGTCACAAAACTTGAGCCAAAGAGTTCAAGGCTCTTTCTCTGTTATGAAAAGTTTTAGAATATAATTCAGTGTCCAAAAGAGGGAAATATTATCCATTAGTATCACAATAAAGTGAACTAATAGGATACTTAAAACAAATTCATTATTCATAAAGGAAGCCAATGATAGTCTCACAATTTAGAAAATGGCACAAAACCAAAGATCAATTATTGCATTGCCCGCAAAATGCTAAAGTTTGTAGTCTTTTGCAGTGATTTTTCCAATGGCAAAGTTTTGTGGGATTACTCGAGGAAAATCATGAAGCATAAAAAAATTGAGTGGCTACAAATACCTTACTCTTGTTAAGGTTTAAATGAAGCCCAAAAACTGCCTCGAAACAACATAACAAGAGTAAGGTATTTGTACTCAATTTTTTTACCATGGAAAATCTCATTGCCACATGGGTTTGGAGTCACCGCCATTTATGGTCTGAAATTGGGTGTGATTGATCAGCTGGATTGTTTTTCCAAGAGATTAGCTTTTCTATGAAACTTAGTAACTCCATGTAAAAGGGTTTGGTCCACTCCTAAATTTTGGGTAAGGAGGCTCGGTTAAAGAAGAGAGAATGTGTTAGGCACCTCCTTCCCTTCCACCTTGGGTTGTTTGCAAGCATGAATGATAAGCAAATTACCAAATGGATTAAAAGGATAGTTTCCCTTGATGCAATCATATAGAGCTAATCTAGGATCCTTAGGACATGTCAAGTGTCCCCCCTCCCTCTTCAAGATTGTGCCATTGTGGAAAGGGATGTGTTAGGGGCACCTCCTTCCCTTCCACCTTGGGTTGTTTGCAAGCATAAATGATAAGCAAATTACCAAATGGATTAAAAGGGTAATTTCCCTTGATGCAATCATATAGAGCTAATCTAGGATCCTTAGGACATGCCAAGTGTCCCCCCTCCCTCTTCAAGATTGTGTCATTGTGGAAAGGGATGTGTTAGGTGCAATCATATGGAGCTAATCTAGGATCCTTAGGACATGCTAAGTGCCATTGTGGAAAGGGATGTGTTAGGGGCACCTCCTTCCCTTCCACCTTGGGTTGTTTGCAAGCATAAATGATAAGCAAATTACCAAATGGATTAAAAGGGTAATTTCCCTTGATGCAATCATATAGAGCTAATCTAGGATCCTTAGGACATGCCAAGTGCACCCCCCCCCCCCCCCTCTTCAAGATTGTGCCATTGTGGAAAGGGATGAGATCTTCAAGATTTTACAAGGGGTAAAAGGGTAATTTCCTTGATGCAATCATATAGAGCTAATCTAAAATCCTTAGGACATGCCAAGTGCCCCCCCCCCCCCTCTTCAAGATTGTGCCATTGCGAGATCTTCAAGATTTTACAAGGGGTAAAAGGGTAATTTCCCTTGATGCAATCATAAAGGGTAATTTCTCTTCAAGATTGTGCCATTGCGAGATCTTCAAGATTTTACAAGGGGTAAAAGGGTAATTTCCCTTGATGCAATCATATAGAGCTAATCTAGGATCCTTAGGACATGCCAAGTGCCCCCCCTCCCCCCTCTTCAAGATTGTGCCATTGCGGAAAGGGATGAGATCTTCAAGATTTTACAAAGGGTAAAAGTGTAATTTCCCTACTAATCTAGGATCCTTAGGACATGCCAAGTGTCCCCCCCCCCCCCCCCTTCAAGATTGTGCCATTGTGGAAAGAGACGAGATCTTCAAGATTTTACAATTACCCCTCAATTTCTTAAATTATTTACCACACCCCAATTAAAGATTAAAATACACTCTTCAAGCATTACCAAGGTTTGGCTCAAATTATAATCTCAACATTACGAAACATTATAACACTTTGTTCAAACAATTTCAATAGCATATAAAATCATAAACCCAAAAAATAAAAACGTAGCAAAAAAAAACAAGAGAGCTTCTATTAGCACCCAAACTTTTAATTATTCCCAACCATTCACTTATTTTCTTTATTTTTAATTGGATCTTGATGAGGATCTTTCTATTGATTCCTCCAAAAAAGCTCAAAACGATCAAGTTAGACTCAGAGTCAATTTTACACTTGAAACTTTCTTCACGAAAATTGAGCACATATCCAAATATTCTACTCAAATTAGGATAGTAGTTGCTTACTAAGTTGATATATATAACACCTAGGCCCACAATAGTACAATATTGCCTCTTTGGGCTGAAAAGCTCGCACTATTTTAAAACGCGTTGTACTATATGTAAGGTCCAGTTTGTCCATATAGACCAGAATCTGAACGTTCTCATATCCGATGTGGGGACTAAGTTTCACACTCCTCCCTATCATTTCACTCCGTAACGTGATAGCTCCACTTCGACCACACAATCTCCGCAGTCCTTTCCATGTCCAATCAGTGGTGCACCAACGAAGTTGTGGCAACGTCCCCCCACTAAACAAGAAGAGTCGTCCTCGGATTTGATATCATTTGTAACACCCCAAGCCCACAATTGTACAATATTGTCCACTTTGGGCCGAAGCCCGCACGGCTTTAAAACGCGTTGTACTATGTAAGATATGGTTTGTCCTTTTAGACTAGGATCTGAATGTTCTCCTATCCAATGTGGGAGTAATCACACTCCTCCCTGCCATTCCATTTTGCCACTTGATGGTTCCACTTCGACCCCTTAGTCTCCGCAAGCCTTTCCAAGTCCAACCAATGGTGCATCGGCAAGGCCGTGACAATCTCCCCACCAAACAAGAAGAGTCTTCCTTGGCTTTGATACAATTTGTAATACCCCAAGCCCACAATAATACAATATTGTTCGCTTTGTAGTCCTAAAACTTTACAAATGGTATCAGAGCCGAGGACGATTCTTCCTGCTTGCTGGGGAGTTTATTACAACCTCAACGGTGCGCCACTAACTAAATGTCGAAAGGGTTGTGGAGACCATATGGTCAAAGTGGAGCCGTCACGTTACGGGGTGGAATAGCAGGGATAAGTGTGACACTTAGTCCCACAATGGACAGGAGAACATTCAAATCCTGGTCTATGAGGACAAATCAGACCCTACGTACAACGCATTTTAAAGTCGTGCGGGCTTTGGCCTAAAGTGGACAATATTGTGCTATTATGGATATAGGGAGTTACAAATGGTATCAGAGCGTGATTAAGATTGATGATCCCCTAATTCAATTCGTGGACCATCTCTGTAGAAGATTATTCTTAGCTCACCTTGGTGGTCTGAGATGGTTGTACGGTTGTCTGATAAACTTCTTCAATTTTTTTATTTGTAACACATAGGCCCACAATAGTACAATATTTTCCATTTTGGATTGAACCCTACATGAATTTAAAACACGTTGCATTATGTAGGATCTGATTTTTCCTTATAAACCAGGATCTGAATATTCTCTTGCCCGATTTAGAACTAAGTTTCACACTCCTTCCTATCATTTCACCTCGCAACATAAGGCTCCATTTTGATCACGCGGTCTACGTAGCCCTTTCCACGTCCAACCAGTGGCGCACCGGCGAGGCTATGACAACCTCCTCACCAACCAGGAAGGGTCGTCCTTGGCTCTGATTCCATTTGTAATGCCCAAGACCACAAAGCAAACAATATTGTATTATTGTGGGCTTGGATTGTTATAATATAAGAATATGACTAAGATTGGAATCCTCAATATAGCCAATATAGTTAATTAGTTATACATGAGACAAATTTCTTGGAAAGAAAATTTTTTCTAAACATACAATAGATTTTATGCTTGCAATCGCCCTATAACAACCATGACAACCAACAATATTAACTATAGTTTTATAAAATTTAGCACAAGTACACAACATCAATATTTGACCAAGAAAAGTTAAGGGATACCCAAAAAATGGTGAGGAAACTTCTATGATTTTTATTTTTATTTTTATTTTGGATAAGTGAGGAAACTTCCAAGATCTGATGTGCAAAAAATTTAGGCACATGTTTCTTATCAATTATCATCGTCCTAATACATGTTCAGGAAAGCTATATAAAATCAGCCCAAGGGGCTAAAACTTTCCAACCAGATTGAGAACCATCTCTCTAAGTTAATCGGATGGGCCCAGCCCCACAGCTAGCTTATCATATGGGATTTTTTCATGTTCATATAGCTCATAGTGGGCCAACAGGTTATTTGTGAGTTCTGTATTTAGTTTCGTTAGTATGGTAGGGGTAGTACTACATCACATATATATGGCTGTTTTAGTTCAAGGATTAGTAGTTCTATAGCATCAGAGCATTAGATAGACACACGAGACTATGTCTTTGTTACATAGGTTTGCACTAATTATTTATCATTTTCTTGATGTAAAGGAACAAGATAATTGAATGATTTTTTTCTTTGATAAGTGAAAATTTTACGAAGAAAGAGCAAACTTAAAAGGGAATACAATGTTAAGTAGTGAGTGAGGGACTCAAGTCATTGAATGTTCTTCACTTTTTTGTGGACCTAAATCTGCAAATGATTATACAAGGATTTCTTGTAAGTGGATTCGAGCCAATTCTTGTTGAAAGCTTTGATTGATTGTGTCATAGTTATGACTTTGTCAGATGACAACCATTCCCAACCCAAATCAAAAATGTCAACAAGGTGCACATCAACAGAGTTTGAGCCACCATTCAATTGATTTTGAACTAAGAGAAATCCTAAGACAAATTTTCAGCCATAATGTCTAACAATCAATTTCCGGTTGAGTTTCATTTGCATATCAAATATTAAAGCAAAACTATGACTATCCACCCAGCAAGTCGTAACTAAATGCAATATCCAAAAATTAACTCCTATGGTTTCATATAGATAAACAACAGTGACATGTAACCCAACACAATTTGTTTATTGTTTGCAGCTTATATAGATATCCTAAAAACCCAATTAGTGTCTCCACCAAAAGAATATGAAGTTTAGAATCTAATCCAGCCTATTAGTTTTGGGGAACATGATTAACAAAAAAAATAAAAAATAAACACAACTTGGACATGTAAACTATTATAAATCAAGAAAGAAAATCTCTAACCAAAATTAGAATATAAGTGAATCAATTTAAGAAATATAATCAAGGTATAAACCTTACACCCTTTGTACCTCTTGAAGAAACAAACTCGAACCGCATCAAAATTGATAAAAGGCCTAGCTAATCCCATGTTATACAAACATAGGTTGCCACCCTTTTCTGGCCATCCTCCTTGGTATGTGTATGCAAACAACGGCAAGCATTACCTGTTCCTGTGATTTTGCAACAGATGAAAGTGAATCTGCTATCATCATCTTCCATCCTTCTTGCCTGTGCAGTGATTGCTGCTAAACTTTCAGCTACAATTGAATGTATCTTGTTTTCCTGCCATGAGATGCATATATTAAAATATGAATGTTAGTGCTATTAATCAACATGGAGTCAGGGATCACCAACGTTAGTTAACTTCCCAAGAGAAATAAAGGTGAGAGACTGAGAGGCAATGAGTCATCAATATCAATTTGTCTTTTGGATTTCATACTGTTCTTAAATTAGCAAAAGTCTAAATAATGCCAAATATGTCATGAAACTGGTAATATTGCAAAGAATTTTTTCATCAGTACCTTTTTATATTATACTATTTTTGACATTCCTAAGAAATCAGTTACTTGAAAATTATATCCAACCCATCTAGGGGGCAATGATAGCATTAATAGGCCCATGTTCCCACCCACTTTCAACCTCTTCGAAGGCCCCATGCAGCATTGGAATCAAATAAATGTTATATATGAGAGAGATTCTTTGCTTGTACAACTCTAGGTGGATCTTACAACGAACTGCACCCAATAAGTGCAAGGAATTAGTCAAAACATAATAATCTAGTCTTTAGAGAGTTTCTTAAATGAAGGAACTTCAATGTAGTGGAAATTTTAGCTAGTAGTTTTTCTTTTGCATAAATTAGCAAGTTGAGTTTGTTAAAGGATCAAGAAAAGGGGACAACTATCCCTATACACATAAATTCTTAATTTAGTAGATGACGGAATTATATTTGTGTTGCTGCCAGAACACTTCTACAGCAGCAAGAAATCACTACAAGACAAGATGTCTTTATATATTTAATTCATCCATAAGGGTCGAACGCAACTCCACTACAATACATTGAAAGAATAAGTTTTATCCCCAAATGATATAGTTTTTCCTCATCTATATCCTATGGAGGGCTTTATTCAAGAATCGCAAACTCTTTATCCCAAACCCTCACTTATATCAATGCTGCAAATGGTTTACTAATCTAAAATATGGTATTTGGAACCTCTATTAGTGAATTGTGTAGCTATGTAAGTCAGGCAAGTCTTTCATGGCACAACACATCATGTATATGATGGGATCAAGAATCAAGTCACAACAATTGCTCCTAAATCCAAAGTGAAATAATTGATATGAACAACATAGCAAGAAAGAACCTAGTGAACAACAAGCGTTCGAAGTGCATAACCTAACATGGGCTGAAGTTGGTAAGGAAGTATTTGGTCGTCACCCAGAAAAAGTTCAAGCCAAAGGAGGACGAACTAAGCCCAATGGCGGACAAGACCAAGCATTAGAAGACGAGGACATACAAGAAGAAGCATAACAATTAGATGCGGATGCTATACAAATGAGATTCCATAACAAAAAAATAGAACAGCAAAAATATGTTGAAGCAATTGATGATTCATTTAATGATGGCAATGCAAGTGATGGTGATCATATTAAAGTATATTGCAATCGATAAGAGTACATAGCAAGTACACAATACCAATTATAGTGGGACAACGACTTAAAATTTTCTAACATTTAAAATTTGTAAATTGAATTTGTATTTGTGAAATTTGTAAAAGTTTTTTCACAAATCACAAGTAAATTAAAAAAATATATAGGCTAGTTTTTCACAATTTTCTAAGTTAATGCATTCTTCCTTGCTTGTAAAGCATTTTCTATGAAAACTTACATTTGCAAACCAACTAGTGTTTGTTTGTTTATGTCAACTTATGCATCAAACGATTATACAAAAGTTTGCATTGATTGTGGTTGGATATGTCGATAAGCAAGTTAAAAACCAATTAATCACTATGTTCCAATTTTATTTATTTTCATTGGCAATATTTATATTTTAGCTATTATTCAAATATTTTACTAGCTATGTTTTCTTTGCAATGTTTATGATTTATTTTAGAAAAATGTGAAATAGGAGAATAATTTTGTTTTCTACAAAAAAATACTTCTCATTAACTAAAGCTAGTTGTAGAAAACCTAACGAAGCTTCTTTCAATCACTAATTTTCACATAACATCTCTCCTTATCAATGAAACCCACACAAATGATATAACATACTTAAAAATCCCTTACGAGTATGGATCATAACACTACCCTAAGAAATAGTAGACAAAGGCAAAAAAGACCATGAAACCAACAGTGAATGTTTTAAAGCCAATGAATAATTGACACAAACACTTTTATTACTCATCCATTAGAAGAATATTCAACGTTTTTTATCATTTGGTGAAATGGTCAATTGGACTATTCTAGACTAGGTTCAGATATAAGGCAAATATGCAAGTTGGATCACTATGAAAACTAAATGCAACTAGGTGAAAGATAAAACCTAGCCAGTGTCCAAAGGAGATGCATTTTATCTTTTTTGACGTCTCTTTTTTTCTTTCTTTGATGCGATACGCCCTACCACCACAAAAACAGGCATATCAAGTAAAATCATAGGTAAGGAAACTCAATCTCACGACCCTGGAAAGAAACCCCAAGCCGCTCAACCACTACTCCACCACTTGGGTGGTTTGTTTTAATTTTATAATGTAAAATCGCGGGTAGGGAGACTCAATCTTACGACCCTGGGGAGCAAACCCAAGCCACTCAACCACCGCTTCACCATTCGGGTGGTTCATTTTAATTTTGCAAAACAAAATCGCGAGTGGGTAGACTCAATAATCTCATGACCTTGGGGAGCAAACCCAGGTTGCTCAACCATTGCTCCACCACTCGGGTGATTCCTTTTTATTTTATAGAGTAATATCACGGGTAGGGAGACTCAATCTCACGACTTTGGGGAGCAAACCCAAGCCGTTCAACCACTCATGTTGGTTCTTTTTCATATCCTTTTTTTATGATTTTGCATTAAGATTTTCGGAGCATATATATATTTTTAGCCCTCTTATACTTTCACACTTTTAAACTTCAGGGTATCATCATTTTTCAACCTAAAATTGATTATGTGGCAGTCTTTTCCAATGGCAGCTTTCACATTAATGTATCATTTCTTTGTTTTTCTTTTTGGGCTTCATTTTCTTTTTTTCACTTTTTTCTCGTCCTCCTTTTTATGATTTTGCATTAAGATTTTCGGGGGATAAGCTTTTTCAATCCTTATGCAACGTGATGGGCTTCATACTTTTGAACTTCAAGTATAATCATTTTTCAACCCAAAGCTGATAATAAACCAGCCTTTTCCAAGGGCACATTAATACCAATGGCAACTTTCACACTAATTATAAACAATCATTTTTTCTACATCTCAACCCATAAGGAAATAATCAAGGAAGTTCGATCAAAGGATGCATATAGGATCCTATAGTGATAAAAACTGCAATAGACAGGGGTGCACTATGATCATCAAAGACTTACTAGTTGAATCACCCTCTAATTGAAGAGTAGTAAAGAGACTATCAATTGAGATTCAAAGAGATTTAACCCATACACTCAACAGCTCTAGATTCTTATAACATAATTCGACCTCGGAATCGAGAAAGTGTTAACTCACCTATGGGCGAAATCACTAAAGCTCATTTTCCTTAGGGAACAAGTATCAGAAAGGAGAATCTTCAACCCCATATATCAAGGGATGATCTCAACACTAATTATAATGAGCCAATGACTTAAAAAAATTTAAGATTTTAAATTCTGATTTATAAATTGTATTTTTAATTTGCATTCAACTGATTATGTTAAATTTGTTCCACAACTCACGATTAAGAAAAAGTGGACTAACATTTTCTAGATTTTTGTTAATCAAATAATGAAACTTAAGTTTAATATTTCGCAAGTGGTTTTATGTATGTGTTATATATATGGGGGTGGATCATGGGACATAAGTAAAAACAATGTAATAACAATAATTTTTCAAAATATGGGTTAGAAGTTTCGGATTGGGCTGATTTTTTGTGAGGGTGACCTCTACAATGAGAAGATCATCCTAAAAAAAATCAGCCCAATCTGAAATTTCTAACCCCATCAAAAGGGATTTAGAATGTGGACCGTTGATTTCTCATCCTCACAAAAAATCAGCTCAATCTGAAACTTCTAACTGATATTTTGAAGTTTCGGATTGGGCTGATTTTTTGTGAGGGTGATCTCTACAATGAGAAGATCATCCTAAAAAAAATCAGCCCAATCTGAAATTTCTAACCCCATCAAAAGGGATTTAGAATGTGGACCGTCGATTTCTCATCCTCACAAAAAATCAGCTCAATCTGAAACTTCTAACTGATATTTTGAAGTTTCGGATTGGGCTGATTTTTTGTGAGGGTGATCTCTACAATGAGAAGATCATCCTAAAAAAAATCAGCCCAATCTGAAATTTCTAACCCCATCAAAAGGGATTTAGAATGTGGACCGTCGATTTCTCATCCTCACAAAAAATCATCTCAATCTGAAACTTCTAACCGATATTTTGAAAAATCATTGTTTTTACATATGTTTTTAACTTATATCCCATGATCCCCCCCCCCCCCCCCCCCGTTATATATTTACTATTGTATTGTCCTATCGATGTAAGTTTTTATGAGAAGTGTGAAATAGGAAAATAATTTACTTGTTCTGTTAATCACTTAAACTAGTTGGTGTACATGTGTTGTATATCTTGCAGTATAGAACTCTATTTGGTTTGCAACATGTAGATTTTTTTTTTTAAGAAAAGTGTGAAATAAGAAAATAAATTCCGTTCACCTAAAAAAAGACTTTCCATGCAAACAAGATGTTGCCAACCAAATAAAAATTCTTGCCTAAAAGATGAATTCATCCATCATATTGTATGCATCTTTAATTAATCATAAATATTTTAACAATTATCTTCAAGTTTTCTTTTTTTTCCATGTATACATTACTATTTATTAATGAAATGATGATGATGAATAACTTTTTATATATCAAAGTGGACTGGTGTGTGTTCTACATTTTGCATTAACTTTATTTGGTTTGCAATATATAGTCTTTTGAGAGTAGTGTGAAAATGAAAAGTATTTATTGTTAACATACAAAAATTGCTATCTGTGAACAGTATTTACCACAAACTGAATAGAATTTGTTTATTCACGAATAAACTACTACATCAAAATAAAGGCATATAAAATTAATTATAAATTTAAAAAATATATATTCTGTTGTGTTCTAATTTTTTCATTTTTTTTATTAATCAAAAGTTAAAACTGGTTCTATGAAAAAATTATTTTCTTGTTCGCTTACTAAAAACATTTTATATGAAACTAATTGTCGCAAATTAACTAATTCTTATTTTCTAATTATGTTTTATGAAATTAAATCTTGGATGGTCAATAAGAATCAAGTTTATAGATTGAGCTACCAAAGATAACAATGAAGATATGGATCAATATTGAAAGACTATAAAAAATAAAATTAGAAATGAACATATTCAAGAAAATGCAAGAACAGCTCCAATAGGTGATAAACTAGGAAAATGTCGATAAAGATGGTTTGGAAACATTCAATGAAAGCTGATTATCACGCCAATTTGAACGAATATATAACTTGAAGGTTATAAATGAGCATGAAGAAGAGCAAAATGAATAAGGATGGAGAAAGTGAAAGTGGATACGAACACACTATCAAGACTAGAAATTGCCTTGGATATTAAGGAATAGATGAACGAAACTCATTCACCCAATCCCAAATCAGTGGAGTAAGGCTTCGACCATGATTTTGATGATGATGATTATTTTCTAATACCTTTATTGATTTTCTTGTTAAGGGCTTCAAATTTCATATGAAAATAAAACACTACACCCTTGATTTCAATCTCCAAATGATACCTACCTTTTTTGACAAACTTATGATATTTTTGAACATTCAAATACACCCAATTCCATACATCTTTGAGAGCCAATGTAGAGGGGATTGTGTTAGGCTTACAGCTAGTACAACAATCAATGACCACAACATGAATCAATGACCACAACAACATGAATCATAAACATATATTTCAACAGTTCATGCTAAGGCATTGCCCGAAGGTGATGTTGCAACAAAGCCTAATTGTAGTGGGAACAACGTTAGGGTTAGTCAGGGTATCGTCAAGAAATGATTCACAATTGCAGTGACAGTGAGAAGTAGGCAAGGGTTCTTGAATCAAACTGGATGATCATGTTAAAAGAAGTTAGTCCACTAAAAACCTAGAATTAATAAATCATAAATCAAGAAACAAATCCTATACAATTTCCTAGATTCAATAGAAAGACAAACAATTAAGAACCAAATTGTGCCTAAGATTTATAATTAAACAGAGAATACAAGTTAATCAGTTGAGAAATATTATCAAGTTAGAAGTCTCACACCCTCTGTACTTCTCGATGATATAAACCAGATACCGCACAATCATCATCCAGTACATGTATGCGTTCCATGTTCTTGAAAGTGAATTCACTTTCATCATCTCCCATCTCTCCTGCATTTGCAATGATTTCTTCAAAAGCTTCAGCCACAACTGAATGTAGGTTGGGTATCTGCCACGAGACCCAAAATAATTCTAGTGCTATACATCAACTACATGAACAAACTACTGTTGTGAGGTACACCAATTATTAGAAAATAATTGAACTAGAGATGTAGCTATGAGTGTCACAGCAATTATAACTTGGGCAGCATTTGGAACTGCTATTGCAGTAACCTTGAACTTGATGCGCATTAAACAGAAATTGGTTGTTTATGTTGATGTAGAGTCCACCATACCAAATACTTCCCTAGTTATAATTGTGGGATGAGCTAAATTAAGCTTTCACAATCAATTTTGGTTTGTTATTGCTGTCCTAAACTCCTGAACTTCCCATTAGAGAGAGAGAGAGAGGTACCAGAAGGCAGAAGGAGGCTCTTGTTTATATAGAACAGACACAAGACCTAGAAAGACACAAATTGAATAATCATACCTGGTAAAAGAAGCAATGTCCAGAGTAGAAGTGGTTGGCAACAAGATTATTGTTACTACTAATGGAGGAAGATGATGATGAAGAAGAGATGGAAGCCGTGGGGGCGCTCCTCTTGGCATGTGCTATATTGGTGAAGAAGGAAGAAGGGTCTCCACTAGATTTGGTTGGTGATGCAAAGGGACTATCAGGAAGATGGTGCTCAACTCTGCTAATAGATAAAATTAGAGGAAACAAATCATCAAGCAGAGGAACACAAACAAACTAACATGGGAAATTTAAAGCAACATCTGGTGTTTGCCATATCTGGTAAAACTCCCTGTTTTCCAGCATTTACTGTTTTGGAGTGAGAGAAGGGTGACATCCCTTCCATTCTTACCTATTATGGAAGTTGCAGTCATCTCCATTCCCCCATTGCCATTATTTTCCCCACTAAACTTTTCTATGTTGTTGCCATTCACACTCACTGTCTGCTGAAGCTATAGAGAAACAGTTGTGGCAGGACTCACATAATTTTCTACAAATAAACACAAAACAGCAAAAAACACTACATAATTCAAGACCCTTGATTCAATGTTAGGTAACTTAATTGTTATCGAATTAAGTTGGTGAGGTACCTCCTTGAAGGGATTCAGGACTACTTCGATTGGATGAAGATGAAGGAAGAATGAGACCCAGTGGAGAGACTGTGTTGGTGGTGTTAATGGTAATTCGGATGAAACAGCAGGGGGGGAAAAGGACAATGTGTGAAAATTAAAATTAGAGAATACGATCGAATTTTGAAAATACGATGATAATGCCCTAAATTACAATTAAATTCACACAGTGAAAGAGTGGTTTCCATAACATTGTGGACACAAACAATCAAAATAGGGGAGAAAATGGGAAAATTGTGGAAACAAACCTGGGAGGCTCATGGGAGTTACGACTTAAGGAAGAGAGAGAGAGAGAGAGATCACCATTGACAGACCAATCGGATAGAGTGAGAGAGTCTAAGGGAGAATTCCAAAAGCCTAATATAACCACAACATCCAGAAATTAAACCCAAATGGATCGACGGTGTCTCCCTCTATAAGAAGGACAATCCTCTTCTAAAGAATCAAGAATGCTTGTAACAATTGCTTCAACATCGACAGAAATTGTATCTAAATGGATCAAGAGCGTCTCTTCTGAAGATGAAGCCCTATTATAGCTTGGAAAGTCATTCATCTATCCTTCCTTCTCTCCTCACTCACTCTCTACAAACCTCTGATAATTTCTTCCTCACCACTGAAACACTCTCCTCCCCTGTTCGCTCTCCTGTGATGTGAACCAGACACACAGGTTTCTGAGAAATTAATGAAAAGAGTCTGACACACTCGCATATAATAAATACTTGCTTATGTGAGGGTGCGCAAGAGCTAGAAACACCATTTTAAACTTTAAACGATCAAATAACGGTAACATCTGTGAGCCAGCTGTAAGTAAGATACGCAAGATGTATCATGTTGTCTTCAACGGGCAAATAACGTTACGAGTCAGGTTAGCATAACTAACTTAATGGTTGTAGGTTCACGTTAATTACGAAAGAGTCCCACTAACCTTACTGACTTTGCTAAGGAAAAAAGGAAAAATTGTCTTACTTAAGGCTCATCCACATTCGAAACAGAACCTCGAGATTTGTTACATAACCTTGAGATTTGTAATGAATCACCGAGTTCTGTTCAGACAGTTGATAAGCCATAGTATGGCCACTTTTCATTTGAAATCAGATTTTAAGGTTTCTCTTCTTCCTTCTTGTTTCTCTCTACTACTTTCGATTTTACCAGTTTTAAAAAATAATTGAAAATTTTCATTGTTTTTTTATATGTCTCGTATCAACATGGACCAAGTCATGTCAACAGGAGGCTATCAACATAGAGAAGTGTCAAGTTTTTAATTGTGTCGATACGGGCCATGTCGATATAGATAAAGTCATGTTGGATTTATTCAAGGCATTTGCCCTGCAGTGATTTATATGAATCATTAATGTTTCTTTCATGAAGTTTCTCCATCATTCATTTGATTTCTTATTTTAAAAATAAGAAAAATTATTTAAGCACAATAACCGAACTAAGTGTTATTTAGCTTCTTCAGATCTTATACCTGAATCCACAATATTGGTACATGCCTATTTTATGTCAACAGACTAGTGTTGACAAGTAGAAAGAGACAAAAAAAAAAAAAAAAAAGTTTCATTGAGTGATCATTTTTCTTTTCTAGACTGTGGGGTTTTTTTTTAACCTCATTAGTTAATTGAGTTTGTTTGGAGTTATTTAAATTCATCATTCCATTTTTATTGAAATCATTGAGTTCAACGGTGAATGCATTAAAAAAAAGTTTGAAAAAGACACATACACTTTGATGCAATCTGTTGAAATTTGGGTTTTTGAGTGTTTAAAATGAAGGAATTGATCAAAAATGTAAGAATTGTGATTTTTATTTCGTCTTCGACATGGGATTCACGTTAGGGAGGTTAAGGCTTTATGTTTGAAAGTGGTGGTGCACTTATTGAAATTTGGGGGACATGAAGGAATTTTATTTTGTTTAAGGGGGTGCACTTACGCCAAATGGTAAATGCAAATAGAGCGACCCTATGCAGAAACCTGAATCATGTACCTAGGTATTTGCCAACCCCATGTCCACTTTGTAACGTTCAAACTCCCATGACCCCAATGAGTGGGATTCACTAGAGAATAGAGAGAGCTCTCTTATAGTGCATTCTCAAGACAACAAAAATGAAAAAAAAAAAAAAAAAAAAAGAGTTAGGACTTTTCTTTGGGGATTCCATTGCTATTGAATAACAATGTTTTGTGAGAGATTTTCTCTACTCGATTCCACTTCGGTGATATTGATCTTCTCTATCTTTAATGGAAAGTGCCTAGTTGTGAGATTTTGTTTCTTGTTGAAGTTAGAAGAAGTAATCCCTATTCTTTTTTGTAATAGCTCAAGATTTTGGTAGAACTTGAAAAGCTAGAAATCATTGTACAATTTTTATTTTTATTTTGGAATAATGTAATATTTTCAGAGTTGCCCCATAGTTTTTCCTCTTTTATTAGAATGGTTTTCCACGTAAATCTTGATATTGTAGTTTACAAACTATCTGTTTGATAAATTGCTACATATAAAAGTTTTGATTATTTATATTGGTTTGGTAGTTTTATTTTATTTATTTAGTTGATTGTCTTCTTTACTTTACGCATAATTGGGAAGGTTCTCGTAAGTCTTTATCCCAATCTTTGATCGATCTACACACCTAAATCTAACTTTGATTGGTGAGCTATTGGATTGAACTTTTCTACCTTTTTTTGCCTTGTGATATATGTGCACAATCTAGTATTTTCAGTTTACAAATGATTGGTGCACAAGTCAACTAAAAAATGGGTTGAACATCCATCTTTTAGGGTTGCAACTTGGATTGGCCAAACCTAAACCTGGTGGTTAGCTAGAGATCAGGTAAAAGAAATTTGAGCCTTTCATGCTAAGGTCAAGTCAGGCGTAAGCACGGGTTGACCACCAACCTGGCCCAACTCGCCCGAATTGTAGCCCTACTATCTATCAGCTAGCAAGGAGAACTGTACCACAGGGCACATAAAAGAGATCTTGGGTTGGGTATCCACTCAAGTTCCTAAAGTACAAGTTATCATTGTTCTACAAGCTAGTCAGCAGTCATTGTCAAATGAGAAGAACATAAGAACCTATACCAATTGTAGCCACCAACATAAAAAATAGCCGTGCATATCTCTTTATGGAAGCCTTTGAGAGTAAGGAAAATGACTAAATTTTGAGTGTGTAGTGAGCTGGTAGAGCAACTCTAAATGATTTTGTTACTCTTGCAAAGTATTAAATTAGATGCGTAAGTTGCATCTTGATTTTGAATGAGGAAATCTTGAGTTTGAATCCCCACTTAGGGGCCACCCTTAAAGTTTTATCCCAAAAATTACTTGGTGCGCATCTGAGTGGGGGGGCTACACATGTCCCGAGGATTAGTCGGGTGCTCTAAGAGGCGCATACATCTCAATTTAAAAAATAAAGGAAGAAATATTTGGTATTGTATACCATCGGATTGTTGGCAACTTTTCGAGTCTAATTTTCTTGCATTTTACAAAATACAATTATTTCATACATTGAAAGATAAAATAACAAGTATCTTTTTGAAAAATAGAAATAGCTAACAATGCTAACAAATTCAGGAAACATTGAACATTAGCATACATATATATAGATGGCATGGGTTCACGTAACTCTTGAGGAAAAGCATTGCTCAAATCAGGCGACTCGATCCCAAAATTGGTTCTTGAGACCACATACAAAATTAAACAAAAAAATAAAAATACCTTCTTCATCATTAAAAATAAATTGAGAATTCTTCATAGTCTTCCCGCACATTACCACAATCAGATAGTTTTTGTTGTTTTTATAAGGAAAATGGAAAGCTTTTGCTTTACCTTGTGTTGGCAAAAGCTTTCATTCTTTCTATATTCTCCTTTTGTGTTAATAAAAGCTTTTATTCTATGGTTAGTCATGTGTTAATGAATGTTCCCAAAGAATATATGGGTTCAACATGGGTCAGATGAAGCTTGAATCGACTGTGTTAGGCTGGACCATCCCTACCTTCTCATCATAAACCAAGCACTAAATTAATTTTAAATTGCTCGAGTAAGTTCCCAACTCAATTTTTTTTCTAAAATAACACCATCTTTGGATTCACGAGTCCAAGATGTTGCCAACCAAATAAAAATTCTTGCCTAAAAAATGAATTCATCCATCCTAATGTATGCATCCATAATAAATCATAAATATTTTTAAAAATATTTTAACAATTATCTTCAAGTTTTCTTTTTTTTTCCCATGTTATACATTACTATTTATTAATCAAATGATGATAAATAACTTTTTATTTATCGAAGTAGATTGGTGTGTGTTGTACATTTTACATTATACAACTTTATTTGGTTTGCAACATGTAGTCTTTTGAGAGGAGTGAAAATGAAAATAATTTTCTTTTTAACAAACAAAAATTTATATTCTTGAAAACTATTTTTCACAAGTTGAATAGAATTTCTTCATCAAGAATAAATTCCTACATCAAAATAAGGGCATATAAATTAATTATAATTTTTTATAAAAACATTCAATTGTATTGTATTTTTTCATCTTTTTATTAATAAAAAGTTAAAATCAATTTCTATATATAAAAAAATTATTGCTTGTTTACTAAAAACATTTTATACGAAAACTAATTGTCGCAAATAAACAAATCTTACAAATGAAATCCAACATCAAATGCATGTATACAATTTATTATAAGTATGTTAGAAAATTAACTATTTTTATTTTCTAATCATGTTTTATATATTGAACTATCAAAGATAACAATGAAGATATGGATCAATAGAAAGGCTATAGAAAATAAAATTAGAAATGAACACATTCAAGAAAATGCAATAGTAGCTCCAACAGGTGATAAACTAAGAAAAAGTCGATAAAGATGGTTTGGACACATTCAACGAAAGCTTATTATTACCCCAATTTGAACGAATATATAACTTAAGGTTCTAAATGATAATGAAAAAGAGTAAAATGAATGAGGATTGAGGAAGTGAAAGTAGATATGAACACACTATCAAGACAAGAAATTGCTTTGGATATTAAAGAACCGAGTAACAAAACTAATTCACCCAATCGCAAATCAGTAGAGTAAGGCTTCAACCATGATTTTGTTGTTGATGATGAAAAGAGCTATATCACTTTCAATTTCAACTATACTTTTCTAAATTATTTTCTAGTACCTTTATTGATGTAGACACCCCAATTTGCATGAATCCCTTTTTGAAAATCCAAATTTTCCCGTGATGACTCCAATTTCATACTACTTCCATGATCCAATCCGAATCCACATCCATTCTCCATCCTCCATTAATCGATCCATCACTCATATCCTAATCCAAGTCCATAAATAAAGTTCATATCCTAATCAAGCCAAGTCACCCTAAGACCTTAACCCATCTTCCAACCCACTATCCATAAACAAAGTCCATAGCCCTAATACTTATTATTCATAAATCAAATCCATTTCATGACTCAGAAATTATAGTCCAAGTCCATCCTCTAAGCCCATTCTAAGTCATTCTCTCACACCCTCTCAAAGGATGACATACGTTGATCTCCCATAAGTCCTCAATACCCAATGTTTTATCTAATTAGATAGTCAAGTCTCCCTTGTAAAAATTCAAAAATACCCTTTTCAAAATGGTGGTTAAACAAAAAAAGTTCTTTGGTCTTTGATAATAATCCAAAAGTTTAGAAAACTTCTAATCATACCTTCAAAAAATGGGAATCTTCAAGTACATACAGGAGTTCTCCCATTAGTCCATTTAAAAAATATACATCCACCCTTATTTATTTACAAATAAACCAATGTCTACCTTTGACCTACCACTTCACCTTTACACATGTCACTCCCCTACTCATCATTCCAAAAGTGTTTTTTATTTTCTCACCTCAATTTTTTCAAAAAACCAAATATCAACGAATATTTTTTGGGTTTTTTTCACAAATGTCATATTTACCCTCATACAAATGAAAATCTAAAAGAAATAACCTAAACCTCATATACATTCTCTTTATTTTTTAGATTGGACCACTTTATCCTTAAAAGTTCTTCAAAATTTTTATAAATACCCTCATTTTCTATGAACAATTCATGCTTTCAAGCCGCTATCTCTTAATCTAAAACTCTATCAAAATCCATACTCATTTTCTCATCTTCCAACCTTCAACTCACTCAATCCTCAACTATATTATTCAACTTTCAAGCTCATCTCTCAAAGCTCAAGTTCATTCAAGACTACCAAAGGAACAAGGTGGGTATAGATTATGTTTTTTTTTAATTCTATTTTTAACATTTGCATCTTCTTTTTCTAAAATCTCTTTTTTTCTTTTTAGAAGCCTTAGGATGTAATGGAGAACATTTTTTCATCCCGAGTAGATTGAACTTCAACCTTGGACATGGAATACTTGAGGTGGTTTAGTCAAAATGATGGAGGTTGAAGTCATTTTTAACCCATTTTCTCTCATGCAGCATATGTACACTATGCACACATACCATACATGTTTGGCCATGATAAAAAAAAGTATATCTCTCTTGATAGGGTTGAAACACTAAGTTTTTAACTAAACATGCATACATTAAGGTACATCCATGAAATTTCTCTAAAATTCTAAACCAACATTTCAACCATGTAAAATGTGATGACTCCATATGATATCCTCTTCCATAAAATATTTCTCATGTCAACACTAACTTAAAACCTCTTTCAAGGAGGTACATGCTCACCATATGCACACACCCACCTCATACATCTCATGCATTCTTATTGTTATGTTAATCTTTTCAAAAAATGGTCAAATTTAAAAGATAATCACCTTAAGTTAATATAATGGGGTGCTTAATACCTTCCCCATTTTCTAATCGAATCTATTTACATAAATCTTAGGTAAACCATACATTTTTCATTAATGAAAGTCACTATAATGTCATGAAAAATAATTTTTCTAAAAATTTGATTCGGGTACCCATTCACACCTATTCTAAAAAAAGAATAGTGGCGACTCTAAACAACGTAGCATTGAGGTTCAAAGATGAATATCTCATGTCTACAATTGATTTTCTAGTTAAGACTTTAACTTTCATATGAAAATAAAACATTATACTCTCAGTTTCGTTCACCAAATGATATTCTTTTTTTGACAAACTTATGATATTTTTGAACATTCATCTTCGAGAGCCAATGTAGAGGGGGGGAGTATTAGGTTTACAGCTAGTATAACAATCAATGACAACAACAACATGAATCATAAACATATATTTCAACAATTCATGCTAAAGCATTGTCCGAAGGTGATACTACAACAAAACCTAATTGTAGTGTGAACTACGTCGGGGTTAGTCAGCACATCGTCAAAAAATGATGCACAATTGCAATGATCGCATTAAAAACAATTAGTCCAGTGAATATGGGTTTCATCTTGCCACTTGAAAAATAGTTAGTGAAATTAAGAGTAGAACATATAATACTATGTAACAAATTGTGTACTAGGAACAAGTTAACATGAATTAGAGGAAGAGAAGACTTGGATCATGCTAGATGTATTAAAGGCAAATATAAAATTTTCGTATGAAATGAAGAAATAAGGTAAAGGTGACAATTATTTTTAGAAATTATTAAACGGGGATAACATTAAAAACCTAGAATTAATAAATCATAAATTTCTAGCATTACTAATTACTTAATATCGTGGATGATTTGAGCGTGATAATTGAAAATTCATACATTATGCCAACAAACTGATAGTGCCATGTATCATAAGTAGGTAATTTTTTGCGAGTGTGTATATCAAAAACCTGGTTTCAAACCAACTGTACCTTTTAGTTATTGATTTTCTTAAAAACATGTTACCAATGGTAACATCAGTCATTAGTTAGTACAATCATTGATTGGTAATACCATACCATAGACTATTGTTTAAAACCCACCTTCACACGCTTGTGGATCACAAAAGAAGTAATGGTGTAGTTTCTAATGAATCATATAATAATTAAATACTCATATCATGAAAAAAACTAGTTCAAACGTACTAGAAAAATAATAAGATTTGTTATACTTGCATTGGTCCTATGATTTCGTGAATACGAAAGGGAGTGGTGGCTTAGTTGATAAAGTCCATGGGTTATGATATCATGGACCTAGGATCTTTTCCTACCATCACTGAGTTATTGATTCATTATAAAGTAGGCTTATCAATTAAAAAATCACTTTACATAGTAGTCATAATGATTGTTGTAATTTTGTGTGTTACAATTTATTACAAAGGAAAAAAAATGTTTTAGTCTACCCTATTCTAATAAAACGTCCACTTATCAAATATGCATGGGTGTGTATGTGTGGACACCCCAATTCGAATGCCCCCTACTTGAAAAGGGAAACAAAGTGGATTTTTACCCAAAAAACCGTCAACGGGCCGCGAGGCCTAAGTCTTCAAAACTCAAGCCTTTTATCCAAATTAAAGGTTCTAATGTTAAAATAAATGTTGATTAATATTTATTTAGAATTGATTCGAATAAAATTAATTTAGTTTGTTTTAAAATGATATTTAAAAGTTACTTTAGGATTGGTGTATTTTTTTTTTAAAGTAAGTAAGTATTTTTTATTTAGAGTATTTCTATTGGTTGATATCTTTTCACAAGGATTGAAGATTGTAAAAATACTTTTTGAATCTTTTTTCAAATAATTTGTAAATCTCATATTGCTTTCTAATTTTTTTGGAGGGATTTTTAAACCTATAAATAAGAACTTATTCTCAACTCTTTCTTCATTCCAAAGTCTCTCTCCTTGAGAGCTCCTAATGGCTTTTAGCTATATGAAAATTTTAATAATTTTATTATTATTATTATTATTATTATTATAAGAAAGAAAAGAGAGAGAGAGAGAAATAAAGGTATCGAATGAACCCACAGGGTGCCTAACGGACTTTTTGATTCGAATATGTGCCTATTGGTTCTAGTAGGTTTCATAACTATTGAGTTCATTAATCCATTTATGAATGGATGTGACTTTTGAAATTGTTCTCTATTTATAAAGATCAATTCTGTTAAAAAAAATTAATTTTAATTCAAACTTTTTACAAAAATGACATTTGTGTATCCGAGATACTATGTAACATATTTTCTCAAAATAGTGCAAATTTTGAAGAAGTATATGGTTGTTATAAAATTGGGTTTTGTTGTATTTTGAAGATAAGTTCGCCAGCAATCAATCTGCATCTTTGTGTTCAATCGGAGTGGGTCATCTGTTGTTTATAAGACAACGTAAATTATTATGTGCCTCAGAGCAATTTTCTTTTTTATTTTCAAGTCTAGACGAGCAAGAGCGAAACCCAACGATATCCTCTCTCTTTCTCTCCTACTTTTGCTTTGCTCTTAAGTGTTAAAGGCGACTGCTTGTTATACTAGGTTTTTGTTGTGAGATACAATTTTCCTAAATCACCCCTCGTTTCTTATTTTTTTACCTCTCTTGTTATATATATATATATATTTCGCCTTATGTTTGTTTTTCAACCTTATATTAGAAACTCTAATCTAACTAGAACTTTAGTGACGTATGTAATTTAAACTGAAAGAGGTAGAATTATAATAGGATTCTTTTGGAATTAGAAATACGCAACAAGAGAGAATTCTAAGGAGAGGTGTTTTACAATCTCTGACGGTTGACTTGTTTTACGTCAAAACTCAAAACAAAAACTCCAATGAAATTAGGTTTCCCAAATACACCATTTTGGGAGTGACTATTTACATACACCGTTTGTATTGAATGCACCACCTTGAAAGAAACTTTTTATTTAGGATCTTGTCAATTGGAAAGTGTGTAGAGACTGCTAAAAATCTTCATTATGACTCATTAGGATCTTATTAAATCTACATATATATAAAAGGACTTAATAGGATCTTAGCAATTGGGAAATTGTAGAAACTTATTGAGTCCTTTTAGTTATATTAGTAACAATCCTACCGAATCTCTATTGGAGAACTCAGTACTGACCTAAAACCATTTTGAAGTTATCAATAATTGGGTCATTCTCATTCCATGAAAATGGGCTCATAATCACAAGACTTATATTTTTTCAAAATTATACGAGTTTGAGGCAAAATATAATAGGATCTCTTCTCTTAATGAGATGACCCTCTTAATTTAAGTCAACATTAAAAAACCATCCTCGCATCCAAGGGTGCAAAATCGACGTTTAATCGAATATATTTTATTTTATTTTATTTTATTTATTTAAAAATAATCATAGTTATAAGGTTATCACCCTTGGGTGGAAAGAGAGGGGTGTCTAAAACCTTCCCTTATTTAATCAAACCCTTACTTAGATCTTAAGTAGGCCAACACGTCAAATCAAATGAAAATCACTATAAAGAATGGTAGCATTTCCAAATTCACGTAGTAATGATCTTTAGACTTGAAAATTCATGTAGCTACAATATGCATAGGCGCGTTTAAGACTTTAAGCTAAAAACCTTACAATGTGATCTAAAAATTTAGTCTCACATCGATCAAGAACCTTTCGAGATCCTGGTCTATGAGTGAGACATAGACCTTATATCGTAACGATGCATTTTTCTTATTAGGGGAAGAACAAAGCCATGAGTGGGCCCTTGACCTACAAGGGAGACAATATTGTTATAGTGTATGGGTTTCGTTCATCACGAGTGGTATCAAAGCCGATGATGGCTTTCCTTGTTGGGTAGGGTAAGTTGTCACACCATCACAAGTGCTCCATTGGCTATACACATGGCTTGAAATTCATGTGCAACATGAGTTTGAGGCATGTGGTAGTGGGGTAGAATGGCAATGAGAGGTGAAACTTAGTCTCACATCGGTCAAGAATCGTTCAAGATCTTGGTTTATAAGTAAGACTTGGACCTTGTATTTTAATGAAGTAGTTTTCTTGTAAGGGGGATAATAAAGTCGTGTGTGGGCCCCTGGCCTCAAAACGGACAATATTCTTATAGTGTGTGGGTCCCGACCGTTACACTTTGCCTACATTCATATGACTAAAGTATTAAGATGCCAAAAATGATAGAAAAGTCACCATGTCTATGAGGTGATTTTTACCATGAAGACCCACAATAACCTCAAAACTTGGAAGACATTTCATCCAAATGCAAGTTGGACATCAAAATGACCAAGAAGATGGATGAGTCACTCCTTTCATGAGTGGATTTCTATATCCAAAAAGCCTAATAAATCTCCAATTGTAGAAGACATCTCGATATATTCATATAATTAGACATCAAAATGGCCAAAATGACAGAGAAGTCATTTTCTTCATGAGGTGATTTCCATCATCTTCAAGGCCCAAAAAATTCCCAAGGTTGGGGTATATAGCATGCCAAAATGACAGAGAAGCTACTATCTTCTTGAGGTGATTTCCATCATCTTTAATGCCCAAAAAATTCCTAAAGTTGGGGGTATATAGAATGAACCATTCACAAAAGTGGACAATAAATTACGTATGGAAACCTCTTCCCATGAGATGATCCAATCAACTCTTTGCCAACTAAAAAATATGCCTAGACTTTTGGGATACATTGCACACCATTTTAATACTAGTATGTATGAAACCATCAAAGGATGATCACCTTCAATGAGACCATTCTAACCATTTGTTATTGTTAGAGTTCTAGATTTAATTTATTTTATCCTTATGTAGTAGATAGTATTGGGCCCATAAGTCAATTAACTTATTATGTAAGTGTCATCATCTCCACACATACAAACATATATACTGTAGACACCCAAATTTAACCGGGCCCTAGATGCAAATGCATAAAAGATGAGAATGGGCCCCAAGGCCCAGACCTTCAAAATTCAATATATTTTGTCATTTTCTTTCAATAAATGGCACAAGGCCTTACTCACGTGACCCATGCACCAAAAACCCCTCACCATTCCTCACTACTTCTCAACCCAACCACAACCCAATTCAACTCAACCCAAGCCCACTCCTCTTCAACCTACCACCTAAGCCCATTAACTTTTCAACCCAATACTATACCCACTCAACCCATTACTATACCTATGCCCAATGCAATTCAACCCATTACTATACATACTCAACCCAAGTACAACATCACAACCAATCGACATGATTATCAAGGTGAGACATATGTCACCATCTAAACTCATCTCCCTCATCCAACTACCTACCTCTATCACTCTTCTCTAAAAACGTTATCTACCTACACATCAACCCATCATCTTTTCTCTAAAAAATTCATTTACCCACATCTCCAACCCATACCTCTCCCTACCTACCCTCATTATTCCCTACAAACCCACTTTTACAATTCAAACCCACACCCTTCCTATTAAATCAAACACCCATTTTCTCCAATCAACTCATCTAAATCTCTAATCTTCACATATCTTGACACATATTATCATTTCCTTCACCTTCCCAAAACCTAATCAACCACCTTCTTACACCCTATCATTCTCTTAAACTAAACATCACTCCCCTTTAACTTACCAAACACTCAACTAATCAACCACTCTCTTATACCCCAATTCCTTTAACCAAATACCACTTATTTCACCCTACCAAACACTCAACCTAAATGGGTTGAAAGATCCAACCCATTTGGATTATAAATAACCCATTTTACCCTCCTTCCACAAATACCCTTCTATCTCCTTCAATTCACACACACCTCCTCTGACAAACCTCAAATCATTCTACTTATTATCATCATTCACCTAATTTTATCCCTAAAAATAACTCTCAAAATTCTATAAAATCCCCTCATCCTCAACACAATTCTCACCTAATGAAAGATTAAGAAAAATACTATCACTCTTAACCCTTTACTCTCAACACACTACTAAACTTTCAACTCACTCTTAAGTTAATCATTACTCTTAAAGTCAAACATCATCTTCTCCCCATCTTCTATCTTCCATTGAATAAAAGTTAAGGAAAACTCATCACTTTGAAAGTCAAAAGAAGGTTAAGAAGATCAATGTGGATTTTGGACAAAGAATACCCCCTTCTCTTACCTCCATTTTCCTTCTTCTACTTCTCTCATTTCTCACATATAAGCACACACCACAAAAGGCTTGAACCATCAAAGGGCCATTTTTTAATAAGGATGCCCTTAATGATTTGAACCAACATCGAAGTTCCTCACTCGAGGGCACATATCGGATCTTTCCAATCTTCTTCTCTTTTTTTATCTCATTTTATTTTCAAATGATCGAATCTGAGATTATCACCAATGATGGAGGGAGTAGGGTGCCTAACACCTTCCCTACTCCCTAATATGGATCCTCTTATTTAGAATCAAAAGTTGGTCTGATAGACCTTATCCGTACGAGTCACTAAATGCCAATATAACACGTTTTTCAAAAAAATATAACTCAGGTGACCATTCACACCCTTTTACCAAAAAGGATAAGGGTGACTCCAAACCCAAAGTAGTTGAGATATTCAAAAATAAAAAATCTCGTGTCTATATATACAAAAAGAGAGATCTATTAAGTTAAACTCTCTCTATCATTTTCTCCTATTTGTCTTCTTCTCTTCTCAAACTCGGATTCTTCAATCTAATATGGTATTAGAGCACCTTTAATACTTCAATTCTATATATTTCTTCCATTCTTTTTACTTTTTTATATAATTATCCAGGTTATTAAATCCTATGATTTTGCCACAAACAAACCATTAGGGTTTATTTGTTTGAAGCTTGTTTAAACCTTAATGGTAATCTAGGTGTGGTTTGTGTGTGCCTACCCCTTTTTCATTTTTGAAAACTTATATTTGTGTGTTTGAAGATTATTGGTGGGTTTTGCTCATTGGAAAATATGTTTAAGGATTTTTTATTTCTTAAAATTCTAAATGAGAATTCACCTTTTGTTGTTTATGTTCCCTTATTGGTGGTCTATAGAGGTCATTCTAAACTCATTCCAATTTTTTGAAGCCTTCAGTTGATAATTTATTTTTTTAATCGAAGTTGATTTCCTGACTTCCTATTGGGTTTTGCAAATTCATCCAAAATCTCTACGTTTTATATTTTTAGTCTAGTTGCCCCTTACAGTATTCCCCATGGAATCTTATCCTATTTTTGACATCCCAGGTGAAAGTTGTGATTTGTCTTTGACTTCTAATGGTTATGTCTAAGCACAAATTACTTCTGTTGAATGACACTATTTTTCTTCTTTATGCGCATTCTATTAAAGTATTTCTATGTGCCAAGAAGAAACCAAAACACCTTGTTGAAGATTCACCACCAGTTGATGATAAAAGATATGATAATTGGCATAGTGAAAACTCTATGGTGATGACTTAGTTGTGGAATAGCATGAAACCCTTGATATCTTTGAACGTGATGTTTTTGAAAATTATAAAACAAAATTGAGAATTTGTTTACGAGATGTATTCTCAGGAGAAAAATGTTTCTAGAATATAAGATTTGCATACAGTAATGTTAACTACCAAGTCGGGAGATAGATTTCTTGACCAATATTATACTTCTCTTTGAGGTATATGGGAAGAATTTCAAAAGTATCAATCTTTAACTTTTAATATTGAGCAATTGAAACAACAAGAAGAAGAATTTTAGATTGCTTTATTCTTATCTAATTTATATCTTTAGTGTAGTTCTATTAAATAACTAATTTTGACCGGTGAGTCATTTCTCATTATTGTCAATGCCTTCTTTCATTTTTCAATCTACTTCTCTTAGACATGTAACTATTTTCCCTCACCCAAAAAAGCTTTTATATTGGTATCAAATCGTGAATCATTTGAGTTTTCCCATGGTCACGGTGATAGGCGTTGTCGTGGTGGCCACGGTGGTGGTTGGGGTGAGATAAAATGCTCGTATTATGGTCTTTCAAGGCATTTTGAATAGTTTTGTTGGGATAAGTATGGCATGTTGGCTTGGTTTAATTAACTTTCTGATGAGTCTTCCCAGGTATCCACAAATCCAACTACGCAAACACCTACTGTTATAATTCATTATGCATAACTGGGGAAATTCTTTGAAATTTGAATACTTTGATAATTGGTTCCCTATATTCATAACTTACAGTTACTTTGGAAAACTATAGTAATTATGTATGTCTAGCTGTCAAGATCCTTTCATCGTGCGTTATAGATTTAGGGTCAAGTGCCCATGTGTCTAATATAACAATGGATCTACTCATCAAGTCTTGGGGAAAGGTGACATTTTTGTTGATAATTAGACTATTATATGATATTTAGTACCAATATCGATTAGGAGGCTACCTTCAAACTATGATATGACATTTTTACTACGCAAGAAATTAAATATTTAAAACTTCCCTGATATTGACATTTTTCCCACTAGATTATAAACTTTCTGGGTTTTTAAAACGAATTACCTCATAATAAAATAGTTGTAATCCTGAAAGGCTAAAGTGAAAATTTTTATAGATAGATAATGTTGAATCTACCCCATAAAGATAAGCTAGGTACTTATTTAATATAAATTTATATCAAAGGAAAAGCCAAATATATATTGCAAATTTAAAACTTATGAGTTTCATACCAAAAGATACTAAAGTCTCCTATGAAAATAAAATTATTCCCACCAATCTTAAAAAATCTAAAAGTATATATATGCACATTATACTAATCAAGGCTTAACCACTTAGCTAAGTGACACCTTCAACCAAAATGAAAATATAAGTGAATCAATTAAGAAATGTAATCAAGGTACGAATCTTAGACAATCAAATTTTATAAAAGGCTTAGATAGTTTTAGACAATCATAGCTTATTTAGCCATCATTCTTGGTTGATCAACATGCTCATGTACATGTTCGAATACAAACAAGGTTTCATGTTCTTGTGAGTTTGTAGTAGATGAATGTAAACCTGCTATCATCATTGTTTCTTACCTGCGTAGTGATTACTACAAAATCTTTATTTTTGTCATTAGACTTAAATATTAAAGCAAATATTTTAGTGTTATAAATCAAGTATATGGAGTTTTCAACATCATTAGCAGGGAAGTCAATGTCAGCCACAAATTCTATATCAATACCTCAGTGCAATAAGCTATGAGCATCAATTTCTATTTTTTGGATTCTCATACCATTTTTAACATAGAAGAATTATAAATAATGTCAAATGTAATAAAACTTATAGTATTGCAAATATTATACACGAGAGATTTTTGTTTGTATAACTTGTGGTAATTCTTACATCGAACTATCAATTAAGTGTCAGAAATTAGTCAAAAACATAATTATCTAGTTTTTAAGGACTTTCTCAAATAAAGTGAATTCAATATAGTGTAAACTTTAGTTAGTATTTTTTTCATTTGCATAAATTAGCAAGTTGAGTTTATTAAAGGATCATGAGAAAGGGGACGACTATTTTTATACACAAATTCTTACTTTAGTAGACAATAATATTAAAGTTGTTGCTACAAATAGTTAACAAATCTAAAAGATAGTATTTGAAATCTTATTAATGAATTTTAGGGTTATGTAAGTTAGGTTATCATTTCATCGCTCAACACATCATTATGTACATGGTGTGATCATGTGTCATGTTATGTCTCAATTTTGTTATGCCCTAAATTTATGATCTAGATTTTTTAATCTCGATGATAGAGAAGAATAAAAAGAAATCAAATCTTCAAATCTTTAATACATCAAGAATTTTTTACAAATAATTTTTATAGAATTTTCCATAAAAATTAGACTTATGAAAAATTTCATCTGTATAAAAATACATGTATAATAAAAATCTATATTTCTAATTGCATTCCAACAAGTGTTCGAACCACCATATTATATCGAATATATATATATATATATATATCATTTCTAAAAAAATATAAATATAAGTAAAACTAAAAGTGTAACATACATCAATAACACATCCCATATCGATCGATAATTATCGACATCATAAGCACAAACTCTCATTATATATATCAGACACAACACATGTAATGTCAATATATACAATGAAATTCAAAAGTACACAAAATTAATTCTACTAAACTCAAATATCCTTTCACATATAACAAAAATAGTATTCATCATCCTAATTCTATGATCCTTCTGTATAATGTCCCCTATCAAGAATAAGCATCTCAGTAGTTAGGACATCTGATTATTTTTCTAACAAGTTGAGTAACTATGAAGTTACTCAATAGTCAACTCACATTTCAAATTAATAGTCTTAACATGAATAGTTAAACAAATTAATCTATTATAAATAATACAAAATTTTAAATAAGTAAATAAAATGAATAAAATTGAAAACATGTTAATTATTAATAAAATGATAATGAAATAACTTTCATCTTACAAAAAAATATAAATATGCCATAAAAATATCAATCATGATGGTGTATTTGATAAGAATGACAAGGTACATAACCAATACAACAGTATCGATATATATATACTAATAATCTAGTATTTCACCAATGTGGAACTCATCATTAGTTCATGAATTTATTATTGGTTTAACAATTTATCATAATTAAGTAATCATGCTTTTTAGCTCCAGTTGATTGTTGATCCATAATGGAGATCAATTGTTTGACAAGTGTAAACTATAAGTGATTATTTGATAAGTTAACTTCATCATACCTATGTGGTATGCATGTGTTCTCGATCAATTTAGTAATCTACAAATCATCTTTACATTATAGTTTGTTATTTTAAATAAAGATAAGATATGAATTTCTTGAATAGTAGGTACAATGGTATTTTCAAATTCTATCCTAGATTGCCGGAGAGAATATTAAAATCATATTATTTTAAATTAACTGATTATTTTTTGAAAGACTTATCGATTAATCGTATAAATATTTTTAACCTTTAATAGATAATAAAAATCATAATTTATATTTTTTAAAATTTATTGGAAATAAATTTGCAAATGTGATTATCTTTCCAGGTATTTTAGAATTATAAATATGTAGCAATATATGGAAAATAACAATTTATAAAGTAATAAACTTGTAGATACACCGTCCCATAATTATCATCCTAATTGCATTTCATAGATCTTACATAGTGCTTAAAAGCACTCTAAACGTAAAAATTCCTCAACATGAACACATACAATCGATAATCTTTTTTTCGATTCTAAATAATTAAGACTTTCATTGTTGATTCAAATTTATGTTAAATATATCATTTTTATAAGTTATTATCCAATGAAAATACACTTTCAAAATAATGCATCTTAATAATTTTTAAAATGAATATTCTACGAAATTTATTATAAAAATAAATTTATTTTAAATTGATTTTATCGTTAAACTCACTCAAATTCATTTCTTTTTTTTACATCATTAAAATATCATAAAAAACATATAAAATAAATTATTTTA
This sequence comes from Akebia trifoliata, assembly GCF_017979445.1. Lineage (NCBI taxonomy): Eukaryota > Viridiplantae > Streptophyta > Magnoliopsida > Ranunculales > Lardizabalaceae > Akebia > Akebia trifoliata. The sequence goes on along the minus strand of NC_141378.1, from coordinate 45,391,255 downwards.
TAATTTCATGCATGAATTTTGAATTTAAATCATAATAAATTTAAAATTAACTATCAAAATATAAATAAAATAAATTTCATTGAAAAATTATATTATAAATTTAAAATTAAAAGTTTTCTATCTTTGTAGTTAAGTTTTACACGTATTTATGAGATTAAAGTATTTTTTTCAACTAATTTTCTTGGTGATTCAATAAAATATTTGTTAATTTTATAGGTCTCAACATCGTGAATATTTTTTTTTTAATGTCTGATCTTAATTCACGTCCGATATATGTTTGAATTGAAGTCGAAGACTATATATACGAACTTACTCACGTTTAAATTCAGAACCGATTTGTCTTTGTTATTTTTTTCTCTCGCACAAATGATGCTAACATTAAGTTACATACCTTATATAAAAATATAAAACGTAAAAATTATGATATTTGTAGAACTAAGTTAGTAACAGACATTTATAATATAATATAATAATATACACTAGATATGTGGTCATATAGACCGAAGGACCATCTATTTTTATGAACCACATGTTAACGTGTTTCCCAAGTACACTATCGAGTGCCACATGTATGGAGAACATAAAATTTTTTGAGTTCTAAAAAAATAGAATTGAAATAAAAATGATTTTTTTCATCGTTGAATTTAAACTTTAAATCTAGGATTTCAATGACTGTCCATTTTAAAAATCGTGATTTAACACCAAGATATATATTTGGAATTTTGTTTTTTCAAGCTCAAGATCACATATAATAGGCTAAAATGTGGACCTCAATCCATGTTCTAAGTGATCCCTTGGTCCATGCAAAATTTTTCTAATATAATAGAGTGTAATAATAATAATAATAATTATACATCACTTTTTAACATTTTAATAATTTGAAATTAGCCCATTTTTTCTAAGTAATCATATTTAAACTCAATTTTATAAAAATTATTTATTTTAACATTTTAATAATAATAAATTAATATATTTTTTCATATATATATATATATATATATATATTTTTTTTTTTTCTATATGTCCATTTTATTAGACCAATTCTAACTGTATATCTCGGATTTTTAAAAATTTTCACCAATTTTTCTCTATTTATCAAAATACCCCTTAAGTCATAAGTTTCTTAATAAAATTAATATTTTAGTAATTTATCTTATAAAATTCGGGTTTAAGCATTTTTATAGTCTAAACTATATTTTTTGATTCTTTTGAACTCAACTGTAATGTTCATTTGACTAATAATTTTTTTATTTTTTTATTTTATAAATTTTGAAATTTATATAATTTGACTAAATGTTCTAATTTTTCGATCATAATAATAGTAAGATTCCTTGAATTATACATTTCATTTGTGAAATTCTCCTTATAGCAAATTATTCTTTTAGATTGACAATGATACGATTTATTCTTAATATATATTTTTTAAAACATAAAAGGAAATCAGGTCAACATAGTTGACTTAATTCTTCGATATACATAAGAAAATTTTATGGCATTACACAATTACTCCTAAATCCAAAGGGAAATAATTGATATTAATGTCATTGTAAGAAAGACCTTGATGAAACTGTTATATTAGAAGAGTGCAAGGGAAGTGTTCAAAGTGCATGGCCTAACATGGTGATAGGGTAGTATTTGGATCGTCACCAGGAAAAAGTTCAAACCATAGGAAGACCATCTAAGCCTAAGGGTTGATAAAATCAAGAAATAGAAAAATAGGTTGAGATATAAGAATCATAATTATTGGATGTGGATGCCATACAAACGAGATTCCATAACAAAAATAGAATAAAAACAAACATATGTTGAAGCAGTAAATGATTCATAAGATGATTGCAATGCAAGCGATGATGATAATAATTATACAGGTATAGTACAATTGATTACGGTGGACTAACAACTTGAAATTTTCTAAGGTTTAAATTTAAAATTTGTATTTATACATAATTATATGTAAAAAAATGTGCTCCATATCATAAGTAAATCAACAAAAATAAGTTAGTTTTTTAAACTTTTGAGTTTATGCATTCTTAAATACTTAAAAAAATAATTTCTACGAAAACTAACATTCATAAATCAAATAGAGTTTATTCATTAACAAATGGATTTATGCATCAAATGATTATACAAACGATTGTATTAATCGTGATTGGATAAGTCTTGTCTATAAACACATTCCCACAATTTATTATACATAAATGAAAAACCAAATAAAACCCACCCATGAGTTGCTTAAGTGGTAAGGGCGAGCACATGAAGTGTGGGCTAGACACACGTCACGGGTTCGATTCCCCTCTTGGGTTTTTCTCATGATTTAACTGGGGGACCATGGCGATGGGTTGTTGTGGTAGTTCTCCCCGAGACTAGTTGTGGTGCGCGCAAGCTGGCTCGAACACTTGGTAGCAAAAAAAAAAAAAAAAAAAAAAAAAAAAATTCACTGTGTTCTACTTTTGTTTGTTTGGGGAGGGTTCGATTGACAAAATACGGGGAATGAATGGTGTCCTAATGATCCACGCCGCAGATCGTTGCTCGACCTAACGGCCAAGATCTAATTCTGCGTTTAAGAGTATAACGTACTTATTTTTACAAATCCTTCCCTAAACTCTTTGTTATTTAGTGAAAACACTCTCACATCATTTAAAACGCAAAACAGAAAAGTAAAAGGTTTTTTTGCACCCCATTAATCCTCCTCTCATTCATGTCCTCTCTCTGAAAAACCCTAACCCAAACTCACTTCTCTCTCTCTCACTAAATTCTGATCTCTCGATCTCTCACTTAGAAGAAGAGGAAGCTCTCCAACTCTCTCAATTTCTCAGACGAAGAAACCCCAAATCCCCACCGAACGAAGCTCTCGGCCTCTCTCAGATCTGTCGCCCTCGAGCTCTCTGATCTATCACCCTCTCTCTCGATCGAAACTCAGATCTATCGATCTCTCAGTCCCTCTGATCTTTCAAGTCCAGGTATCGTTGAAAACTCAGTCCCAGATTTGTGATTTTTGGTTGTTTGATTAAGTAATTTAATTTAAGGGGTATCTCATACTTGAATCCCATATTAAGTAATTTTACTGAAACTGTGAGTCTAGTTGCAAGAGAAGGTAAAAAGTACATTTGCATGCACGAGTGTCTGTTTATATGGGTGAGTGGGTGCGAAAAAAAAATCCAAAATTTCAGATCTGATTGGAGACATATGGGGCTGCGATCTTTAGTTTTGATATAATTGGAGTTTCCAGGGATGATGGCTAAAACATGTTTAGTATTTGTCTTTCGGGCAATACATATGAACAATATGGTTGACCAATTGAACTTTCAGGCATTATGAACTAAAATGAGTTGGGTATTCTGAAAAAATAGTGTGTCCGATTTGATGTTCTAACAATGGATTACAATTAAAAAATTGACTTCTGGCTAATTGGATGGCAACTAGACTTGGTTGATAAATTGAAATTCCGAGGGTGGCTTTACTGTTAACCCTGGTTGATGAACATAAGTTGAATTTCAAGAGATGACTGAGATATTTCTAATGAATTATTCTGTAGTGAAATTAAGCAGAGGGTGAACCAATTGAACCTTTGGAATAGATGAATCAACGTGGTTGCTTCTTGTTGGTGGAATACTTTCAGACCAGAGTTGATGATCAATGGTGTATTACAATTAAAAGCTTGCATCATATTATAAATTATACCAAAATCGACACTAAATATCATATTATTACTATCCAATCTGTCACATTCTCTTGGCTGGTCTATCCCCTTATGTGTGAACCGCTATAAAGAGTACAATTTGGATCAAATGGTAGCTTTTTCGAATTGGCAATATCGATAAAGATATTAATTGGCCCACTAACCTGGTTTGATGCCCTGCTAGAAAAAAGGAAAATGGCTTGATCTTGAGCTTGCAAAGTAGGTCTGGCTCATAGTTCTCTAGCGCATTAATTAAATCCGGACTGGCTATGGCTTAATGATACCTAGCTGGACCCAGCTGATGAACTTGTGATAATATTGCTTTTGAGTTTAGTGGGCCCACCAAGGATTGCGTGTGTCTGCAACATCGGACGATGTATCGAGTTGGTATACCTTGAAAAAGGTTTTAGAAATTTTCCTTGATTCACGTCTTAAGACTTTCTCATATCTCATATTCTCAATAATCTACATAGAGTTGCTTTTTATAATCTTCTCAAAGGTTTTCTTTTTTCTATAATGAATCATGATGATCAAGAACCAACTAGTGTTGGGTCTAATGGCCATGGTCTCCCTCCAAAAAGGGACAAGTCTTGAGTTCAAGCTCCCTTCTTGGCCACCCGATAGGAATTTATCCCGCTTACCTGGTATGTGTGTTTTGTGGGTATGTACCCAATGGATTCAGGTAGGATATTGCCTCACCTTGCTAGTTGGGCCTATAGGTCGGGACACCGACATAAAAACAATAAAATGTGAGGTCTCTTTCTCACTGTCCATTTGGTCCGCTCTTATACCACCCAAGGTTTCCTTCTTCTTATGGCTTGCTTCTTTGGGTAGAATCCTAACCTTGGACAATCTGATCTCTCGGGGTTGGATCATCCTAAACTTTTCTTACCTGTGCTCGAAGAATGGGGAGTCCGTCAACCACATTCTTATTCATTGTCCCTTCTCGCTTGGTATTTGGATGTTCTTTTTGTCTCGTTTCCAGGTGGTTTGGGTTTTCTCTCTTTCTCTTTTCGTACTTTTGTAGGGTTGGAGATTCAATATCTTCTCTTCTAGAAAGAGGTATCTTTGGACTATCCTTCCTTCAGCCATTGTATGGGGTCTTTGGAAAGAGTGCAACAATAGAGTGTTCTAGAGTAAGGAGAGCTCATCTCATATGGTGAATTTAGAGATTTTGGGGTTACTATTCTTTTGGTCGAAGATGAGTAAGGACTTCGAGGGCGTTTGCTACCAAGATTTTGTTTTCAATTGGGATACCATTTGTGACTCGTAGCCCCATATCGGGCGTGGAACTTTCTTTTTCTTTGTTCTTTCTTTTGTTCTTGGCTTTTTTTTTGTTTTTGGTTTGTTTGTATTTTTTTGTCTTGATGTTTGGGGGTTATCTCAACCACCTTTTCTCCTTTCTTTTCAATGGAAAATTTTATATTTATAAAAAATAAAAAAATAAAAAAAATAAAATCATGATTGTCAAGAATAATTTTTTCTCATTGGTTTTAATTCCCTTCATAGCTACACATTTATATGCTCCATATTAAACAGAGTACTCATTCCTCACAAGCATCTTTTGATTTTTGAAGATGTTGGGAATGATAATTGGAGTTTTAGAATATAAACTATATATATTTTGTTGGAGCAACTGAAGGTTTTGTTGATAGATTATAGAACTTTAAACAATCCTTGGTTCTTATAATGTATGACTGCTTATAGTTGTATAGATGTCCCCAATGGGCATCAATGTCCTTCAAGGTTGTATTTACTAGATAGAAGCTTGACCACATGTTGGGACTTCTAATCTACAACGTTTGTGGGTAGTACTACTATTACTTGCCTTGACAGGGGCCGCATTTCTTATGACACATTTTTAACATATATATTCAAAAATTGATAGACGGCCAAGTTTGATCAATTGTTTCCCTTTAGTTTTTTACACCAAAAAAGTTGAGGAACAAACCAACTTAGTTTTCTACACCAAAAAATTGGGGAACAAACCAACTTGTACCAAATTACTTTTGATTGCCAAATAAATGACTTTTTTCATCTAAAAAATGTGTTCCCAAATTACTATGCAGTAAAGCACATTTTGTTGTAATACAGCAAAAAGAAAATAGGAAGATGGTGAAGAGAATTACAAATTATAAAAAAAAAAATGAAAAAAAGAAGAAGAGACATTTGTGTCATTTGCATTTTGTTGTTATTGTTATTGCTCTATAGAAACAAGTAAAGAAGTAACTATCAATTAAATTGTTGGTTTTTGAAGAAATTCTTGTGTACTTTTTTCACATAATCTTTCAGAGAAACTTTTGTGTTCATATTAGAGAAAAATTTGTGATCTTGAAACAAATAAACCCAGATATGTAATAGGTTGAAGAAGAAAGAGCTTTGGATGAAGTTATCGGTTTATGATGTGTCTAAGGCATAGAGAAACCACTTTCCTTAAAATCATATTCACGCCCCTTTAGGATGATATCCATGGTACAAAAGGTATGGCGGTTAGTTTCCAATATTCAAACAATCATTGTCTTGCTAATCGTGCACTCAGAAATAACAGGTCTATGGTGAACTTGATTAGCCTGGTAGTACAAGCAACAACAAAGGAATTTTTTTGGGAAGGAAGATATGGTTGCTTGTCCGTGTATGAAACCCTAAGACTTACTTTTCTTATATTACTTGCAAGAGAAGTCCAACGATTTACTCAATCAATGAAAGAATAGTTTTGGCAACGATCCACTCAATCAATGCACCGTTTGGGCTTTAAATGGGTCATTACAAAACGTTGGAGACCCATAGACAAAATCGTTAATCCAATGGTATAGGACGTAAGAGATCTAATGGCTAAGATTACAAAAAATATTAATGCTTTGAATAGCAAAAGGAAACTCAAATTAAGATCCAACCTAGCTTGGCATGTGTGTGTTATCATGTGTGCACATACATGTATTAAGGTTTTCCGAAACACAATGGACTATAGTCCCATTCCATATTGACCCCCGTGTGGGCATGTGAGGCCGACAACCAAGCAGGAGGAGGGAAGTGCGGAAGACTTTAAGAGTTATCTCTACAACTCTCGAAAGAAGTAAAACCTTTTGGGCCTCAAGTTTCACTGAATACAGTAGAGGATTGAAAAAAAAAAACCATTCTCAACTAGAAAACACATGAGTTATGAATCAAAATTCAATAGTATCAAACTTAAAAGCTCTTGCATATCTTCAAGTCTGAATTTGTGGTTAACAAAAAATAAAGGTGTGCCAAACTGATAAACGAATGCAAGATGCCACATGTACAAATAAAAGGGTAAAAAATAAAATCTTAACATTATAACTATTTTCTCCCGCAATTTTCTCTCCAGCTAACCAATCTGGTGATGCTATTCAATACACGTGGCATCATAACTTTTATTTATCAGCTTAGCACATTTTTTCATTAACAACAAATCTCAATTCCTCAACTTCCAAATCTTTGCATGCTGCTTCATTATTTGGAATTTGAATAACGGTTTCAAGAATAATGTCAGTTTTCAAGCCTGAAACAATGCCCGACCGAGGCTATCCGGGGCCAATGTGGGAGAGGTTAGGGCTAGGTCTGCTTGAATAGGTTTCTAGGTCTGGACTAGATAATTGGATTAGGGCCCAGATGAGCCTGGCTTTGCTTTCAAACCGATGGCATTTTTTTAGTTTAAGTCATAGGTCAGGGTATTTGTATAGGTAAAATGTAGCTATGATAGTATGATACATTTTGGCGACAAAAGGAAAGGAGTTGGAGTTGGAATTGGAAGTTGTTTCATTTTGCTGTCATTTCAATCGGTGGATGCCAATCTCCAGATTCTTGAATGAATCTTTGATTGAAAACCCATTAAACTTTTTTTGCCTTAATTTCTACATGTTTTTGATCGATTTCTCTGTTAAACTTTCGGGTTTGAACGTTTTTGATTTTCTTGTATTTAGTTGGATCGTTTACAGATCAGTTTCTTCTAGGGTTTTAATTTAGGAGAGAATTTTTCTGGTAATTTAGTTCGAATTATAACGGGTTTACATCACTTGGTGTTTAGATCTTAATGAAATTGCTCATGATTTGTTCAATTTAAAGATCTAAGCTTGTTAGATCTTTCAAGAATCAATTTGACTTAACGTACTTCGGTTCAATAGTTACTTTACTTTAAAGAGGGATTATGTAGAATGGGGTGATTCTTTATTCAAAATTTTTTAAATACAATTTGAGACCTTTCTGGCATGTATATAGGTTGGTAGGGAGGAAGTGAGATGTCAAAGTTACAAGTTGATGGGAAAGTAGTCGAGGGAGTTGGCTTGCTGAAGAAGAGACATTGGTCATGGCGGTTGGACGTGTGGCCATTCGCTGTTATTTATGCAGTTTGGCTATTTACCATCGTTCCAAGCATAAACTTTGGTGATGCCATGATTGTTTTTGGTGGGCTGGTTGCGGTTCACATTCTGGTGCTACTTTTCACGGCTTGGTCTGTTGATTTCAGATGTTTTATTCAGTATAGTAAGGTATGCAATCAAGATTGATTCCTAATGTTAAAGTTATATTCTTGTGACATACTCTTTATGTATGCATTTTCTTCTATGTATATATATTCCAATTTTGTCATGCATTTGTTGCTTGTTTTGCTATATATTTAGCTTGACAGTGACTTGAAAGGGGACAATCCTTGCATTTATTTATCTTAGAATACACCTGCTGATATGGATCCTTCATCCATTTCTTGTTACCCTTGTATTGACCGAGAGGCACTACAGTCAATATAATTGTAGAAATGTCTGGACAATTCACTGATATTAGAGATGAGGGCTCCTGATTGTAACTACATAGGTAGCAAGCTCAATTTTTCTAAAATCTAGTTGGTTTCTAACTACGACCCTATCCTTTTAAGATAAGCCACATGAGTGCCCACTGCGTAAGAGGGGTGAAAGTTCCACAATCTAGGAGTATGCACATGAGCATTTGTGGGTAGGAGGATTTAACTGAAAGATGTGATTGTTTTTTTTTTCCACTCTATTTTCCAATTCAATATGGGGAAGGATAACATCTTTATGGTATAAGAAGCCTTTTTTTTTTTTTTCTTTTAAATAAGAAAAAGATTTCATTAAGATGTTATGCTTGTTTGTTATATTTCTCTTTAGGTTGTATTCTCTTACTCTTCCACTTGTTATAATTAGGTCAGCTTTATAACTACAAGGACTATTATATCATGATACTATGAAAAAAATCAATAAATACATACAACACATCCCATATGCATTTGGTCAGCCAGCACCAAAAGTCGTGCTTCTCCCCCAAGCCCGAAGTCCATCTTTGAATGAGGCATAAGCATAGTTACCTTGCCGTTTTAAACCTGTACTTTGACTTGGTGGGTATAAGGCTTTGATGGAAAAATGACATTTCCTTGAAAGCCTCAAGGCTTGAGCTCCAATGCCTTTGGAACCATTGGTTACCAATGTGTGTTTGTTACATGTAAAATCAAATCAATAGATACAACTCCAGATTGCTAAAAAGGTTGGGGTCGAAGAGTTGAGGGATTTCAGGCCAATCCATTTGGTGACTTCTACTTATAAGATTTCAGCTAAGGTTCTAGCCTAGAGGTTGAAAGTGGTGATACTCAAGATCATTTGCAAGGAGCAAGGGGCTTTCATTAGAGGGAGGCAAATTCTAGATGGTGTTTTGGTGGCTAATGAGTGTATAGATTCTAAGATCAAGTTGGGGAAAGCTGGTCTAGTTTGTAAAGTGGATATAAGGAAGGCTTACATTCATGTCAATTGGAATATCCTTTGGTATTTTATGCATAGGATGGGCTTTGGGGGAAATGGATCTATTGGAGGAGTACATGTGTGTCCTCAACTTCTTTCTCTATCTTGGTCAATGGTAGCCTTGCTGGCTTTTTTAGAAACTCGAGAGGTTTAAGACAGGGTGACCCCCGCTCTCTCCCCCTTCTTGTTCAACGTTGTGGTGGAAGCCTTGGGCAGGATGTTACTCGAGTTACTTTTGTGGGTGCCTTTGTCTGGGTTCTGAGTGTCTCAAATAGGGCCTAGAGTTACGCAACTTTAGTTTGTGGATGATACACTAGTTTTTTTGGATGCTACTACAAGTGAGGTGTGGAGATGGTTGTGGAGAGAGTCGGGAAAAGGCATAGTTCCTAGAAAGTCAAGTACCTTTCTAAGGGAGAGAAGTTGACATTGATCAGGAGCACATTGTCTAGTATTCCGATGCATTTTTTTATCATTGTTCACTCTCCCAAGTAGGATTGAATCTCAATTGGAGAAGTTGGTGAGGGACTTTTTATGGAATGACAGAAGCAGTAATGACAAGTTTCATTTGGTGAATTGAAAGTTAGTGCGCCGTCTTAGGAAACTAGGTGGTCTTGGAATTAGGAGATTAAGGTCCGTCAACAGGGTATTGTTGGGTAAGTCATTGTGGAGGTTTGGTAACGAAAAGGAGGAGCTTTGAAGGAAAATTGTGGCTTCTTAAGTTTGGGGAAGATCCACTTGGTTGGGAGTGCCGGCTTAGTAGGTTACTATTTTGGTTGTGGTGTGTGGAGAGCCATTTCTACTTTGAGAGGGGTTTTGGGGGAGCATATCAGATTCAAAGTGGGTAGGGGGGATTGCATTCGCTTCTAGGGAGGATAGGTGATGTAGTGAGACCCCTTAATAGTTTCTGTTTCCCCGTTGTTTCTCTTCTTTGTATTTGGAAAGTCCATTCTTTTTCTGGCAAGTGGAAGATTCTGTGGAAGTTCATCCCCTTTGCGTTTGTCGGGACTTGTGGAAAGGGAGGAACTTACGTTTGTTTTAGGGGAAGGAAAGTACCATGCAAGAGCTTATTTTTAGTATTCTCGGTTTGTTGTTCTTTTAGTGTAAGCAATTTAAGGAGTTTAGGGTTTTCTTTTTTGAAGATTTTCTGTTTAGGTGGGAATGTAATCATAGAGTGATCGCGTTGTTTTTTTATATTTATTTTCCTCCCTTGTCTTGTATTTTCCTTGAGGATTTCTTGTCTTGTTTTTTTAATAAATTAAACTTATCAAGAAAAAAGAAAAAAGAAAAAAGAAAAAAGAAAAAAGAAACTCACTTTTGAGATCTTTAGCTTGTATTCAATAAAAACAATTGGTGTATATTGCAAACAAACCTTGAAAGAATGTTGGATGTGAGCACTAGATTACACAACCAAGAGAAGTCATGATTGAAACTTCTACTCCATAGTCTTTTCTTTGATAATGCACTTTCTCATCTATCTTCCTTCTTCACATTTATTATTTTTTCCACTGACCTCTTGTCCATGCCATTTCAAGTTCCTCCTTTGTCCTGATTGGTGCTGGTTGCATAATGCTCAGTTCAGTTTTAGAAGGTTATTGGGGGGGGGGGGGGGGGGGATGTTTCATGTCGACCTTTTCTTTGAGTTTTGATGTTGCTTTGGATGATGATCCCTTTCACAATTTGTTGTGGTATTTGGAAAGAGAGAAACCGAATTACATTTGAGGGCAATGAGTAAGACATTCATGCCATCCTCATCAAAGCCTTAATGTTCAGGCTGTATTTTCTTTTCAAAGAATGAAGGGGTTTCTTCTTTGATACTTGGGTTGCCAATGAGATCTCAGTACTGACAGGGGTCTTCACTTTTTGTTTGTGTGTGTGTGTGTGTGAGGGCCGCGGGGGGGGGGGGGGGTGACCTTGCTATCGATGTATCCTTGTATTGGCTAGGTAGGTCATCTTGATCCCTTGGGCTTTTTTGCTTTGTATTGTGCCTCTGTTCTCTGATAAATCCTCACAAAAATAGTTGCAGTTATTGAGTCTTCGAATTTCAAGGGAAGTTCAGTTGTTAATATGATTGTTCAGTTTCCAAAATTTCAAGGGAAGTTCACTTTTATACTCGTGGGGATTTGGACTCCCATAATTGCTATTCATCTTTTAGTTCAAAGTTGATATCGTTATATGCACTTGTCCACCATAATTTATATTCGATGCAAACTTATACATTTCCACCAACTGTTGGAGGTTTCGAGGACCTATGAAATTAGTGTTGGGATTGTGTGTTCCCTTCATACTTTATTGTCTAAGTTTTCACTGTTTTTTGGTTGAGAGACTGTAAAATTAATAACGTAATTTTGCTCCAACATTTTTGTGATATTGTAATTGTCCCTTCTTTTGCTTTGGCAGGTGAAGGATATTCACCATGCAGATGCCTGCAAAATCACTCCTGCAAAGTTCTCTGGTTCTAAAGAAATTGTACAACTTCATTTTCGTAGACCAGTAAGTTTGCATTTTCTTTATTCCTAAAACCTGGCTTTTATAAGTTTTAGTAATTATTGTATTTATTTCAATTACAACTTTGGAGTTTGCATCTATATGGTGGATATATGTTTTATATAAACTGCAACTTTGTATTTTTTTTTTTAGGGAAATCTAGGAGGTTGAGTAGAGCTCCAAAGACGAAACAGAGATACAATACAACACGAAAGACAAAACAACAATTAAAGCTAAACCCAAGTAACCAAATCCCATCTAAGTTCAAAATCCTTAAAAATAGTCCCTATAGTCCAATAAAAGGTTGGTACGATAAAAAATATCTTACAAATTATTATTATTTTTTTTTTAAGTTTTACAAAAAATATTAACAAAAATGAATTTTTTTTGGTCTTATAAAACTTGGCAATGATAGTATCTGAGATCTTTGTCTACTTGCCTTAAAAGTTATTTTGTTTTGTCACACCCCAAAATCTTAACACGCATCCCCATGATTATGTGTTAGAATCTCGAGGTATGAGATATTTCCCATACAGTGATTAACACATATAACTTAACAATTTTAAACAATGATACCATACATGGCAGCAAAAGCATAACTAGAGACGATACATGAACAAAAACATTAGTTCTATCTCACAACTCCCATTATTTATATATAGCAAAAAAAATATATTGGCACGTTTTGCCAAAAATATACTAATCTGGTCTCTCAACATAAACCGACTACTTTATCTACTAATGCTCACAACACACAAACCTAACTGATCTTGGAATTGCAACAGTCCTAAATCTGATCGTCGATCATTGGAATTTCCTGAAAGTGGGATGATTAGTAGGGTGAGTAATAGGGGAGTTACCCAACAAGAAATGTATATTTCTAAATCATAGTCCTAGTATGAAGGTTAATCACACAAATTCATTTGTAAACAATGCAAGTTTATTAAAACATAAATTCGGCTAAAAGATCTCAATAACTGTGAAATAAAACAAAATAAAATACTGCCATAAGCTTGAAAAACAACTTATAACATTAATCCATAATATATCATACAATGACAAAGTACTATAATAGAGAGTTGAGGGCGACGACTGATGTGAACATCTCAGTCAAGATACGATTGATTCAATACTTCATTGATGTGGACCATTAGTTCTTGATTATATGTGGCCAACCTCTGCCATACTTGGGTGACTGATTTTCTGGCTTAGGTTGGTCATTGACCAAGGCGTTAAGAAACATGCCAAATAAGTGGGTCTTTCTTTCTTGACTACTATAGACTATTAATGATCATCGACTAGTCATGTTTGTCTATGCCAATCTGGTGTGCATGCGATCTTCAGTAAAACTTTTTGTACGACTATCTTTAAATCTTGTTCTCTACTAAGTATCGAAAGGAATTTCCTGAACTTCTCTTGTGATGTTAAGTTCTTATGTATCCCATACTACATAAGAAATTAGGCATCACAACTGTTATCTTAGAATTATGTGTCGTTTTGGAAGTGACACGACATTCTCTTAATAGATTACTAAAATAATATAGAAGTAAATATTTTTTTTTCCAAAACGTGAAACTATTTTTTTTCCCCGAAATATAGAACTTCTCATTTTCAAAAAACGTGGAACATAAAATAACAACGAAGTTTGTGAGTTGAATACCTTGTCTATCATTCATCATAAATACACCCTTTTTTTCATTTCTTCTTTTTTTTCCTTGTGTCTTACGCTGCAAAAAGCAGAAGCATTCCACTTTATTTTTCCCTTTTTCGTGTCTTACATGATCCTTGTATCGAAGCATGTCTCATCTCTCTTTTCTCTCACATTTCTCTTTCGTGACTTATATGATGTACGTCGAAGCATCTCGCTACTGGCCATACACTCAATTGAAAATCACGTTCTCAATAACATCACAAGTTATCACATCTACAATGACTTTAATTTAAAAAAACTATTATCTTTTTATTTTTCTTTTGAGAATAATATTTTTTCATCAATCCAAAATTTTAAATTTCCTTCACAAAAATAATAAAATCATTTATGAAATTGTAATGAAATTCTTGATCATCAAATATCAATTTTTTCATAAAATAATTCTTTTGCTTAGATAATTGAAATCATAGGGAAATTTGTTTTATTTTTCACTATTTTTTCTTATAAAATTCTTCCAAAAATCATTTTTTTTTCACAATAATATTTTTACTTCTAAGTTCAATGGCTAATCAAAGCAGGTTTTTGATTAATCATAGACTATGCACGATTAGCTCAAAGCCATGCTCTATTCTTCCAATTAATTTAATAATAAGAAACATTATTGGTTTTTATTCAAAACCCATTTTAAAAGAAATGGGTGCTTCATGGTTACGTTTTTCTACTCACTTGTTGAAGGAAACCAAGATTTTGCTTTCCTTCCTCAGTTGTCTGGTGTCCTTTTGTGCCGACCAAAGTTTCCTTCTTCATTTGGTTGGTGGCTTTGAATAAAATTCCTACGATTACTTATAAAAAAAAAAAAAATCCTATGATTAATCTTCTAAGACGTAAGGGTCTTATCTTGGTTAACTATTGTTGCTTGTGTAAAACAACTGGGGAGGCGGTGGATCATCTGGGTTAGCTTTCGGGGTGTGGTCTTTTTTTTCTATCTTTGTTTAAGGTTCCTTGGTGTCATTCACATTGTTTTATCGCTCTTTTAGTTGTTTGGAAGAATGCTTCCTTTTCTGGCAAGTCGAAGACTCTTTGTAAACTCACGCCTTTTGCAATTTGCTGGGGGTTGGCGAAAGAGAGAAATGAGCACATGTTTGATGGGAAAGAAAGTTCATTGTAAGAACTTACTTTCAATATTCTTGGTTTGTTGTTTTTTTGGTATAAGCAGTTTAAGGAGTTTAAGGAGTTTAGAGGGTTCTTTTTTTGAAGATTTCTTGTTTAGGTGGGATATTGTTAGTAACGAAAGATAATTGTTTGTACTTTTTCTGCGGATTTCTTGTCCTCACATCAATAACATTTAACTTATCAAAAAAAAAAAAAAAAAACTTTTACAATTAAAACATTTTCACAATTTCACTAGATGTTGGTACCATCAACCAAAATCTCCAACAAAATATACAACATTGATATTTCAAAATTCTTATCCAATATGCATGAATTTGGCAAAATAAATACATTAAACATAAATTTTGAAATAATTCATTTACTTTCAAAACAAAAACATTTTTAAAACAAATCTATGACTACAATTTAGAAATTGAAAGTTCCCAACCTCATTGGATTCAATTCTTAGCTTCAAACCTCGATGTCCTGAATGTTTATTCAACTAGTCCACCTTTTTTATTCACTTTCACTTTCTAATGAGATCAACACCTAAATTAAAAGTCAAGAGACAAACAATTTTAACAATATGCTTCTGTTAATAGGTTTAACAAAAATGAGTATGAGTTAGTTCTCTATATTCATAAATATTCTTCTAAAATATCCTTTTGTATCAACCAACTTAAACATCAAATCAAGCTCGCAAAAATATGTTTCTTGACAGTTGTAAACCAACTAACAATGCATGATTGACTAAAAAAAACTATCTACCACAATTATGATTAATAATCAACAAATTTCATAAAATTTATTCATTGTTTAATATTTTTGAAAAAGAGAAAAGTTTTATATTTAAAGAAAAAACAAATAATCACATCACAATTAACTAAGAATCGCGTTCTCAATAACATCACAAGTTATCACATCTCCATTGTGACTTTAATATAATGGAACTATTCTCTTTTGAAAATCATTTTTTCTCATTAATCAAAAACTTCATTTTTCATTTACAAAGTGAATAAAACCATTTATTTTTTTAAAATCATAATGTAAACACTAACATCAAATATCTAATTTTTCATAAAATAATTTTCTTGCTTAGTTTATTAACGTCATTGAAAAACTTGTTATAATTTTTCATTGTAAGATTCTTTCAAAAATCTCCTTTTTTTTCCACAATAATATTTCTATTTTTAAATTAAATGGTTAATCAAAACAGTTTCTGATTAATAATAGACTATGCTCGATTAGCTCAGAACCATGCTTTATTATTCCAATTAGTTTAATAATAAGAAATATTATTGATTTTTATTCAAAATCTATTTTACAATAAACACTTTTACAATTTAAACATTTTGTTGCATGTTGGTGTCATCAACCAAAATAGTGAGTAATAGAAATACAACATCGACATATCAAAACTTTAATCTAACATGCATGAATTTGGCAAACTACATATATTGAACATAAATTTTTGTAATAATTCATTGTTCATTTTTTTTTATAAAACATTTTAAAAATGAATCTACGACTACAATTAAGAAATTGGAAGTTCCATACCTCACTGGATTCAATTCTTAGCTTTAGACCTTGACGTTCTGAATCTTTATTCAACTAGTCCAGTTTTTTACTCACTTTCACTTTAAAGAGATCAACACCTAAATTAAAAGTTAAGAAACAAACAACTTTAAGAGTGCACTCCTCTCAATAGGTCTAACATAACTGAATATGAATTTGCTCTTTATATTCATAAATATTCTTCTAAAATATCCTTTTGTATCAACTAACTTAAACATCAAATCAAGCTCGCAAAAATATGTTTCTTGACAGTTGTAAACCAACTAACAATGCATGATTGACTAAAAAAAACTATCTACCACAATTATGATTAATAACCGTCAAAATCCATAAAATTTATTCCTCGAGATGTATAATAAATTTTTAGGGCATTACAAATATATTTTCCATTGACTTTGCACATGGAAAGAAGTCAATGAGTATTTTTTTTATTACTATCAAATGATCGATAGTTAGGTTTTTGTCCAAGCAAAGAAGGCAATTTTGGATCCCCAAGCAATAAAAATCATGGAATTTTCTCGAGGAGGATCAAACTAGAGGATGATGCCAAAGAAACATAGCGAAATGAAAAATGGCCATCATTATTTCAAGGCAGCTGCTAAGGTTTAAAATCTTGTGTTTCGGATGACCAACATATTGCTTGGTGTACAATTTTCATAAAAATTCTCTATTCCTTCTCTAATATCTTCTTTTCTTTCTCCAACATCCCATTGATTATGAGTTTAGAGCTGAAATCGAATCTATTACAACTATTTGACATCCTTTTGAAAAACTGTGTAATTGTCTCGCTCCTTCAACCATGTAACCTTGGACTTCTATTTCCAGGAAATATTTTCGTTAGTGGCCAATTTTTGAAATTCCACTTTAAGGTTAAAGAGAACAATAATTTCTTGAAAGGAAAGGTCTCCTTCCTTTATGTCTAACCTAGAAATTTCTTACATGATAGAATTCTTCTTTATATCAACTTTCCCAAGGTCTTCTTGTTTCAAACCTTTAGTTTCTCCTTCAAGGTTTTAAATTTGCTTTTGAACCTATTAGACACCAACTACAGGATGTTTTGTTATTGCAACTGCATATTTTCAAAATGGAATGTCGTTGGAAGTTACATGCCAAATCTCCCCAACATCGAGGCTAATTGGAGAATGATCAGACGCATGATTGGGATTACAAGAATGAAGAACCAAACCAAAATGAAGCTTCCATTCTTTAAACTCTAAAAATCTTTCCAACCTAAACATGATTGAGATCTCTTGATTATTAGACGAAGTAAAAGCCTATGGGCAAATCTAGCAATGTATGTTGGTTCACAAATTCTACAAAGACTCTCAGACTTCTCGATAGTCTTTCCCCTCACCTCTGTCCTCCTCCCCATCTCATATCTCATAGGAGAACCTATTAACATTAAAATCTCCTGCCTAGAACCAAGGCTCATCCTAATAGACTACTACATCTTTAAGCTTGGCCCAAAACTGGTTACCTTCCTTCCCGAAGGTTGGTGATGCAGGACTGTGAACGTTACCTTAGGATGATAAATTTGAGATCAGACTGAATTAAATAAGCAATGCAAATATAAATCATTAGCTCATACATTCATGGATACGCAAGAAAATCCAAGTGATAATCAAAATCATCCTAAGGTTCGTCACAATTCCACAGTAATAGCTATTTAAGTACTAACAATAGGTTCCAATGGAATACAAGTCTTCCTCTAGCCTAGGATTTCAGTTAGATGTTCAAAATATATTTCTAAGCTCAATTTTCATGCAAAAATAGTCAAATAAGTGGTGCTGATTTATGGGGGTAGCAAGTTGACAACGTTTAGAGAAATTGTAGGTTAAACTTAACATCCATACTCCACTCATCCACAATGAATCTAAGTATTTTTTTCTCCTTTGGAATACTCTGAAGGGTATGCTCGTGACGTCCTCATCAGTTGTCCCTCAAATCCTTGAGAAAATCCAAGAGAAGGCTTCTTTGACATAATTGCATAGAATTGAAACTGAGAAGGTGAATGAACCTTTCGTTCCACATGAAAATGATCCTACTTGATGCCTCAATAGCTGGAAGGAATTACCACTCTCCATTCATCAAATCCCACAAGGCTGCAATGCCACATTTAATTTGGTTTCTTGAAGGATGACAGTGTGAGGCCTATTAGTTCTTATGAAAGACTTTACGACAGCCCTTTTAGATGTATCTGCTAACCCTGTAACATTTGATGACACAATTTTAACTATCATTGGGACCGCTACCAAACCTGCCTTTTTTTTTCATTAAATAAAATTTTCTCTAAGCTTTCGATTTCCTTGACCAATCTTGATCTTAATTTCTTCTTTCAACCAGCTTTAGAACCAACTTTTTCTGAATTTTTGATATCTATGCAATTGTAGTGCAACTTTTGTTGACCTATGATCAAAGCTACCATCATACCTATAGACCATTTACTTATTCATTGCAGGTTTGCTAAAGAAGTATGGAGTCATTTCTTTTAGTTATTTGGCACCTTCTTTTGATCTTCTGTTTATATTGAGGAGTTAAAAAGGTTGCATTTTATAGACTTTGTATTTAGATAGAAGGATCATGTTCTAGTACCCACATATGCTTGAGGCCTTCTTTTGGTTCTATGTGGTGTTTTTTCTTCCTACATATAGTGTGATTCTTTCTTTTCAATCTAATACTGTTTGTCTTAGTAAAGAAAAGAAAAACAACAAAACAAGATAGGTAGATGGTCTGATAAAAATCTACTTGTTCCAAGAAAACTGTTGGACATAGTTGGTCGTGCAGTCTCATTAGCTTGCCAAGGATATTCTAGTGGCATAGAGCTTTTTTCCGTGAACTTGTAGTATTCCAACCATTTATAGCCAATACCTCTTATGTTTCCATTTACTTCAGGTGTTTAATTATCTGGTCCTATAAAAAAAAATATCTGGTTCTCTTTCATATTCAAGAACCGTATTTGTAATATTTGCCTTCTTGTTTGACAGCTTTAGAGTTTCTATATATACTTTTTTTTTTCTCATTTTGTTTTTACTATTTATTATTATAACTTCCTGATTCCCTAACTCTTTTTTCATCCCTTCAAAGAATGAGAAAACTTTAATCCCCCCATATGCAGTTCACAGGGTCATCTTCAGCTGTGGTGGATATGGAAGAAATTTATTTTGATTTCAGAAAGCAGCGCTTTATCTTTTCGAAGGAGAAGGAGACATTTTGCAAACTTCCTTATCCTTCAAAGGAAACATTTGGATACTATCTCAAAAGTACGGGCCATGGGTCCGATGCTAAGGTGCATGTCGCCACTGAGAAGTGGGGACGGAATGTGTGAGTTTTCTTTCTCCTGTTTGTTGCATCTGAATACTTGACTTTGGCAACTATGCCTTACCAAACAGTTTTCTAGGTATTATACTGCTCTTTTGCTTGCACAATGATGGATTTGGTGAAAAATTACTATAATTGAAGTTGACTTGTTCCATATTGACTCTATATACTCTTGAGTTGTGCTTGAAACCAAATATTCGGTTGGCAATTTGTTGAATAGTTTTAGTGGTTATTGCTTTCCTTCCTCAGGGGATGCTAGATATGGCCGTTGCGTCTGAATAGTTTATTCAGGGATTCTTTTTTTTAACCCAGTTTTGGACTCTTACCTTAGATCTGCTTATCTGGCAACCTCTGTTTGGTGCTCCAATACCCCTTTGAAAGTGTTCTATATTAGTTGATATGCTTTGTTGGATAAGATCTTGACTGTCAATCACTTTTCAACCATGAATTTTCATTTGACTTCTATGCTGTGTAAGACAAATGGTGAATCTTCCAATCGTCTTCTCCATTTCAGTCTAGACAGAGTTGTTTGGGGGTCTTTCTGTCGAGCCGGTATGTGCTAAATTCTTCCTAGGTCAATTTTTTGAGTTTTATTATTATTAAAGGGACACTAATCTAGGAGGGTCTTAGTAGGCAAGGTGTTTGTGGCATCATTTTGACATTAAAACACTATTATTATAAAATTTAATATTTTGATTATACCTCTACACTAGTTTTGTTGTGAACCACACTGTAAGTTTGACATTACCTTTGTTTTTGTTACTGGACTTTTCTTGGTCCTGTAGATTTGATTACCCGCAACCTACGTTCCAGAAATTAATGAAAGAGCACTGCATGGAGCCATTTTTTGTGTTTCAGGTACATTTTCGTTTGGAGTTTTTCTACTGTTATAAACCATTGTTTGCTGTATTTGGTGTAATTTCTGATTTGGCGCTTCCCACTTTTAGGTCTTCTGTGTTGGTCTCTGGTGTTTGGATGAATATTGGTACTATAGTTTGTTCACCTTGTTCATGTTATTTCTGTTTGAGTCAACAATGGCAAAAAGTCGGCTGAAAACATTGACAGAGCTTAGACGTGTGAGAGTGGATAGCCAGACACTGATGGTTCATCGTTGTGGAAAGTATGCCATTTCAATTTCAGTATATTTCTCTTTTTTTCAATCGAGGCTATAGAATCTTTATACCTGTAGTTTTTGGCTATAGGTGGGTCAAGCTTTCTGGAATGGACCTTCTTCCTGGAGATGTTGTCTCAATTGGACGTTCTTCGGGTCAAAATGGAGAAGATAAGTCCGTGCCAGCTGACATGCTCATATTAGCTGGAAGTGCAATTGTGAATGAAGCCATTCTCACAGGCGAGTCTACTCCTCAGTGGAAGGTGATTCTCTTTTCCATTTACGCTTGATCTATTTTATGTGTTACCTGCCAATACTTGTTAAATGTTTTGATCAATTATTTATTTTGTTTAAGGACCTGATCCAAGATGGATTTCATTTGGCTTTGTTTATTGTCAAGTGTTTAAAAGCGCTTGAGGCTTTTTCTAGGCGTAATCACGTATGCCTAGATTTTTAAAAGCGCAAATCCTTAAAAAAAAGGATTATCATAAAAATAAAAAGAAGTAAATAAGACAAGCAGATGTGCACTTCTGTTCTTACAATTTACCTTGACAAATGACTAACACGATTTAATATCAATGCAATAATTGTGGCATATCCCTTAAATAAGCATAAATCATACACAAG
Source organism: Akebia trifoliata (assembly GCF_017979445.1). Classification (NCBI taxonomy): domain Eukaryota; kingdom Viridiplantae; phylum Streptophyta; class Magnoliopsida; order Ranunculales; family Lardizabalaceae; genus Akebia; species Akebia trifoliata. Next base: position 45,369,896 of record NC_141378.1, on the reverse strand, counting down.
TCTTGGATTATAAACCAAATGTACAGATAACAAGTCAAAGTCAAGTATCTGATCTAAGTAACTGTAGATGTGCTAAGTGGGATAGGATGTGCTCTTTGTCTCGGGTGTAATTGGTGGGCCTTTTTGGCGGTTGTTTCTCTTTTGTTTTTTCTTTTCTTTGTTTCGGGTTGGTCTTCTCGACCCCCCTTCTTGGCTCTTTAATAAAATTGTCTTTACTGATTAAAAAAAAAATAGGGCACCCATTTCCTAGCTCAAACATCATCCCACCTACCTTGTTGGCTCAATATTTGCCACCACAGAGGAGAAGCAAGCTCTTTGCTTCGCGTAGGTATATACTCCACCTCAATGTGATGGTGTCAGAGTGGACACCACTGTCTTAGAGCCTAAGTGTTGGGGTTCCGACGAGGTTTAAGGTCACAAGAGGGAGAAAATGAGTATTTTTTTGAACTTCTCTCCCTAACAAATGTGGAGTTATTTGAAGTTGTTATCCATGTTTGATAAATAAAGAAATGTCTGAATTAGCGATGATATCCATGGTGAGGAGATCATCCGAACGTAAATAAGCCCTTGACTCATCTTCATGTGGGTGTTGGGAGCATGTTCCTATGTTTCAACCTATTCCTACCATATACATTTATCTTTATTTACATACATTTTATTAAATTTCCTATGGATGATTAGGCAATTCATATTTTTTGTTTCAATAATTCTAATTCACTGACATGCACCATTGATGATTGATCAAAACATAGAATGTAAAAAATCCACTGAATCCTATTTCTGGTTCGTATATGCATAACTATTAAATTTTTGATAACAGGTTTCAATTATGGGTAGGGGAATTGAGGAGAAGTTATCCGCTAGGCGAGATAAAACCCATATTCTGTTTGGTGGGACAAAAATATTGCAGCATAATCCAGACAAGGTACCTCTCTCTCTCTCTATATATATATATGTATATGTTGTATGTACCTTTCTTGTTTTAACATCATTCACATGCTCACTTATTTATTTTTGTTGGAGTCAGTCTTTTCCTCTGAAAACCCCTGATGGTGGATGCTTGGCTATTGTGCTGCGAACTGGATTTGAGACAAGTCAAGGAAAACTGATGCGGACAATTTTATTTTCCACTGAGAGGGTAAATGATGTCTAATCCATATTTAAAGAATGCTTAATTGTGATAAATGAGACTTCCATATTTCTCAACCCTATTTCATTTTTCAGGTTACAGCAAACAGCTGGGAAAGTGGGTTGTTTATTCTGTTCTTAGTTATATTTGCTGTCATCGCTGCTGGTTATGTACTTAAAAAGGTACTACGTGACCTCCAATTTTTCTGGAGCAGCTACCCAATAACTTTCACTAAAGTAATATGGGTCAACTCTGGGATTTTCTCTTGTTCTCACCGTATTTAATGATACTGCTTATGTCAGTGTCTTCCTTATCTACACTGTACATCTTTGTTGTAGGGGTTAGAGGATCCAACAAGGAGCAAATACAAGCTTTTCTTAAGTTGTTCATTGATTATTACGTCTGTGATCCCCCCTGAGCTGCCAATGGAATTGTCAATAGCTGTTAATACATCTTTGATTGCATTAGCACGGCGTGGGATATTCTGCACTGAGCCGTTCCGAATTCCCTTTGCTGGAAAGGTCAGTTGTATCTACTTCAATAATTATAGTCGGTCATTGTCCTGTTCTGGCTTTTCCTTCATAGCTTGTTCTTTGTAGTTGTGATGCTAAGGTCTAAAACAACATAGACTGTTGGGATTGGGATTTTTTTAAACTAATACTATAATTTAGCCACCAATGGAATATTCTGGAACGCAGTAGATAGAATTTTTGAATACATGTTTGTTCTTCCACTTTGGTTCATATTCTGTTATTGAATGAATGGTTAACTTTCCATTTATGGGATTATCGCAAGGATACAGTATGTGTGTGTGGGTGGGCCCTAGAATGTTTCAGCGCTTATATTGTAACATTCTTTATTTCAGGTTGACATATGTTGTTTTGACAAGACAGGAACTCTTACATCAGATGACATGGTACGTTGCAAGATTATGTCTTTGTGCTCATGAAGTAGTTAAAACTCCTTGATGTCATGAATTTTCGACTGGTGCTTTTTTCAGGAGTTCCAAGGAGTTGTTGGGCTGACTGACAATGTGGATTTAGTATCGGATATGACAAAAGTGCCCCTTCGCACAGTAGAAGTTCTTGCTGCTTGTCATGCATTGGTGTTTGTGGACAACAAGCTGGTATGCTAGTGTGTTGTTTCCTGAGATGAACTAGGTTTAGAAATTTGGTTCAATGTGACTCGCCCAGCTCCAAAATTACCCATATTACTGAGTTAGAAGCAAGTTTGCCAATTCACTGGTAACTTTTTCTTCTTAAATAAGAAAAGCAGAAAACGGTGGGTTTACCTCTTGCAACTCAAACATTATAACTAGTGTTCGGCACAGTAGGTGATGTGATGTCACTGCTATGTTACATCTTACACGACACTGACCAAATTTTTTACTTGCTTGGGTCTTTTAAAATTTAAACTTGATGCTGGATGATACTTTCTTGTATGATTGCATCTCTACTTTATTTCTATGGAACTACAGACTACATAAGCTTCCATAAAATATATCTAATGTTATCCTTATACATCATTTTGTTGTAGGTCGGTGATCCTCTTGAAAAGGCTGCACTTAAAGGAATAGATTGGGCTTATACGTCTGATGAGAAGGCTATTCCCAAAAAGTAAGTTGCAATATGAGTTTTCTCTAGCAGTTCAAAATCTTTTCAACAACCGACTTTCCTTAATTTATCCATATATTTTTCCTCTTGAGAGAGCATTCTTTAAGGCACAATAACTAAGATTTGATTTTTCTGCAACTGTAAGACGAATTCTCAATTACAATGGTAGCCATTATTAAAGTTTGGGAAATTATATGTCTTGGTACTACAAATTAAGTGTCTCAGTTTTTGCACTCTATCTTGCATCTTTTTCACCCCAGGATGTCTGCTTTATCTTGTATCTATCTCACCCCAGGATGTTTCTTGTTACCATGTTTAGATACTCTGTTGAGTCAATTATGTTCTGAGAACTGTGTAACTAAGATAAGGAGGCCAAAAGTGAGACAACCCCCCCAATGAACCCAATATTAAACATCTGTATGTTTTCCTCTGCATATTATCTGAAACAACTTAAATGAAAGTTCAAAGCCAATCACGAACTACCTTAATGTTAACACGACAACAAGGATTTGACTTAGGCGTTTGAACTTAGAATTGAGTCTGTTTCCTAGCTTAACAAAAGCGGGAATCTCACGTCTTTACATTTTGCTGTAAATATTATCTCGATGAGATGGTGTAGTGCTGTAGTTGGATCTTCTAATTTTTGACCTCAGTGGCTTGTGGCCTCGAGTTTCTTGGGAAACAGACTTTTAAGTGTCAAAATATTATTATTGTGTTAGATATCTCTTCTTTAGTCATCTTAATTCGTGGTGTTGATCGATAAGGTCATCTTCGTCTTTTGCCTTAGGGCGGGGTGCTTGCAAATCCCCTCTGACGACCAAATCAATCAACAATTCAATTAGAGTTTCAAGAAAGTTCTGAACGATTGCCTACCCGAGGCTTCAATTGTTGCATCATGATAGGAGTAAGTGGCATGTCTTTTCTTTCCATCTTGTTTGAAGTCCGTCCTCTCTAGTTAGTGAGAAGTCATCTCACCCTTTTTGCCAGACTCCAAATCTTTGGAGATCGTACGTCCCTGAAAGAGTATGGCTTGTTAGGCCACTTCTGTGTTTCATTGATCACGCCAACTTGCTCCTTACTTTACTTGCTTATTGTTAAGCATGCTCCTAAGTAGTATTTCCCCTATTAGATATCTTCACCAACCATGTACATGTGTAACCTTCTACTTTCAAAGATTTCACATGCTTCGACAGTTCCTAATGTTATTGCCTACGTCATCCCTACTTTAAGGAGTTGGAGATGGCTCCAACTTGTAGGTTCGATCTCTTGTCCGTTGAAAGACTCTCGACCATTGAGACATCTCTGGACTAGGTTACCAGTGTTGATTAATGTTATCCCATTTCGTTATTTCAATCGGATTATAGCCCAGAAATAGGATTTTCTTTATCTTGTAGTGACATGTATCTTTATCAGATGAGTGTTCTTTTCTGCCCAGACAAATGCTCCCTTTTGGATTCTCGGGATGATTACTTCCTTGGGCCCAAAAAGAAACCTTCAACTTTTTTTTTTTCACTTCTATATCTTTTGGTGGTACCAAGGACACATGTTGCCTGATTCTTTCTTCGAGCTCCATCAATTCGCTCTCTTCTCAAAATGTTAATAATTGCTCTATATTTATTGTACATTGGTAGTTATGATTTTTTTTTTTGAAAAAGTATAATATATTGAAGAAGGGAAAGTACAAGGAGGCCGAGAAAGCCTCACAAAGAACAAAGAGAAAAAAGAGAAGAACAGAAAAACAAAAAAAGCAACAATTAAAGATTACATAACAAATTCTATCGAAAGACAAAGTCATCAAAAGTAATCCCAACGAACTCAGGGTGTTGCTTTGACCAAAGGTATAGAAGGCCCAATATCTCCAAGAAACAAGTATGAAAACTACTAATCTTGCTATTGAACACCCTGTTATTTCTCTCGTTCCATAACCCCCAAGCAATAGCCGAAGGAAGCATAGCCCACAGTAACCGTTTTCTGGAATGAAAGACATTACTAGTCCACCCTTCTAATAACGAGGAAAACTTACGAGGAAAGACCCAATTGATGCAAAACAACCAAAGAAAAGTAGACCACATATTATAAGAGAATGAACAGTAAATTAAAATATGATCCACGGATTCCCCATCCCTTAAGCAAAGAGGACAACAGTTGGGAGTAATCCAACCACGGGCAATTAAATTATCCAAAGTAAGAATCCTTCCCAGGGAAGCCAACCAAACAAAGAATGAGACTTTAGACGGAACTGACTTAGTCCAAATAATGGATGCCGCCATGGGTCGCTCTTCAGAAGGATTGAGCGACTTGTAGAACGACCTGACAGAGAATCTCGAGTCCTTAGCCCTTGTCCATTCCCATGTATCCTGTTCGCTTTCGTTAAGCTGAAACGTATGCAGGAGATCAAGGAAAGATATCACCTCAGTTAGCTCCCAATCATTAAAATTTCTCCTGAATCCCAAATCCCAAGTAGGATTAGAGACGTTGCTAACCAAACATTGCTGGATACAGCAATTCTTCTTAAGAGAGTAAGCGTACAATGACGGGAATTGAGTAGCCAGAGGCGAAGTACCACACCAGATGTCTTCCCAGAATCTAATCTTGTCCCCCAAACCTGCTCTAAACCTAATCCCTTTCTCGAAATCCTCACTCACTTTAAGAACCCCTTTCCAGATACTACACCCATACGAATCTCTAGACTCACCACTATACCACCCTAATCTCCTCTCCCCATACTTGGCTGCTACAACCTTTCTCCAAAGACTACCTCTCTCTACGCCAAACCTCCAAAGCCATTTTCCTAGAAGCGCTCTATTGGCTAACCTCAACCCCCTAATACCCAGACCCCCACTCTTCTTAGACATGCAAATCACATTCCATCTAACCAAATGATATTTTCTCTTGCCATTCCTGTCATTCCACAAAAAATTCCTCATAAGCCGTTCCAATCTAATTTCAACTGATCTCGGAAGAGAGAATAACGAAAGAAAGTAAACCGGGATACTCGTTAAGGTGCTTTTGATCAAAGTAACTTTCCCTCCTTTCGACAGATATTTAGCTTTCCACATACTCAACCTCTTCTCCAGTCTCTCTATCACACCATCCCAAATTTTGACACTGTTATAAGGAGCTCCTAATGGTAATCCCAGATATGACGTGGGTAAGGAATCATGCCCGCATCCCAAAATTGTGGCCATTATAGGAATATCATTCACCTCTCCTACTCCGAAGAACTTACTTTTCTGAAGATTAATGTGTAGTCCCGACATAGCCTCAAAACAACCCAAAAGAACATGAAGCACCCGCACTTGATCCCTCGAATGATCCAGAAAAACTAGTGTGTCATCCGCAAATTGAAGGTGAGAAATCAAAGGTCCATCAATAATCATAAATCCTGAAAGCCTACCTAACTCGACCGCTCTTCTAAACAATCTACTTAAGGCTTCAGCTATAAAAAGAAACAAGAAGGGAGATAATGGATCCCCCTGCCTCAACCCTCTTGAACCCCTAAAGTAACCCGCCGGGCTCCCGTTGATGAGAATTGAAAAAGACACCGTTGTGACACATTTCATTATCCAGCCAATCCACTTCTGTCCAAAACCCATCATCCCCATCATGTACTCTAAAAAGTCCCAACTCACATGATCATAAGCCTTTTGTAAGTCAATCTTCCCTATCATTCCCGCCTTCTTCATCCTCATCCTAGAATCCAGATATTCATTGGCCATCAAAACGCCATCCAGAATCTGTTTGCCTTTTATGAAAGCCCCTTGCTCGTCACCGATGAGACTAGGGAGAACTTTTTTCAGTCGCGAAGCAAGCACTTTGGATATAATCTTGTACACCGAACTCACCAAACTAATGGGTCTGAAATCGCCTATCTTGTCTGCCCCGACTTTCTTAGGGATCAAAGCCACGAAAGTGCTATTAAGGCTATAGTCCAGACACTTCTTGTCTTGAAGCTCCCTAATGACCTCCATGAAATCTTTTGAAACAATGTCCCAACAATGTTTGAAGAACTCCATATTAAAACCATCTGGCCCCGGCGCCTTATCCCCGCTCATCGAAAAAAGAACTGATCTAACCTCCTCCTCCCCAATTTGTCTTTCCAACCACACACTCTCCCCCTCACTCAACGATTTGAATTCTAGATTATCCGGCCTCGGTCTTAAGGGCTCATTGTCCTTATACAAGGCTTTGTAAAAGCTCACCACCCCATCCCTGATTTCCTCTTCTCCAACCCTCAAAGTGCCATTGATATAAAGTTTGTCAAGTTGATTGCATCTCCTATGGAAATTGGCCTCTTTATGAAAAAATTTCGTATTATTATCCCCTTCTTTCAACCATTTGACCCTTGACTTTTGTTTCCAGCTTATCTCTTCCATAAGTGCCACTCTTTGAAATTCTGATTTCAACTCCATTCTATTACTTCTTTCCTCCAAGCTCAAATTCCTTTCTTCCTCCTTTTTGTCTAAGGTTTCGATCTGAGTTAGAATCTCCTTTTTCTTCCCATCAATACTCCCCAAGACCTCTTTACTCCATGCTTTCAACTTGGCTTTCAGAAATTTGAGCTTCTTCTTGAACACCGATCCCGGATTCCCCAAATTTGGGCACTCATTCCACCAAATCCTGACTAGATCTAAGAAGTTGGGTTGCATCAACCACATGTTTTCAAATCTAAAGGGAATAGGGTGTTGCCTAGGATAACCGGCTTCCAGAAAGATGGGTGAGTGATCAGAAACTGGGCTAGAGCTGGCCGAATGAATAACATTATGAAACTTCTCCTCCCACACATTATCAACCAAAAACCTATTTAATCTGGACATTCTAGGGTTACCTTGGTTGTTAGACCACGTGAATCGTTTACCTAGAAGAGGAAAATCCATTAGACAATGTCTACCTATAAAATCATTAAAATTTCTCATCCCCCTAGAAATGCTCGAGCCCCTATTCCTCTCATGCGTAAATCTGGTGACATTAAAATCCCCACCTAAGACCCAAGGTTCCTCCCAATATCCTGCAACATCATCAAGTTCCTCCCAAAGTTGCGCTCTCTCCGTACTAATGGTCGGACCATAAATCCCTGTGAATACCCACTGAAAATCATCATTCTGTTCCTTACACCGAATAGAAATTGAAAAAGCCCCAACTAAGTTGTCTATCACTTGAATCCGATCTATATTCCACATCATAAGAATACCACCGGCTGACCCTAAAGCAGGAAGGGCTAACCACTCAATGTTTCTCCCCCAAATTTCCCTGATGATCTTGTCGTTGCAATAAGCTAATTTTGATTCCTGCAGCGTGACAATGAGAGGATTTTTACTTCTGATAAAAGCTTTAACTGCTACCCTTTTTCTCTTATCCCCCAATCCCCTGACATTCCAAGATAAGACTTTGATCGACATTGGACACCTAACTCAAACCCAACACAAACCTTTCCAACCTACCTCTTCTCCGACCTAACCAAGACCTTATCCGCTCCTGTTCTGATTAAACTCCTTGTCACCTCTAAGGGGGCAACCACCACCAACTCATTGTTCACCCCGTCCCTATAACTACGGATTTCCTGCAAACTCTCGCCTTCTGTACTCTCATTCTCCTCCTCAACTCCATTCGCTTGGTTGATGCATTTGAGTTCCTCTTCTAAGGTATTTCTATCTTGCAAATCTCCAATAACAACCCTCAGAATTAAAGATGACCCGCTCTCCTCTGTCTCTGGAACTAAACCGAAGTCTTCTGCCAAATTCAAAGCTTTACTAACTAGCCATTCCACCGTCTCTAGCTCTGTCCTAACTATCCCATACTCACGAGTTCCCATGATTGGTTCCTCCATGTCTCTGTCAACCCAACTTCCATCATTGTACACCTCTGTTCTAATAGCAACTTCCCCCTCCATTGTTATCTGAGATGAGAGTGATGAAACCAAAGCTAACTGACTGCCATCTTCCCTGTTCTCCCTTCTACCTTCCACCTCTCGGACATGCTCGAAGGAATGAGGGGAATAGATAACGGCTAAGGGGGACCGAGACCTGTACTCAGAAAAAACACCACGTGGACCAACTAACGGGATATCTATGGAAAGAAACAACGATGCTAATGCTGAACAATTATTACCAAAGAGACGATTATACTCACCAGAAGACACAATAAATACCTGAGGTGGGGAGAATGGACCAGTAATAACTCTCACCATCAAGGTTCCCGTGTTCCCATGCTCTTCAGGCCTGCTGCTGGTGGTTACCTCAACTTTTGAAGTAACAGGATGTCGCCAGAGATCAGTTCGAATTCTATCCCAGCTTCTTGTCGCTTTAATAAGATGTTGGTTTGGTTGATCTTCTCCACTTTCTTCCTGCCTTGCAGCTTCTAAAGTCTTCGTTGCCAAACTTTTGCCACGCATCTGACACGTATCCTGAATACCCATCTCTGTGCAAAGGTTCCAGTCTGAGGAGTTGTTCTCTGAATTATGGCAAGCTGTAGGCCCATTCTTAGGCTGCGAACCAGCTTTGAACTGCCCACCCAACAGCTCCTCGCCAACTTCCATTCCACCTTCGAGCTGACCATTTGGTGATAATCGCAGAACATTATCCACCATCTGACTGGAGGTGTCTCTAACATAAACAGACGCAGGGTCTCTTCCATTTGAGTCGATACCTGTATCCCCACGTATTTCCAACTCTAGGTCTCCATCAAAGAGTAATTTCTGTCCCTTCACTCTAAATTGATGCGAGCAACTTGAGGCAATGATGGTGCACCATTGTCTCCTCGAAAATGTGTGCTCCCCCTCCTATCCCTCTTCCCCATAAGTAGAGATGATAGGCTCTCGACATCTCTATTACCTTTTCACCCCCTAACTAGCTTGTGCTTCTTCTTCCTTCGATTCTTCAGTGCTGAGATCTTCTGTAAGTTCTGTTATTTTGGTGTTCGGTCAGGCAACTTTTTCTTTTCTAGCTGCATTACTATTTCACTAGTTCGATTGAGGTAATCTCGGTTTTTTCTCTCTTGGTCACATCCTCTTCTTTTCTTCTTTATTTTTGGGTTCTATAACTCCTGTTACCCAAGAGGACCTTAAGGTTCAGTAAAAATCCCTCCCAATGTCCAAATCCATTGGGCGAACTATGCTAGTCAATTGGATGTCCTAGATGAGACCTCCGTTTTCGTTGGTCAAATGCATCTAGGGATTTGCTTTCCTTTGAATATGTCCGTGCAAGAGTTTTTTCACTACTTTTAACCTACTCCCAGGCATATGGATGGGAACTTCTACCTAATTTGTTCAGGCACAATCTTGCAAAAGGATGAAGATGGACTCACCCTCATAATGGACCATGTGCTGGCTTTCTATTTCTTTAATTTTTTATTGGGAAGGATAGCTATTATGATTATTTTGCTCTTCATAAGGGGTAGTTGTTTATGGACTTCTCAACTTTGACAAGACATGAATGATGCAAGCAAATCACGAAAATAATAACAAATAAAAGAAAATAACCTTAAAAGTACTAGAATTTTAATCAAACAACATGGCAATAGTATGCCTAAAAAAACATCATATGAGGCTCGTGGGGTATGATAGTGCATTGTTGGAACACCATGTCAATTATAAGAGAATGGTTAAATGCTTATAAACTTGATCTTGATCCTGACATGGCCTGCACTAACACTAGGCCAATTATAGTTTTTGGACCTTGGAGAGTTCATGGAAGGCTAGTGCCTATTTGCTTTGCCACAAAACGTTTTTTTGCTTCTACCTTTCACTTGATTATAGGTCTCTAATTACTTTTTGTAGGTATTTGGTAGATCAATATTACTTTGATTATATTTTGTAAGATGTCCTTAGTTCACTCCTCCGACTCTTTAGAAGATGGACTATAAACTGAGTCCAATACCTTTTGGAGGCATCCCTGGACCTTGCAAAGTCTGTCTCGATTATGATTCCAAAGGTGGACGTACTTCTTTTGCTTCAGACATGATGGGTGACATTTCCTCTTTTGTTTCACTCCTTTTACTTGCAATCCTTCCTCACATACGAATATGAGGACCAATCTCGACCGCTTCATTCTATGGGAAATAATCTAGTTATTTTAGCTCTAGTTGTTATTTAAATATAGCCTTTTATTAAGCTTTTATTTATTTCTGGTTTGTAAAGGCACTTATGTCTTTTTACCTTTTTACTAATACAAATTCCTGCCAAGCTCTCACATAGACTTGACAATTGTTCTTCTCAAATTCTTCTTGGTATTAGAGTTAAGGAATTTCATCCCCTCTCCTTAGTTCCCTTCCTCCTTTTTCTTCCTTGCTTTCTTTTCCTCTTTATTCACTAAACCCTAACCTCAAGTAGCTTTCTTAGATCTTCTCCCTTTCGGGGGTCTTTTATTTTTTTTCCTTTTATCGCATATTGCGATAATTTTTCTATAGTGTGTTATTACCCTACTTTAGGGTTTGATCATCCTATTAAGCTGTTTTTGTGCCTTAAGATAGCCCTATTGACAAATCTTTGACGTACAACAGCCCCCTTAGTGGTTTTTCAGCCCCACGGCAGCAGCAATTGCTGTGTAGGTTTGTTTGACAGTAACTAGATCACTTTTCTGGGGTTGCGGTACCCCTGCGACATCAACAGTGGTTGTGTGGAGTCTTTCTTATGCCCTACGACAATGTTTGGGGCTATGTTTGGTGCTGCTGACAGCAATAGAGGTGATTTTTTCTAAGGCGGTGTTAACCCTACAACAACAGCAGTTGCTGCGACAATGTTTGGGGCTGTGTTTGGTGCTGCTGACTACAACTAAGTCTTTTTCTGGAGTTGTGTTACCCCTACAATAGCATTAATTGCTGTTTAAGTGTGTGCGATAGCAACTAAGGGATTTTTTTATGGGTTGTGTTAACCTTGCAACAACAACAAGGTTGTTGTGTGGGAGTATACGACAACAACAGACTTAGACTTGTGTTGTTGCCCTTCGACAATACTACTACAAGAGATCTCCCTTCGATCCAAAGTTTTGTTGTTCATAGTGTGCAATGATGACAACCAACGAAACCAAGGATTCCAACTCTTGGGGCAAATTCCTCAGTTCAACGTATAACTAATGCCCTATTAGATGGTCAGAAGGAATTTTCAGTCTTGGTCTCAGTCTGTGCGACTCTATTTGGGTAGTAGAGGTAAACCTGGATGGCTTTTGGAAACCATTGCTAAACCACTTCTCACTGATCCCAAATTTGAACAATGGGAGATCGATAACTGTACTATTCTTTGATGGCTATTTAATTCAATGGAGCAGCGGATCTATACAATGTTTATGTATCACGAAACTGTTTCGTCTTTGTGGTTAGTCCTCACTCAGACATATGCTCACGCTAAGAATGACTTGAGGTTTTATGAGCTTTACCAAGACATTGCCCAGGCTACCCAAGGAATACAGAGTGTAGCTGATTATTTTGGGTTCCTCCAGACATGTTGGGAGGAGCTTTCTCATTATGAATTTATGGTTGAGCTATCTGCAAAAGCAGCCGGATTTGTGGTTAAGAGGATTACTCGACAACATATATATCAGTTTCTCATGGGTTTACATTTTAAGTTTGAAGTACTTCGGATCCAAATCCTTAATACCACTCCTTTACCTTCTTTATTAAGATATTTGCGACCATTGACAGTAATGAGCGTTGTCATCGTAATGTTTCATCTCAAGCTCATGCACCTGGTATTCTCTCTGCTCCCGCTACAGATCAGATGGTTCTAGCAATCAATTTGAGTTTATCCAATGTTCGGATCTTGGGATCAGGTTGTCGTGGTAAAGGGAATGGTCTTGCAGTCATTGCGGGATAACTGATCATGAGATAGCCTGCTGTTTTCAGCTCTATCCGCATCTGATACCATGATCTTCGTCCATTTCATCTTTGAGACAGTTTGTTCCTCGTGCCCCTACAATGGAGTCATCATCATCCATTCCTCTCACTGATCATCCTTCCTCACCTGACACAATTGATTTGCAACAGCTACAGACTCAGATTGCTACTATTGTTCGGGATAAGATCCATGCTCACACTCACCCCTCCTCGACAGTGGCCTCAGTTACTACTCCTCCAAGTACATCCTCTGCTTTTCATGTCATTCAGTCTGACTCTGCTCCACTAACATGGGTTATTGATTTTGTTGCCTCTGATCACATGACCGGTGAGTCTAGTCATTTTACCTCTTCTACTTTTCCTACCATTCATAAGGAGATTCATCTTGCTGATGGATCTCTTACACTTATCCATAGTAAGGGTACCCTCCCCTTATCTTCTAAGATTTCACTAGACTCTGTACTTTATGTCCCACATCTATCTCTTAATCTTATGTCTATAAGTAGCATTACTAGATCACTAAATTGCTCAGTTACTTTTTTTCTTCTCACTGCATTTTTCAGGACCTGATTTCGAGAAGGATTTTTGGTAAGGGGTATGAGAGGGATGGGCTGTACTTGTTTAAATCTTAGTCTACTGCTGTTCTGGCTTTTGTGCTTCCTCTGGGAGTCATACGTTTTCTTCTCAAACTCTAGACTTATGACATGCTTGCTTAGGACATGTCAATTTTCAACACTTATGTCATTTATTTTCTACATTAAAAACTGCTTGTAATGGACATAAATTTCAGTGCTCTGTGTGAATTTTCTAAATACACGTATGTCTTATATTCCTTGTATGCATCGAGTTAATAAAATATTTGATTTAATTCATTCTGATGTCTGGGAGCCTTCCTCTATTATTGCTTTTAATAGTCATAGATATTATGTTACAGTTATTGATGACTATTCTCGTTGTACTTGGGTTTATCTGATGCGTTCTCATTCTGAGGTGCTTCCTATTTTTGTCAATTTTTTTAAAATGAGTCAAACTCAGTACAATATTACTGTTAAATCTCTTTGATATGATAATGTGGGAGGGGGGAATATATATCTGATGGAATTCGTTATCATCTTCATGAGTATGGTATGCTTCACTAGTTGACTTGTCTTTATACTCTTAAGTAGAATGAGGTGGCGGAACGTAAGAATCACCATCTCATGAACGTTGTTCAATGTCTTCTCTGAGGAATGTATGTTCCTAAAGCATATTGGAATATGGCAACCCTCACTGCGACTTATCTTATTAACTGTGTCCCTAGTCGTACCCTAGAGGGACAAATGCCTCTTCATGTCCTTCAACCTGATAGTATTCTTTTTTCCATTACACCTCGAGTATTTAGGTGCATGTGTTTTGTTCACGACAGGACAGGCAATTGTACCAAATTGGATGACAAATCAATTCGATGCATTTTCTTGGGTTACTCCTCTATGTCAAAAGGGTATCGGTATTATAATCCGGTTTCTCACTGTATCATACACTCTTGATGTTACTTTTTTTGAAAATGTTCCATACTTTCATGCCACATCTACTTTGTAGGACTCTCTTACTTTGTAGTCTCCTATAATGCTGCCATCTCTTATTTTTCCTCCATTTTCGCCAACGCTTCAGGTCTACTCTTGTTGCCCTCGCTCCCCTACATCCTTACCAACCTCCTCCTTGGATTCATGTACCTCATCTCCTACCTCTAAACATATACCTGTTCTTATCCCTTCTATCTCTGATTCTTACTGACCTATTGCCCTTTGCAAAGGTAAGCGGGGATGTGTTACTGATTATTCTATTGCTCAGTTTGTTTTCTATCAAGGTCTGTCTTTTTCTTATCAGGCCTACTTTATAGTCAGTGATTCTATTGGAGTCTCTCGGTCTGTATCATAGGCTTTGTAAGACTCTCAGTGGACTAAAGCTATGACTACAAAGATGGATGCTTTGCAGAAAAATAATACCTGAGAGCTTGTCACTCTCCCATTTGAGGAATAGACTGTTGGTTGTAATGGGTCTTCATAGTAAAATACCTTGCTGATGGTACTGTTGATCGGTATAAGACATGCCTAGTTGTTAATGGGTTTACATAAACTCCAGGGAAAGATTTTGGTGTCACGTTTGCTCCTGTTGTCAAACTCTCTATTGTTCCACTTCTTGTCTCTCTAACTGTGTGTAACTCTTAGCCACTTCACAAACTTGATGTGAAGAATGCCTTTCTGAATGGTGATTTGATTGAGGTTATTTATATGGACCCTTTTCCAGGGTTTCGTCTTCAGGGGGAGTATTCTGTCAAAGTATGCCGTCTTCTTAAATCTCTATATGACTTGAAGCAGTCCCGCGAGTCTGGTTTCAACGATTTTCTGAGGTTATTTTATCTATGGAGTTTTCTAGATGTCACTCAGATCATACTTGCTTTGTTTGTCGAGGAGTGGATGGTCGTTGCACCATTGTTTTGGTCTATGTGGATGATACTATTGTGATTGGGGATGATGCACAGTGGATTGACTAAGTTAAGGTGTTATTGGGTCGTGTTTTTGAGATTAAGGATTTGGGTCCACTCATGTACTTCTTGGGGATAGAAGTGGTCCGCTCTCTTCGAGGTATTTCATTATTTTAGCGTAAATACACATTGGGTCTTCTTTAGGACATTGGAATGCTTGGTTGTCGTCCTACTTCCTCACTTATGAATCAGAATCATCGTTTTAATGCTGACTCTGGTGATCCTTTATCAGATCTTTCGTCTAATCAACAACTTATAGGTCGTTTGATTTATCTGACTAGGACTTGTCCTTTACAGTTAGTGTGGTCAGTCAGTTCATGCATACTCCACGTACTTCTCACCTTGATGCTGTTTATCGTATCCTTCGATACCTAAAGTTGCGTCCTGGTCTTGGGCTTTTTTACTCTTCCATTGCTCAGCCACCAAGATCAAGAGTAAATTGTCACAATTGTAGGGCCCACTTTACCATAATTTTGTAGGGGATAAATGTCCCCTCCAACCTACAATGGGTGGTCCAAACTACTCACTTTATGGCCTTCTCTCTTCACTCCTTTCAACTTTATTGACTTTCCTCTCCTCCCTCTCCCATTTTTCAATAGTGTCCCTCCAATTTTAATATCTTTCCTCTCTTACCACCCTTTTCAATAATACCCCACTTAACTTTACTATCTTTCTTCTTTTACCCCTTTAACCCATGTTATCATCTTTCCTTATCTACCATTTTCTTAATAATATCCATCCATCTTTATTATTTTTCCTCTTTTACCCTATTAACCTTAAAGATTTTAATAGTACCCCTCCAACTTTATTATTTTTCTGTTTTTACCACCCTTAACGTTAAAGAGGATGCTCGTGCTGGAGGCATGGACACGGGCATCCTCTAGTATATATATATGTGTGTGCGTGTGTGTTTCCTTTTATTTTCTTAAAAGTAGTTGCTTTACTTTAGGATACTACCTGTTGTAAATAAAAAAAATAGAGAAAACGTGCAAAGGCAACAGTATTGGTGTTTTTCTGAATTTTGTTCTCTTTTGAGGAAACTTACCTTAAATGGGTTTGCTTTTTTTTTTTTTTGGTCAATAAAAAATGATTTTATTAAGAACAAAGAAAAAGATCTACTAGAAGATCGTGAGAGTATTTCAGTGTACCCAAGTCGCAACAACTGGCTAAGGGATGGAATCACTAATAATCCCCTTGATAAGAACCATATGAGCACACCAAGGCATTTAGGCATTAATTGTCTGGAAAGATCTGCCCTAATCATATTGGGGGTTGTGATACACTGCCACAGCCCATAGCTGACTTCTGTGGCCGCCCACTGTGTGGAGGATTTCACTCTAGTACTCTTTCTTTTGGGGGCCCTTGGTTGCTCTTCCCCCTTGGTAGCTCTTCCCCCATCTCAAACCCCCTCCGAGACTTGGAACTTTTGACTTGGTGCTGACTTGGATACCATTTGTATAAATAGCACCTTAGCTTTAAATGGTGTGGATAGTTAAGCTAAGTCCATACCTTTTTGGGTGTCATTGACACTCCTTCCATTTGAACAAAAAAACATCAATAAGCAAGCTTCTATAATCTAAGATGTTAGAAACCCAAGCACTTCCGATGAACAATCCTAATTCTTGAAGGCCTTGTTAGTACACTCCTTACAAATCTAGTATCCTTTTGGGATGAAAGCTTTATAGGGTCTCCATTAATTATCTCTTAAGAGTTGATTTTTCTTTTCCTTTCTTCTATGTTGTGATCAGATTTGTGATGTGATTCAGTCGATTGATGTAACTCTGAGGTTTCTGCGCCTAAGCTTGCATTACCTGAGTTTTGTAATACTCTCTCAGAAATATACTAATGTCAGAAATCATTTGACACAGATGCCTGCCCAGGATGGCTGATTGTGTCTAGGCCTTGGAAGTGTTTTGCTAATCTTTGACTTGATGGATCCTTTGCTCTTTCTTTCCTGTGCTCTGCAATTTCATCCCATCCCCTTTGTCATGTTCCATAATTATATTTATCAGCACTTTGCTTTTTGAATGCTACAATAATTCACGGAATGCTAGTATGTTCATTCATGGGCTGCTGTGCTCCTCTTATGATCTCTTTTCACTTGAACTGCAGGGGAGGTGGCCATGCTGTGCAGATTGTTCAGAGACACCACTTTGCATCTCACTTAAAACGTATGGCAGTTGTTGTTCGTATTAATGAAGAATTTTTGGCTTTTGTAAAGGTTTGTTTTTCTTAATTTTTTTTATTTTTAAATTTAAATTCCTTTTACAGATTCTGCATCACACATACATTGCATTCAAAAGATCAAGATTTATCATTTATTATTTGGAAGATCCTTGTTAAAGTGCCTTTATGAAATGCACGAACTAGAAGTTAACCTAGAATAGTCTCTGTTATACCGATAAAAAAAAGAATAGTCTCTGTTATTGGAATTTGCAAATTTTCATAAGCTCCAATTTGAGAATCTATTTTCCAGGTGTTATGGAAATTCCTTTAATGACAATCGATGATACATGTGCTGTCTTGAGGTTATTAATGGATTCTTTTCACAATAAATCAAGTGCTGATCTACAAGTTATATTAAGTTCTTTATATGATTCGAGGTTATTAATGGTTTCTTTTTACAATAAATTGAGTTCTAATTTACAAGTTTTATTAAGTTCTTGGTATGATTCTTAAGAGAGTTATTTTTCTTGTCTTCAACATTAAAAACCTGAAAGGAAAAGACTGGATATGAACACACTTGAATTAGCAACCAACATGGCTTTAGCCTTGTGGGTTGTTACTTGTCTTGAGGTTAAGCCCCAACCGTTGGCTTTCACGCATATACATGGTTGGAAATAAAGTAATTTCTCAAGTCAATGGAACCCCACCTTATGTACCAGTCCCTTTGTACTTACTCCCTGTTTATATTCGCACATGTGGAACTCATATAGATAACATTTAAGACAATCCAACTGTACATTGAGTCATTCTCAATGGTGCTGTTATTAAACCTTTGACATGCACCAAAGCACTCCCCATTGGTGCTGTTATTGGTGGGGAAAAATGGTATATTGTGTTTTCAGTTCTTAGTTCTTGTTTTTTCGTTGTTCTCTGCTTCGGTTTGGTTAATTCGACCCGCCTTTTCTAATAATATCTTATAATTATAAAGAAAGGTTGGATGGTTGTGACTTGAGTTCAGCTTTTACTCTACATTGGATTCTTCATTAAATAAACTGTCTTTTCTTTTTCCAGGGAGCACCAGAAACTATCCAGGATAGGTTGATTGATTTGCCATCATCATATGTCGGGACTTACAAAAAATATACACGGCAAGGGTCTCGGGTTTTGGCCCTTGCATACAAATCTCTTCCGGAAATGTCGGTAAGAATTGTTTATGGTATATACTTTCGTAGGCCATCAGTTTCCTTATTATGGATAAGACTTTCTTTGGTATTTTTTATCTCCTCTGTTACTAATGCTTAATGCCACAAGGATGGGGTATTTGGTAAAATCTTTCTCTAAAAGTTATGTGACCACCAACTTTGTCAGTAAGCTAATTATGAACCGAATGCTGCTTAAATTCAGATGTTAGTTCCTGGTAGTATAGTTCTTCACGTTATTCACCATTCATCTATCAACGTTGCAATTTTGTCCTAGATAAATGTTAAAAATCGGTTGAAAATGGCATTTGGGAGATATTGTCAAGGAAAATAAATGCAAGAGTATTACTTCCGAAAGGAAGAAATAAAAAGAGTTGTGTTGGACTTTACCCATGAAAGTTACTACTCCCATGATACTTCTACTTGTGATTAATGAGGTATTAATCTGGGGAACATGGACACAGTGCTTATTACATTAATGCATCAAATAAAGTAAAGATGCCACTGCAAGGATGGTATGAAATGGTATCTTGGACTCTATTATCTATGGTTAATTGTACAGGTAAACCATGTTGTATTAGTTATTTTAGTGAGGTATTTCCCTGGGGAACTGGATACGATGCCAGTTTTACCGACGCATCACTGACAGCGTAGAGTGTAGACATCACCTCAGGGATGAAAAATCTCTATTGGTAACTTGGACCTTTAGGCTACTATTAATTTAAACATCAAGCTTGGTGTGGAAAAATTAGTGAAAGTAGCTTCTTTTGGTATTATCTTGAGACGTTTTTTTTTTGGATTCCTGCTTCCCAAATGATTAGAAAGTATGATGCATTTCGATGCACTTCAACCCTGTTTTACTCTGTTTTGTTCGGTCTTCCGGATTTTCTTTGGTTATTTGTGTGTGTGTGTGTGTCTCTCTCTCTATATATATATAGGGTCCCGAAACTTCTAACCCCATCAAAAGTGGTTTACAAAAAATGGACGGTCCAAGATTCTTCAACTCTTATACATAGGGTTAGAAGTTTCGAAATGGGCTGATATTTGGTGGGGATGATCTCTTCATCATAGAGATCATCTTCACCCAAAATCAGCCCATTCCGAAACTTCTAACCTATGTAGGACAAAATGTGTTGGCCAAAACGTTGGCACCCGAACGGCTCCCTATGTATATATATATATATATATATATATATATAGATATATATATTTATGCATGTTTATATATACATATTTCCCTTTGTTGTCGATTTTAAAATTTGGTTACATGACAGGTTAGTGAAGCTAGAAGCTTGGATAGAGATTCAGTGGAGAGTGGCCTTACTTTTGTTGGTTTTGCGGTAATTAATAAAGCTTTCACTTCTTGTTTCTTCTGGCTCTTTGCAGACATGCACTCTTTCGATGCATTATTCAAAGCAGTGCAGTGGATTAGTTATTCAAAGGATTAGTTCTTCATTAGTTTTTATTTTCTTATAATTAAGGTTTATTTCCACATTTCAGGTTTTTAACTGTCCTATTCGATCTGACTCAGCTTCCATTTTATCTGAACTAAAAGGATCATCACACGACTTGGTAAGCTGGACATGTCTTTCCCGCTTTTTTCTTTTGTTTGAAGTTTTACATCATTAATGTTGTGAGATTTTCGGAGGGTTACACTGTATGTCTGTTTGGAGTTTGTTTAATTATTTGATGAGATGCTTGATATGCAATTTGATGGAGAATTTTTTTGATATTTTCCTTGGTCCTTGTTTTCGAAGACATATTCTTCTAGATTACCATTGTAATAACTTATAATGGGAGCTGCTGCTTGAACAATTCCATCTTACTAACTACCATGTCCAAATCCACTTTATTATAAATCCTTCAATCTAATGTCCTCTACCTCTTGGTTAGAAGTGAGGATCAATTTGTGGGAGCAGTCATTAAAGGAATGATTAATGTGTGGACAAGTTTTATTCCATTTGCTCCTCTTTTATGGTGATTCGGCTCTGTACATTTTCCTTACTTTTGTGCTAGTTTTCGTATTTCTACTACAAGTTACTATCATTTGATTGGACTAAAGCTTTGATAAAGTGTTTTAAAAAGCTTCTTGTTTTACTTTATCTTTGTTCAAGATTCAGGCTTCAACTGCAAATCTTATGGATTAAATTCAAAGAGTTAAGTATGGCGGTATTGGCTTGAGAAAGTTGTTAGTTATGAATAAATGCTTCTAGGTAAATGGTGGAGGTTTAGCCAAGATGATGGTGCGCTATGGCTAAAGGTTGTCATGGTTTTAAGCCTTATGCAAGACCAAGTTGCTTGAGTCAACCTTGTCTCACCAAAAGGCTGGACAAGATTGAAGTGACTAGGAAATCACACTAGATTGTTTTGACCTGTTTTTGATTGTATTGTTGGTCTGACTTGGAATTGTCTCGGCTATGTCTCAGTTTTGACTCTAATTTTTTGGGTTTGTATCATTCATATAGCCCAACTCAATATGGTATGAGGCCTAGATGATCCAAGTCACAAGACCAGGGCCTAAAACCACGACTCACATTCACAAATATGGGAGGAGGATTGTTTCTAGTTGAGAAGATTATGTGAGGACCATACCATGGTTTTAAATTTCATCTGCAACCGAGTCGGTATCATCCATGAACGAGATGGATAGGCAAGGCATCTCACTTCTGCAAAATCTAGCGGACAACCGAGGTGACTCGGATGATATTTTGAAAATCTAGTCCGAGTCAGTAAAAAACATCTGAGTCAACTGGGATTTTGTAAATTTTAATTATAATAATATTTTTTTAATTTAATATTTATTATCTAAATAAAATATGTTTTTATGATTAAACATCTAATCTGTCTTATTTTATAAAAAAATATTATAATTATTTTTATACAAATATATAGGAATTAATAATTGTAACCGAGTTAAAAAGTTTATCTCATACAGGACGAGTTGACTCTTCCTAGAAAACCGGTCTTGTCCATGAACGAGACGAGATGTCAAACAGAGTTTTGAAACCATGGACCATACACACCTTTATAGATTCTCTTGTAGAGGTGTTTTTGGTGAGCAGGTTCTATGAGGTTTGGATGAAATTTACTGAATAGGGAGATCAAGGAAAGTGTTGTACATGTCTTCAAGCGGTGCATATCTAGGTAGACTTGGAGGACATCCTTGTTCGGGAAGATGAGGCACAAAGTATCTTTCTGGTGTGTTCCTTTTAAGACTAATTGGTTTCATGAGAGAAGGGGAGGGGAGATAATAAGTAGAATCTATTTTGGAGAGTGTAGTTTTCCCAAGACTCGAGCCTTTGATTGGATGATCATCAACGATAATCCCTTAGCAGTAGTCGAAGGCTGGTAGTTCTGAATAGGTGCAAAAATGAGCAAGGACCCAGAAGAGGGTGCCAGCCATTTTATCATGTAGAGTTCTTCAGTTGGTGTGGAGTTTGTTCCTTTCGCCTGTTGCGTAGTTGGGGTTCTTCTCTCATGACACTGTGGTTGTACTTTTTTCATGGTCAAGTATCAGGGGGAGTCCTTCGAAAATTGCTTTCTATTGTTATGCTTTGGAGTACCTGTATGGAGATATTTCAAATGAAGTGATCATCTGTTTTGCAGGATTTTTAAGATATTATTAAGTCAGGAGATTTCCTTCTTTTTTTTTTTTTTGGGGGTGATTAGCGAGAAGTCGTTGAGTCCAAATCTTTAGAAGGGGCTTCGTTCTTTCCCTTATTCTTTTCATATTGTGATGCATATGTTCATGCTGCATTTTGAAAACCTCATTCCTTGGATATAAATTTTTACAAAAATGTAAATTAATTGTTACCTGTAAAACAATAATGGTTTACTTAATTTATTGTATAGTTTTACTAAGTGATGGTTATCTAATGTTAGGTGATGATTACTGGTGATCAAGCTCTGACAGCATGCCATGTTGCCAGCCAAGTTCTTATTATTTCAAAGCCAACACTGATTCTAGGTCCAGCAAAGAACGGCACAGGTTTCGAATGGATTTCACCAGATGAAACTCAGATCTATCCATACTGGTAAAGTTTTTTCTCCCTTTCAAATCACCAATGATACTTTCTCTGTGAGCTTTACTTATCCATTTGGTTCTTAAATTTGAGTTTTCTTCTCTATTTTGTTATTTAGTTATTATTCTTATGGAGTTATCATATTTCTTTCTACAATCTTTACACCTGAGGTAATTGTTATCACAGCGAAAAAGAGGTTGAATCTTTGTCAGACTCCCATGATCTCTGCATTGGAGGGGACTGCTTTGAAATGTTACAGCAGACTTCTGCTGTTCTCCAAGTCATCCCCTTTGTGAAGGTTGTAACCCATATTATCCATTAGAAACTTGTAGATGGTTCTTCATGTTAATGATAGATTCTTTGACAATGATTTCAGGTTTTTGCAAGAGTCGCTCCTGAGCAGAAGGAACTAATCATGACCACTTTCAAAACAGTTGGAAGGATTACATTGATGTGTGGAGATGGAACCAATGATGTTGGGGCTTTGAAGCAGGTATTTTTTTTTTCTTATACACCCTTTGAATGTAATGCATAGAGCATAAAAGAAGATTAGAACCGAGGAAATGTAGAAGTTATTGTTGATGCTCTCACTTCCAAAATAGAGCTGCTTCATGGCACTTCAGGTAACTAAAATGTAGCCTCAATGGCACTCTATCAACCATTGTTACCAAGTGTAGGCAATTTGACCCCCCACAAGCCTGATAAGCTCAGACATTATTATTCTACTACAGTTCGCCCGGGTGTAAAGGAGGAAGGACAATGAAATTGGATGGGTATTATTGGAAAAGAGGAAATACAATAAAGTTGGTGGGATATTATTGAAAAAGAGAAGAAAAGGAAAAGCATTATACAAATTTGACGGGCTGTTCTTGGAGAGGTATAAGAGGAAAAGCAATAAAGTTAAGGGTACTCTTGGAAGGTGGGAGAAGATTATCCTTGAGATACTTTGTTTATGGGAGGATAAAGATGGAGTCAAAGGGGAGGGACAACCGTTCTGTGTTATTATATAGATATTTTCTGTATGTTGGGAGAGATTAGTTTGGGTGCGAGCATGCATGCATGTGACTAATAGTGCAATAAAAAAATGGGAAGATTGTAAAAATGGAAGCATCATTGCACTGTCTCGTTATGGATATGCTCATTGTATGTAAGTATTAGGGCATTGCAAACACCTACTGAAAAAAAGGTAATGCATAATGCATCATTCATGTTAAATTATGTCTTGCAGATGCTTTTCCCTTTTAGAATCCTCCATTCAACATAGACGATGCTTGACACGGGAAATTTTCAGAAAATGGAGTTGAAAGTAGGGAATGTACAATAGGAATTTAAAGTAAAAGTGCTATCTCTGAAAAGAACAAATAACAGTAGTACTCTATTCTATGGTAATGCTAGAAAGGAATTTGTCCTGGGCTGTGTTATTACCAGATAACATATTGAAGGCTTAACCTTGCCGTAAGTTTTTCACTACATTTAGGAAGGTTTAGCTTTAAATTTTGCAATTTTAATACCATAGTAAAGAAGGCTGAGAGTTCCTACACTGTTCACTTAAATTCTAGAGGCAATTCTGGTCTGAGCATGTCGCCTTGTGCTTGCATTGTAATAAGGTAGGATTCACATAGAGCATTGCTTTTTTTTTGTGTGAAGATTTTTACACTAATCCAGAAAAAAAAAAGAATAATAATAATATTATTGTTATTATGCTTTCTCAGGCCCATGTAGGTGTTGCCCTTCTGAACGCAGTACCACCTGTCCAATCTGGAGAATCCTCACAAACATCCAAATCTGATACAAAACCAGGAAAGTCAAAGAAATCGAAGCTCGGATTGGAATCAACAAATTCAGGGGGGACACTAAGTCTAAATGGAGATGGTCAATCAAGAAGCAAATCCATGAACCGAGCGGATTCCAAGAGTCCCTCAGTAAGTAGCCGCCATCTGACGGCTGCAGAGAAACAACAGCAGAAGCTAAAGAAGCTCATGGATGAGATGAATGAGGAAGGCGATGGTCGTGCCGCTCCTATTGTTAAGCTTGGTGATGCATCAATGGCATCTCCTTTCACTGCAAAGCATGCGTCTGTGGCTCCCACCACTGATATAATCCGACAGGGCAGGAGTACTCTAGTGACCACTCTCCAGATGTTCAAGATACTTGGCCTAAATTGCCTCGGGACTGCTTACGTACTGAGTGTTATGTACCTTGATGGTGTCAAGCTTGGTGACATCCAAGCCACCATCAGTGGCATCTTCACAGCAGCCTTCTTTCTCTTCATATCCCATGCCCGTCCTCTTCCGAACCTTTCGGCTGCCCGACCCCACCCAAACATCTTCTGTGCTTATGTATTTCTTTCTCTCCTCGGCCAGTTTGCAATCCACCTCACTTTCTTGATTTCTTCAGTGAACGCGGCTGCGAAGTACATGCCAGAGGAATGCATTGAGCCAGATTCTGACTTCCACCCAAACCTAGTGAATACTGTGTCGTACATGGTGAGTATGATGATCCAGGTGGCCACCTTTGCCGTGAACTACATGGGCCATCCATTCAACCAAAGCATCCCAGAGAACAAGCCATTTTTGTATGCATTGTTGGCTGCTGTTGGGTTCTTCACGGTTATTACCTCGGATTTGTTGAGGGACTTGAATGACTGGCTGAAGCTGGTGCAGTTGCCTAAGGGATTGCAGGGAAAACTACTAGTTTGGGCATTTCTGATGTTCTCAAGCTGCTACATGTGGGAAAGGTTGTTGAGGTGGCTTTTCCCTGGCCGTATTCCAGTGTGGAAGAAAAGGCAATCAGCAGCTACTCTACAAAAGAAGCACGTCTGATTGTGAAGTGGGCGGTGGATCAATTTTTTTTTTTTCTGGAAAAAATCACCTCCACCATGGCGAAGGACACAACGAATGCCAGGGAACGTAGCTGTAGCTATTATTAAAATGGCACTTGTAATTTGGTATGTTAACTAACAAAGGTTTTACTCGACTTTTTTTTTTTCCTTTCTTTTCTATGAAACTTTTGTGGGAATTTTGTTATATTCATTTCCCTCTGGATGCATTGTTGATATTAGAGAATGATGTTCCGATTATGTTGAGAGGGATTGAACTGTAAAGGTCACGTTCAGTAGTAACGATACAACAGTTAAAAAAGAAGTTGCACTGATGTATATCACCAAACCTGAAGGCTTTATTTATATTTATAGATCGAGAAAAGTGGATAACCTTCCTATTTGGATTCTCAAGGAAATGTTTTGTTTTTCGATTCTAACTACCCATTAATTTTGAGATTGTTGTCTTTAACCATACATAATCCAGGGCACACATGAACAAAACCCGTACTCTCCCTCCCACACCTCACTACTATAAATAAATTACTAACTTATATGCCCCCCCAACGTTAATTCATCACTCTGATCTATCTAAAGTAAATGTGGAGAGGAGAATTTACTGTATCAACTAACAACAAGCCACTCCATCTATCAATCTCTCTTGCTTAGTTGGACTTGCAGCATATGTATGAAACCCTCTTCCTATATTTGCAGATCTAAGCATCGTCGTTATTCCTGAATCTTGATGAAATCTCATGAAATTTTGTCGAAATTCGAATTGAATGATATCTGATAGTCGATAAGATAACCGAATTCAGATTCAATTAACATTTTAGAATATCTGTCAGATTCGGATGTCAAATGACAGTTTTTCGGATTCAAATATAGCTGTATCCGAATGGATAGGTATCCATTGACAGATCTACTCGTGCGAATGAGTCTTATGACCGTAGGATCTCAATCATGGATCTCTATATTTATTTGCCACATCATTGATAGTTTGAAGAAATTTTCTTCAATATAGATTTAAGTCAAATGAGAGGAAATATTGGTAAATCTGAATTTCAGTGTCAAGGGTCTTTATGCAAACTCGTAAGGTGGAAGGTTTGTTGAAAACTGAGTTTCCTATTCCTTTTGAGTTACAGAAAAATAAGATGAAACATGCCACTAAACGCTCCTCACCTTCACTTTAACTATTAACTTTCACTATGAGGTACGTTGGCAAAAAGTACACAATTATAAGAATCAATTAATAATCAAAACTTCGATTCGGACTTTGCACTTAATTTCTAAACCTTCCGGATTAAGAATTGTTGACGCGATTTTAATATGAGTAATTCAACCAACATAATTTAATTATTAACACTAACTTGTACATGTCTCATGACGGATTCAATCCCCTAGACAGTTTTATTTTATTTATTTACTTTCATTTACTGCTTTATTTACATTTCTGTCTTTAAATTCTGCAATTTCAATTCCTAGTTTTTAATTTTGAAACTAACGTTAACTACTAACTTGTCTTATGGCTGGTTAAACAGCCTCATTTAATTACTTAATTTACTTGTTTATTTAGTAATTTACTTTAAATTTCAGCATTTTAATTTTCTATTTTATATTTCAAAGAAAAAAATTAAGTTTTGAATTTTAACTGTTAAGTTGTTGAGTTTTCGTAAAATCTTGATCACACTGTCTCCCTGTGGATCGAACCTTACTTGCCAAGAAAATAAGGTTTAATAATATTTGTTCTCATTAAATCAACAAAGAACCATCACAATTTACGGACGGACATGAAGCAAGAAGCAAATTGTTGTTTCTCGTACTTCCATGGAGGCCGAATATTGCATAATGGTCTCGATTACCATTGAGATCGTTGGGTTGCGCTGGTTGCTAGCAGATATGAGTGTTTCTCTCTCTGCTCTCATTCCTATGTATTGTGATAATACAAGTGCCATTCAAATTGCTCACATTGAGATTGACTACCATCTCACTCGCCACTATCTTCAATACCGCACCATCACTTCGCCTTTCATTTCTTCTTCTTTAAAGTTAGTTGATTTCTTCACGAAATCTCACACCATTCAATGTTTCCATCTTCTCCTTAACAAACTCTTGATGCTTCTTGCAACCACATCATGAGTTTGAGGGGGGATGTTAGACTACAAGTATTTGTTAGAGTATAATTGTTTGGGTATTTTGATATTTTCATATTTGGGCATATTTATTAGCTTTTTTCTAATGCATTCAGTTAATGCTTTGTTTCTAATCAAGAGACTAAACTTTGTTTAGGGTTTTACATTTGTTAATAAATCCAATCCTAAGACTATGTCTAAAAATGGACAGTTGAGACAGTAAAGGTTTACATGCGTTTCAAGGACTCGTGTTTGATATAAACCTTCTTTGCTTGAAGGAGTTTCTTGGGATGGACTCAAATTTTGCTTTTCATTATATATATATATATATATATATATATATATATATATATATATATATATATATATATATAATATTTTTGCTGCTTTTGATACAATTGATTCTTCTTTAATGCCCTAGAGTGATTTCTTATATCCAATTTGTGTATCGACCCAATGAGATGATTTTGATCACTCTCATAGCATTCCTTTGGAGAATTTGAGAATGTACAATACATACGCAAGAGTGTCTATGTTTCAAATATTTATGGCCAATAATTGGATTAATTTTTGGACTCGCTATAAGCTATTCCAGGTGTGACCCCTCAAATGAAGAATAATCAGCCCACGTGCACCGATAGTCCATCATGGCTGTGAAAGAAAACAGTAAGCAGTTTGACATATGGACAATGTAAAGTATGTGACGTCTTGAATATAATCGATTCAAAATATATGATTTAGAATATGCTTACTTCTTATTTCGCTCCGTATTCTTTCTCACTTTGACTGGTGGGACATGATTTAGTTAGTCATAATGGCTATGAATACAATGAATACAAGGCATGGCTTTAGAGAAAATTGAATGGAAGACCAGTAAGCCCCATTGGTGGGGCCATAAAAAGATCATCATGCCAAACTACGATTTGTCCTCACCATGGTGATCATCCTCATTTACAGTTGACATGAAGCAATGATTTAATTGGAAAGCCTGGTCTTTTCAAAATCTCCATGTACACCCATCAATCGGATTAAGAATAGGAGGTAAGAACAATATGACCTCTTCATCAAATTTGGTAAGTGTTAAAATTGTTCCACAAGGGCTGTTTTTTTTTCCCCAAATGTGTCTACCTATCACAAACCAAATGAGTAAAATGACATTAGATAGCATTGAATGGAGGGACGGTTTTTCCAGTCGACCCCATATCTTTGGGATAGGGCTAGAGAGAGAGAGAGAGAAAGAAAGATTTAATTTACTAAGTAATGGAACAGTGAAATTAACAATATTATTGATGCTTTTAAACAATGAGATCTAATATCCAGTTTCCTAAACATCCGTTGTTACATACCACACTCCCTTTTTTCACCAAAAACTATAAAATACACACCCATCACTCTTTACAAAATTGGGCATACCTATCTTAATAGATCTTAACACCGAATTTCTACCATAGTTAAACAACTAAAGAAAAAAAAATCCTTAAAAATTGTTAGAGAGAGAGAGAGATGCTTCTCCACTTACAACATAGCTCCATTGAAACTAAAATCAAGATCTTGAGAGTTGTAGTAATTGAAGAACCCATCTCCATTAATAGGCTGCTGATACCCCATCATTAATGGTTGAGATGATTGCACAATTGTTAGTGGTGAAACAGTTTGAAGTAGTTGTGGTTGATTGTAATTCAAAACTGACCCACTTGATTGACCCACTGAACACAACAACTACTTCTTCCAATATGATCACCATAATAATTCGACGATGGTTCTATGATCTTGGACGATGTAGTAGAATTGGAATACTTAACATGATCGAATAACATAGAATCGTAAATACATTCGTTGATGGGTGGAGGGGGAGTTAATAATGGTTTTTGAGGGAACACATGTCCCATCATCATCTCAACAGTATTGTTCATGTTATAATAAGGCTGAATTTGATGATGATTCTCATTGATTACCTGATCATAATCTCTTCCATCATCAAAGACATTATGAAAACCATGTCCCATCATCATCTCAACAGTATTGTTCATGTTATAATAAGGCTGAATTTGAAAATGATTCTCATCAATTACCTGATCATGATCTTTTTCATTTCCATCATCATTAAAGACATTGTTATTATTAATGGAGGCATTAGTACTAATTAGCTTCTACTCGAGAAACTCATGATGATGATGATGAACCCTGATCTATGGGGCGTTTCCAAAAGGGTACTGGTAGTTGAACTCGACGATGTTTTCTTTGTAATTAGTGTTTTAAAGGACCTTGGCAGAGGGATTTCTTTGTAATTAGTCCTTGAGTTTAGGGCGGGGTTGCTTTATAACCCATTTAGTAAAACTTTATTTTCTTAATGGTCCCTCAGTCAATCTCATCTATGGTTATAATATTTTTGAAATGCCCAAACTACCCCTTTTTCAACTTCTTCATGTACTTCGGTTTTCCAATGACAATTCCAATCATTTCCAACGATTTTTTTACTGTGAATGACGAATGAAAATAATATACTTCTAATTTGGTACATTTAGATGTATTTTTTTTTCAACGATTCATAACAAAAAGAGAAGAACGGAACTAAGATTCAATTTTTTTAGAGTGTCGAGCTCACCACTTTTTATTTATTGTCAAAGTTGTGCCAGTTTTTATTATTATTGAGACCACCAGTTTTATTTTTTTGAAAATCTCACCAATTTTTATTATTGTCAAGCTCACCAATATAAATGTTGAATTCAAAAATAAAAAAGTGGTAAGCTCGACGTTGGTATAACCCATCGATTTTCGTTTTTCAAAATTTTCAAACTAAAATACATGGAAAGATCAACTAAAAAATTAACATAACAACTTGTGTAGATGATTTCAAATCAAAAGAACCATCCTTGATCGATTTTCATTCAAAAGCGAAGCAAAATAATTGAAAAAACCCTAGCTATTTACATACATCTTCAAAATGCTTGAAAAAAAAAAAAAATCTTGAAATGGCTTCCTCTTTCTTCTCATATCCTTTCCATTGGAATGGCGTCTCCGAAAATCAGCGGAAATCCAAATTTTTTTTTATAATGAAAACGTTGAATTTGAATGGTTTGAGCAATTTCGACATTTCAATTGTGAGAAATGTTTTGAGTGGGGTACAAGGATTGAGTATAAATAAATTTACTAATGGATTATTAAGAGAAGTGTTCATCACAAATGATACAATTAAAACAGAGGACAAATATTAAACCTTGGTGAGCAAGGATTGATCTACAGATACAACGTTGATCTAACAATTTCTGACTTAACTCGATTAAGATTGAAAGTAACTAATAAAAACTTGATCTAAAGATTAACCATTTTTAAAACAGTAGAAATTATAGAAATAACAATGCAAAAGAGACTTAGATTGGTTGAAACCACCAAAAATGATATTCATAGAAAAGATGCATTTGATTCTTTTTAGGTCAATCTAATCAATCAAACTAATGTTGTACATCAGAAAGTTAATCTAATTGAAACACAATATTCATTGAAGATTACAACTACTTTTAAATTGATAAATTGTAGATACCCTAATTTGCACGGACCCACATCGATAAGGCCTATAAAAATTTGTATTTTATTGAATTTTCAATCAAGGGTGTAGTAATCCAATTCTTGAATTTTCTCACTTTTTATTACAATAAAATAAATTCAAAGGCTTTTAATTTGCCAATGGGCTTGTAAATGAGTCTCATACACATCATTTTTATAATTATCCTCTAAGTCATCTCAACTTACCTCCATTCCTCTCAAATCCTTGAGTTTCTCAATGCAAAGTATTTAAGAAAAGTCTAAATCTCCTGTCACTTTTTTCTTCATTAATCAGTTTTTTGGTTGGATGACTGATCTGGTTTTCTGCAGATCGAGATGGCATCATCGTTTGAACACCATCTCAAGTCTTAGTAGGTATAAGGCCTCAATTTTTAATTATTTTTTTCTACACCTTTTCTTCCAGCATCTGCTCCAAGAATCGGGTGGTGATGACTGATGAGCTTATCGTACTTTTGTCTTAAACTGTGAGAGGCAGTTTTTGGTCGTTAATTTAACCAGACATTTCCATAACCTTTAAACCCATTACAATAGTGGACGATTAATTGGATGGTTTTGGAGTAATGGGCACATTAGCACAATTGGCTGGTAGAGAGAATAATTCTACACTAAAATCTGATTAATGGTTTCATAGTATAATCAAGACATATTCTTGGAGATGATAATTAGATGCAATTTTAGGAAATCGAGCTCTCTAAAATTCCATAATAAGTATTAAGTCCGACCTTTTCATTCGTTAAATCTCACGCATTACTTCCAAAATGTTTTAATCAGCCCTTATCTTCAATTAATTTGTAGTCTTTTTTATGTTGGCTTCGACAGTCAAAGTATGCTTTGGAGTTTCATTCAAATAAAGAACGTATATCCCCAGGACCCATGAGTTCTAAAATGAAGCAGCATCTGTTGCATTAGGGATGGCAATAGGTCTGGTCATGTCATGTTGATGTAAGGGTACTCTGAAAATTTACCCCACTCAAACCCGACACATTTACTAAATAGGTAATCTGACCTCTTTTACAGTTTCGTAATATTTTAATCTTAAAGAGAAAAATATAAATTCCATTTCCACAGCTAATATTTTTTCCAATGTTCTTAGGATTTTGTCCTCTACATCCCAGTGGCATTGGATATGTTTTCAAGGGGGCATGACGCCCCCTTTGACACATGCCTCCTGCGTGACATGATTATAATCATAGATTCTTTTCCTTGGAATACACAATTGCATATATTTGTAAAAATATACAGTTGCGTATCCCGAGAAAATCTACGATTCTAGCTCATGCCCCATCATGGGCATGGGGGCATGTGTCAGAGGAGTGTCAAAAAATCATGACTAACAATCCCCTTTCCAAACACAATATTGTCCATCAAATTTTGTGTATTTACACCCCTGAACAAAGCAGGGTTGCAAAGCGTAAACATAAACATGTTGAAACAAGCATCACTTTATTGAGGATACATTTTGCACTGCTACTTTTCTTATAAATCGGTTACCAATTGCTTCTTTTTCAAAATCATTACCTTCTGAAATTATTTGGGTGTCAATGCTTACATTGGATTTGAATCATATATATATTTTGATGGTTAAGCTGGACTTGAACCCACGACCTCAAGGTTGCTTTGCAATGTGTCAAACCATTAAGCTATGGCTTTGAACCATATGCGGTACCTAAACTTGCCCCAGTACCTTGTTCTGAGTTCCAAGCTCTCAAAATCAAGGCACATGGAATGTAGTAGAATGCCCATTTGATCATCAAATTATAGGGTGCAAGTGGGTTTTTAGGATCAAGCGAAACTTGGATGGCACAGTCTCCCATTACATGTCACAACTCGTGGCCAAGGGTTATCACTAATGTATCCTGTTGTCTTGCACAAACAGTGGACCTTCACAACACTGAGTCCACTAAAACTCTGCATATAAATTTATAATCTAGAAAACCCAGCATCCCAGGCCACAATCTAAACAAAGCTCT
Source organism: Akebia trifoliata (assembly GCF_017979445.1). Classification (NCBI taxonomy): domain Eukaryota; kingdom Viridiplantae; phylum Streptophyta; class Magnoliopsida; order Ranunculales; family Lardizabalaceae; genus Akebia; species Akebia trifoliata. The sequence continues at coordinate 45,336,934 of NC_141378.1, read as the reverse complement.
AATTTTCTATAAAAAAATTGAACCTTCCACACACCACACCATCGAAATTCTGGCCTGAATCAAAACAACTGAAGTTCAAGCAACTTGCTCACCATCACAAGCATCATTGGGTTCCATATGATGTGACAAAGTCAACAGTTCCATCAACTCTAGCCGGTACTCAAGGCCTCTGAGGTAGTGGCCCAACAGCATGCACCTTTTGAGAAATAAAAACAAAAAAACAAAGAAGCAGCTTCAGAATTCTAAACATCCAACCTTTAAATGCAAAAAAAAAAAAAAAAAAAAAATAATCAACAGATTCAAAGGAGATGATCAGACCAGAAAAGAAGGCGAGCAAGATAATCCCGGGTAACTGAAAGGAGGGGTTGGAATTGAAGTGAAGTGTTTTCAACAAGTTCAGCAGAATCTTCTTCTCTCCAAACATTTAGAGTTCCCATGTTTTCTGAGAGAATTGGAACCTTTGAATGCATCTTTGGTGAAAGGGTTGCGAGGAGACCATGTACGACACAGTGAATTGTTTCTTGCAATTCAGGAGATGTTGGTTCAGACAACTCAGCCACCTGTACATAAAACCAGTTGCATGACACCCTGTGGGACCCAACTTAAGAGAAATTTTAGGAGGAGCAAAAAATTCAATATAAACTAAGTTACAATTTTGTTTTGTTTTGTTTTAGATGTAAAATTTTATTAATGAAGGAAGAAAAAGGAGGCTGAGATAGCCCCCCAATACATGGAAACCTAACTTATGCTGTCTGAATGTAAGCACAGTTAGTGGCTATTATAATTGGACAAAAATTTACCATAGATCATGACATAATATAAAAAGCATGGGAAAATTTCATAGATACATGAATGCAGATATGGACCCAGCAGTGATATGGTGTGCTGAATCGGACTTGAGGAGGATGAGGCTCCACTAACCACCTAAACTGAGTCAATCGTTTTTGTATAAAGGGAATGAAAGAGAGGTGGATCATGTCCCTGACCCCCTATTTATAGACATTTCTCATACAAGAGAACCCTAAAACCAAATTGCATGATCAGACAAAAGGATATCTACTGCAACATTAGAACCAAAATTTTCATGAGTGTCAAACCATTTTTTGACATCTAACGAACAGGTGGTCCACAAGTACGTTTTCTCCACGCCTTAACGGCCATGTGCCTTCCCCACCTTTTGGGTGTTTTGTAGGAATGCATCTAGTAAGCATATCTCCTCATGAACTAAAACACACTCCCATCATGGAGATGATGCCATGCATAATGGAACAGGTACGTAGCTGGCAAGTATGTGTGCCAATAGGCAATCCTTGGGCCACATTGTATATGGATGCGGCGTCCACATGTATTGAACTAGACCATTTTAACTAGATTTGGTTAGTCTTATTTTGGCCAACTAAATATTTAAGACCTCTTTCATTTACACGCTTTTCTTCTGATCAGAACATACATAATCATAGTTTAACCCAGATAATTATTAAAATCCCATGTTTCTTTTTAGTCCAATTGTCCACTGGGGAAAAATATATAATTAGAAAATTAAAAATATAAATGCTCAAATTTATTGCAATACAAATTGTTTTATAGGTTCTATTTAAGTTGGGACAGGAACAAGAACAAAGACGGGCCATGCCTTTGTCAAATAAGATGTTTAATGTGTAGAGGAACTTTCCATGGTTTGCAAACTCTAACCGATTTGTCCATTGAAACATGTGTCAAATTGTTTCTTTAGGAGATATTCCATGAGTAAATTCTCTCACTAACCAATTCAATCACAGTCTCTATCAAAGCCGACATGTGTGATACTCATCCAATCCCTCAACCTTTGCTGACATATATATCCAATATGACTCACCAGTACTCAAAGATATATGTTGAAAAGATATAAAAATAATTAACTAAAAAATGTTCAAAAGTCGAATAACTTATATGAAACATTAAAAATTAACTATAAAATCTTGCATCCATCACCTAGAAACCAAAGTCATACCCAACACATGTCTGCTTACCAGTAACATAGGTTAGGAGAACAATAAATCAGCTGTGCTTGAGTAGAAATTGATGCCATTAAAAATTAGTGGCATCAATGAGGTAAAAGGATATCAGCCGTTGATAAGTAGAGTATTAGGACTCCCTCTGAAATCTAAGTAGTTGGAGAGCATGAGTAGGACTCGGCAATTAAAACAAATTGAGGGAAAGCTGGTAGCATGAAAAGTTCACCTCCCAGCCTTATAAAAAGGATCAATTTATGGACAACGAGATTGTCTATCCTACATGCCAACCGAAGATTCACAAAGCGCAATGTCAGATGAGGATTTCTCACCATAACTATGGTATCTACCTTACAGCTTGTCACTATAATTAAGGAGGCTGAAATAGTTAACCATGATATCTCACAAATTGCTAGAGACACTTATTGACCAAAAATATGTTAGTTGAAAACCAGATGCAAATCAGTAAAACCAGAAAGACAAACCTTCTCTGGTTGCAGGGATCTTAAGTAGTCCAGCAAGTCATTCTTTTCTTCCCCAACAAACTGTTGCATTTGAAGAGCCGCATTTTTCCGTTTGATTTCATGGAGTTCCTTCAGTTTTATAAAAGACAACAAAGTCCAACAAAAGAAACAAATCATTATGTCATGATTACACCTTTACAAGCCTATTGTCATGAACAAATAGAACAACATATGGAAATTGGTTAACAGTTGAAGAAGTTCTTCACTCCATCTGGCCACATACATACATAACTGTGCATATCAACAACAAAGTCTCATCCCAACAAATCAATCCAAAGCCAAAGTCTTATGTTATTGAGAATGAGTTCATATATGTTTTTACTACATCAATCCATGTTATTTTGGGTTTACCTCTCACTCTTTTTAAGACCTTCAGCTTGAATATTTCTTAAATGAGGCTATCATCAGCCTTTTTTGAATTTTTCCAAACCATCTCGGCCTAGTTTCTACCAAGTTTATCGCCTATTGGAGCTACTACCATGTTTCCCAAATGTGTTTGTTTCTAATTTTGTTTTCCTAGTCTGTCCACTCATTTGTCTCAACTATTCCCATCTTCCCTACCACACTTTATTAATATGATCTTGACTGCCCAAAATTCAGCTCTATAAAAGCATAGATGGTCTTTTACCAGCTTATAAAACTATTCTTTTAGTTTGATTGGTGTGAATTTGTTGCATAATACTCCAGAAGCGCACCTCTCCACTTTAACCATCCAATTCTAATTCAATAGGCAACACTCCTCAATCTCTCCATCCTTAAATGTAATAGACCTGACATAATGAAATTGGTTACTTCAAGAATTTCTAGACCATTTAATGAATATTCATCTCTTGGATGTCAATTCCAAGGTGTGTGTCCTTGAATATGATTCAAGAAATAACACATCATCCTGACTGTCTAAGTGCAACATCTAGCAATCACGATTTTATATGTATCTAGTAATACATATCCCACTGATACTTATCTCCTTTTTTCTTTTCTTTTTTTTGATAAGTAAATTTATTAAAACCCAACCAAAAAGATACAAAGCTGGAGGATGAGAAATCCACCGGAAAACAAAGGAAAAAAGAAAGAAAAAGAAGCAGCCCAAAGCAAGGACAAGACTCTCCAAAATTACAAAGAGCAAAGCTCAACCTATCTAAACACAAAAAAAAAAAAAAAATTAAAATAAAATAAAATCAAAATCAGCCTTTGCCTAATCCCTATGTGGGCCCCCATGGCATGTGTCATTTGGTGTGTCGAATAACACGTGAGTGCTGATATAGAAAATAGAAAAGAAGTGTTTCAGAATATACAGGACAAGGAAAAATGGAGCAGCCAGCCAATGCTGAAGGTCTAAAAAACAGAACTACACAAACTCTATTTCATGACTTGGATAACACCCATTTTTGTATCTTTTCATTGATACATTCTTACTTAGTAAATAAACTTATTCAGAAACCTACAAAGGAAAAGAGACCACCAATAAGAAGTTAGAAATTAGAATAACTACCAACCAATCTAGCACGTGAAACGCAGCTCGCACATGTGCGGTACGTGTGCGCGAGCACACACACACACACAGACACACGAATAAAGTTTTCCTAAGGACACAAGATGGGACATACCTTTCTGACAGAAGATAAAGAAGACTGTAAGTGAAGAACATATTGTTTAGCCTCAGGAGTCATTTTCCCAAGGCCTTGAATATCCACGTTTTCACAAGTCAAGTGCTCTTCCTTTTTTTCAGGTTTGGGTAATAATTCATATTTTCCAGATTCAAATACTGTTGTGCTACCGTCAACCAACATCCTATGAGCATCAATTCTAGTATTTTCTGGTTTTTGTTTTTCGAAATTTTCTTCATACATATCAAGGTTTCTTTCAAGGCAAAGCCTATATTCAGCATTCCGTAGTGTATACCTGCAAAGCCAAAAATGATATTCCTACTCAAACCAGCAGTATAAAAGGTATAAAAATTAATAAATAACTAAATTAGAAGATTAGAGATATATCTTCCAGATTGTTGCATGGTAAAGGCATAATTTAATATATAAGCTATTTAGAAGTGTTAATTATTTCCTGGCATAAATCTGAGATATAAAGACTCATATTCTGGCATGACAAGAAAGTTTATAAATGCCAAAACAATTTCAGGAAAACAAAGACTAACAGAACAAACATAGAAAAAACCCTAGATCTTGAATCCAATGCACAACAAGGAAATGATGAAACAAGTTAAGGATATAAAACTATATAGGTTGGGGAAGAATCAATCGAGCACCCTCAATAGGGTTGAGAGTTGTAAAAGGGGTTGTGGTTAAAATAATATAGAAAATGGATTTGAGAGTTGAATCAATACAAATAGACACTTCTAGTTAGGCTCACCATCTACAATGGACAAACAATACAAATGGGGGAATCAACATCGACCTTTATCCCAACTATTTGGGGCAGCAAAATGAATTTAATTTCATCATTCAACTCTATCTAAAATTGTATCTTTTGTTAATAAATTTCTTGTTAGAACTTTTCTTAAAACCTCATTCCATTTCATTTTCACCTTCCTTTCTCAGCTGGCTCGACCAGCCCTTGATCCTAATCCTCGGAAGTGATTCTCCAATCGCACACCCAAGGAATAGAGAATCTAGATCAAGGAAAGGGCTAACCGTTGGAATAATGGTATCCATTGTTATTTGAAAAGAAAGGATGGACAAATACAGCTCTCAGAAGTTCAGGCTTCACAACACCATGCAACAAGAATTTCCAGATCTATAAAAAGTGCAAAATAGGAGAGGCCTTCATCAATCTTCATATTGTGCACATTCCATCTCCTAGCACTTTCCCTTCTAGAACCCTAAAGTTCAACCAAAGCACATTCTCATTGAGGTTATAATAGGTCTTTATTGTACATCCCCAATCCATCTCAATCATCTTTCTTCTATTTAATCTCTTGGTACATAATCCTGATTCTCTAGGAAGTGCTAGTAGAGAGGAAATCTGTGTTGAGAAAAAGTCTTTGTTTTGTAATCTACTGTCTTAGCCTTTAGGATTTGTTAATAATGGGGTATTACTGAACTAGTTTTCAGCAAGTCTATTTAGTGTTTTGTTATTTTACCAAGTCTTTAGTTTAGTCCCCAGTGGTTCCTACTTTTGTGATTTTATCCGTTGATGTACTTGCCTATATAAAGGCCATTTGTTTAATGAATTAATGCAGAATTTATTGTCTTTCCTCTACCAACTACTTTCCTACCTTATTAGCTTTACTCTGTAACAGTGGTATCAGAGTCATAAAAGAGAGAAAGTGAGTTTGTGAGTCCCAAAAATCGATGAGTTTGTTTTTTTTCTGGAGTAGTGAGCAGATGGCTTCCAAAACCTTAACCAGTCATTCCATGCTTTAATGGTCACTATGACCATTAGAGCATGCTGATGGAGAATTTCATGCAGTCTAAAGAGTATTGGCAGGTGATTGTTTCTGGAATAGCAGAACCAACATCTGATACAATATTGACAGAGATACAAAGGACAGAGTTAGAAGCACTGAAGCTGAAGGATTTGAAGGCGAATAACTATTTTTTTCCAGGCGATTGATTTGTCTATCTTGGAGACAATTCTTTGCAAAAAAACATCCAAGCAAATCTGGGACTCCATGAAGAAGAAGTATCAAGGGAACGAAAGGGTGAAGCATGTACAACTCCAAGCTCTTCGTAGAGAGTTTGAGGTTCTTTAAGTGAAGTCAAGGGAGTCAGTTTCCGAGTATTTTTCAAGGAAAATGGCAATTGCAAACAAGATGCGGATCCATGGAGAGAAGCTAGAGGATGTCACCATTGCTGAAAAAATCTTTCGTTCAATGACATCTAAGTTTAATTTTGTGATTTGTTCTATTGAGGAGTCTAAAGACATTGATACTCTTTCAATAGATGAATTGCAAAATTCCTTGCTGGTTCATGAGCAGAAGATAACCCAACAAGACAGTGAAGAACAAGCATTGCAGGCAGCAACAAACACAAGAGGACATGGAAAGGGTGGATGGAAAGGCAAGAATACACACTAGAGACAATGAGAAAATAAAGGTGCTGAGTCTCAAGGAAATTGAAAAGGTCGTGATGCTCAGAGTTCAACAGGACACAAACTAATGTCTGCAGACAAATCTAAGGTTGAATGTTATCGTTGTTACAAGTATGGTCATTATCGCTCAGAATGGAATGCCGTACAAATTTAAATAAACATCGTGGGGAAAGATCTAACTTTGCAGAAAAGGAAGAAGAAGTTTCTCTTCTCATGGTGTGTTATACTAAGGAGGAAACCCACTCGAATTTATGGTATTTGGATATGGGCTGCAACAACCATATGTGTGGAGACAAATCAGTCTTTTCTGATTTGGATGAATCATTCCAAAATACTGTAAAGTTTGGTGATAAGTTTACAGTATCTGTTTTGGGAAAATGAAGGGTTACAATTCAAACCAAAGAGAATTCTCATTCTATTTCCAATGTCTTGTTTGTTCCAAATTTAAAAACTAATTTGCTTAGTGTTAGTCAGCTTCAAGAAAAAGGATATGAGATTTTTACCAAGGATGGAGTTTGTCAAATCCAAGATGAGAAGTTGGCCCTAATTGCTCAAGAGAAGATGACAGCAAAACTAGGCATGAGTAATCTCTCTTTCCCCTATCCCCTCTCCCCTATCCCCTCTTCCTTTTCTCTTCCACTTCTTCTTCTTTTAATAACATCTGTGGTTTGGGAGCACATGACAATCATATACAACTTGATATGAAAATACTCAACAAAAAAAAAAATTATTTGATTATCAAATTCTTTGTTGTTCAATAACTCTTTGTCATAAAACCAGGTTTCCGTTCTCTTTGTCTAGGATTTTGTTTCTCTTTGTCTAACATTTGATTCTTGTAGTGGAGAACGTGCTATATCGGATCCTTTGTTCCATCAAATTTTTGAACTTTGGAGGATGGAATGCCTTTAGAATGTTAGTTGCCATTATCATAGGCGAAAATGGTGACCTCTTAAGTTCTCCCCAATTGCACTTCAAGTCTGACACTCTGAATTATTTCCTCGTCTATTCTTTGCAACTCCTCTACCTATTTCCTTATCATGGGATTTCGATCTTCGGAACTTCCTTATGCCTAACGAGTTAACAATACGCTCAACTTTGGTTCGCTCCATTGTAGGAGGTAGAGGTCTCTACCTGCCTTCCCCACCCCTGGGTTATTCCTCTATCTCGGTACCTTCACCCAACATTTGTGGCAACGCTTCATTTTCTCTTCTCATTGCCAAGATTTTCTTGTTTTTCCATTCAAGCCCTTGTCACATCTCTATCCTTATCTCAGTCAACAAGTGGTGCATTTCTTGCATTAGGTTTTTAGCTGAAAAACCTGAGTCTATTTTTTGCAGGAAAAGTCAAAGGCTTTCACAGCCTTTCAAAGGTTTAAAGCACTAGTTGAAAATGAAGCTAGTAGCACAATTAAGATTTTGCACATCGACCGTGGTGGAGAGTACAACTCACATGAATTTGATGATTTCTGTGGCAAACATGGAATTAAAAAGCAACTAACTGCAGCTTATACACCTCAACAAAACGGTGTGAGCGAGAGGAAAAATAGAACGATTCTTAATATGGTGCGAAGCCTTCAATAGAGGAGTGGCCTTCCCAAGAGTTTCTGACCTAAAGTAGTTAATTGAAGTATTTATATTCTGAACAGAAGCCCCACACCAATTGTTCAAAATATAACTCTTCAAGAAGCATGGAGTGGGAGTAGACCAGTTGTAGATCATTTTCGCGTGTTCAGGTGTATAGCATACGTCCATGTTCCAAATGAAAAAAAAGAAATAAAGTTAGACGGCAAAGGTGAAAATTGCATTTTTCACCAAGAAATTTTTTATTAGTCGTGAGTCATTTTTTATGAAGAAAAGACATGGTTATGGAGCAGCAACACAAGTGGACAACAAATTCCAGTAGATTTTGATGGTGGAAATGAAGAGAAAACGCAGCAACAACAACAACAAATGTTCCAGCAACTTCAGCTCCTCAGAATATTTAAAATGACGCTCCTATAGCCTCTGAAACTTCACCAGTGGCAATAGAAACTGATAAACAGCTTAATGCAACAACAGGTTCATGTTCTCAGCGTGTTAGAAGAACAGTGTGGATGTTAGACTATGAGGTATTCATCATGAATGATATTAATGATCCACTTAACCATTTTGCCTTGTTTTCAGACTGCAATCCTACAATTTTGAAGTTACTGTCAAGGAACAAAAATGGCAAAAGGCTATGGATGAAGAGATAACAGCTATTGAAAGAAATAAAACTTGGGAGTTGACAGAGCTTCCAAAGGGACAAAAGACAATCGGTGTTAAGTGGGTTTATAAGACAAAGTTGAAGGAAAATGGTAAAGTTGACAAATACAAGGCGCGTTTGGTAGCTAAAGGTTATAAGCAAGAGTTTGGTGTGGACTACAAAGAAGTGTTTGCTCCTGTAGCAAGACATGACACAATCAGATTGATGATTGCGTTGGCAGCACAAAACTCATGGCCCATTTTTCAATTGGATGTGAAGTCTGCATTTTTACATGGAGATTTAAAAGAAGAGGTATTTATTGATCAACCTCCTGGTTATGTGAAATTAGGCAGTGAACATAAAGTTTACAAATTGTACAAGGCTCTATATGGACTAAAACAAGCACCTAGAGCTTGGTATAGTCGTATAGACTCTTATTTTTTAAAGGAAGGTTTCAAAAAATGCCCATATGAGCATACGCTTTACACAAAAAGTGAAAATGGAGGAAAAATGCTTATGGTATGCTTATGTCTAGATGATTTGATCTATTCTAAAAATGATAAAGCCATGTTTGAAAATTTTAAACAATCCATGATGCTAGAGTTTAATATATCTGATCTTGGAATGATGCATTACTTTCTTGGCATAGAAATCGTACAATCATAGAAGTAGAGCAATCTGATGCCGAAATTTTTGTGTCTCAAAAGAAATATTGGACAGGTTTTTGCAGAACTGCAACTCAATCACTACTCTGGTTAAGACAGGATTGAAGTTTGTGAAGGATGTAGCAGGAAAAAGGGTTGACAACACTCTTTACAAGAAAATGGTGGAAGTTTGATATATTTGACAGCAAAACGACCTGATTTAATGCATGTTGTAAGTCTTATCATCAAGTATATGAAACAACCAAAGGAGATCCATCTTCGAGCTGCAAAGAGAATTCTTCGGTATTTACGTGGTACTACAAAGTTTGGGTTTTTCTACAAAAAAGGCGAACAATCAGATTTGATTGGATTTACAGACAGTGATTATGCTGGAGATTTGGATGACAGGAGGAGCACATCCGGTTATGCCTTTATGTTGGGTTTTGCAGTTGTTTCATGGTCATTAAAGAAGCAATCACTAGTTACTTTGTCAACAACAGAAGATGAGTTTGTAGCAACAGCTTCTTGTGCGTGTCAAGCACTTTAGCTGAGAAAAATTCTTAAGGAGCTGCAGTTCAAGCAACCAGGTTCTACTCAGATTTTCTGTGACAATAATTCAGCAATTAAGCTCTCAAAGAATCCTGTTCTTCATGGAAGATGTAAGCACATAGATGTGAGGTATCACTTCTTGTGTGATCTCACAAAGGATGAAATTATTGATCTTGTATATCGTAGAAGTGAGGACCAAGTTGCTGATATTTTTACTAAACACCTCATATTGGCTATTTTTCTGAAGTTGAGGAAGTTACTTGGAGTTTCCAATCTAGAGGATTCGATTTGAGGGAGGGTTCTACATATTTTTAAACTGGATGTTTGAGGACATCAGTTTGAGGGTTTGTTGAGAAAAAGTATTTGTTTTGTCATCTACCATCCTAGTCTTTAGGATTTGTTAATAATGGGGTATTGCTGAACTAGTTTTCAGCAAGTCTATTTAGTGTTTTGTTATTTTACCAAGTCTTTAGTTTAGTGCCTAGTAGTTCCTACTTTTGTGCTTTTATCCGTTGATGTACTTGCCTATATAAAGGCCATTTGTTTAATGAATTAATGCAGAGTTTTTGTCTTTCCTCTACCAACTACTTTCCTACTTTATTAGCTTTACTCTGTAACAATCTGTTCTTCCTCTCCCATCTTGAGGCCAATGTAATGAAACACATACATATAAGTCTCCTCTGCTACCTTGAACTCCAAGCCAATAGGATACATGTCAAAAGACACCTTGACACTTATGATACACTATAAACAATGTAGTATTCAAGTCTATGCAATAAAGATGTTGACTATCTAAACATTCTTTTCTCTTTTCTGAAATAAAGATATTCTTATTAGAAGAAAAAAAAAACAACTTTTTCTTAAGATTTCTCAAGGTTGATATCTGTTTCAGTTTCTTATTTATAGATGTATCTAATTTTTTATTTGAATTTTTAGGTTATAAAGATCCTTTTGGAACATTTATATGAAAAGATCTGTATATTATGTTTTAGAAGTGTTTTCAAAGTATTTTTGAGATGATTATAATTTTTTTTTTTTTTTTTTTTTAATATTCAAACTTTTGAATTGGATACTTTGAAATCCATTTTGGAAAATGCTATAGAACCTTAGATTTATTTTGGAAAATTTCGGTACAAAATTTATAATTTGACATGGACTTAGAACAAAATACCATTAGAAAAGGGCATTATGGTTGCTAACATTGGTCCCTGCTGGTAAGCCTTGGGGAGTTGAAAGTAGTTCCCATGGTGTATAGTAAAATTGAGCTTTATAAAGTGGCATATGGAATGATGGATAGATAGATAGATAGATACCCGGTCTTCATAGAAGAAAGCAGCAACTTGGAGAGGGGTTCCCATAGAGATTCAATCAAGACCTGAAAATGGTCAGATGGAAGTAAACCCAACATGCCTGAGATGGTCCTCTTCATGGCATCCACAGTATCTGGTGGTACGTCTTTTTGTATAAGGCTTACATCCAAAGGTTCAATCTCTTGTATCAAATTTGAAAGAATTGACTTCTGCAAAACAAGCTTCCAATTAAACCAAAGAAAATCTAAAAGAGACATGATTTAGAGAGAGAGAGAGACCTTTGAGCTGTTTGGAGTGTTTGAATTTCCTTTAGCCATCACAACGTGGGTAGTGGGACGCATCTTTTCGGCATGATTTAGAGGTCGGATTCGAGTAGTGGTGAACAAAGAAAGAGATTTTGACGAGAGCACACGAGGAACAACAAGTGGAGGACGATACAGTGGAATAGAAGCAAAGCTCGTCATCATGCCCACCTCTGACTCTCTCTGTCTCCCTCCCTCCCGCAACTGCGACTATCCACAACGCAATTTACATAAAGGATATTTTGACTATTTTTCATGGGTCCATCATGGAAGATCAAAGTCAAAGGGTATGCCTTCAATGCTTTTTAAAATGGGGCGGCTCACCATTTTTCTCTCAGTTCACCCACCCCACCTAAAACACCTAAAACATATTTTTAATATATATATGGGGGAAATGTTCAGCAACAAATATTTTGGTAAAATATTTTTCAAAATATAGGTTAGAGGTTTTGGAATGGACTGATTTTTGTCAATGATGATCTCTCTCGTGAGGAGATCATCATCACCAAAAATCAGTCCATTCCAAAACTTCTAATCTATCAAAAATGATTTACAAAAAATGAACAATTCACGATTTTTCAATTTGTAAATATGAGGTTAGAAGTTTTGGAATGGGCTGATTTTTGGTGAGGATGATCTCCTCATCGAGGAGATCATCCTCACCAAAAATCAGCCCATTCCAAAACCTCTAACCCATATTTTGAAAAATGTTTTGTCAAAATATTTATTACTGAAAGGGACCATATATATATATATATATATATATATATATGGGAGCGTTCGCGGGCTAACGTTTTAGCAAACTTTTTGGCAAACTTTTTTTAACCGCTGGATCTAACGTAATCGAACGGACGTTATTTAATTTCACGCGTTATAATAAAAAATTATATATTTACAGCGCCATCCCTTAAGAATTGGGTATTTCATGCTTCCTCCCTCTTCTCTTTAAACCAGAGAGAACGGAACTCTCTGTTCTCTCTCTCCTCTCTTCGATCTCTCTCACTCGCTCTCACCCTCTCTCTCACTCTCGTCCTCTCTCTCACTCGCTCTCATCATTCTCTCTCGCTCGCTCTCTCTCTCTCTCACTCTCTTACTCACTCACGCTGAAACCCTCGCACTGAAACCCTCTCTCTCGCTCTTTCATTCTCTCTTGCACGAACACGAACACGAATGGGACCCTCCCACTATCGTTCCAGCCATGGTGACAAAGAAAATGGAAACCTGGAGAATGGCAGCTTGTAACAATCGATAAACAAAGGGGTTTGGTTGATGAGGGCTTTAAATTGTTCGAGAAATTGATGCCCAAGAGGCTCTTAAAGATGTCACAGCTTGAGAGGCTAAGAAGAATAGCATAAGCTGAAGGTGTATAGTATTTTTTTATTGTATTTTATTTACTTAATCTTAGAAATATTAATTTTATTAAATCTCATGCAGATGTGAAATTGTGAAGTTTGCATGTTTTCCTACCCCACTTGATTCTTTGTTATCTTTATTACTTAATCTTGGAAATATTAAATTGATTGAATCTCATGTAGATGTGAAATTGTGAAGTTTGCATGTTATCCTTGTTCTTTAACTCTGATTCAGTTTGAAAAGTTACAAAAGAAAATTTTTGATGAGTTGGAAATTGAATGTATTTTAGGTTCAATGCATAAAAAATGCTGGAATTGATTAGAGGGAAGAGACTGGTTTTTGTTGGTGATTCAATTAACAGGAACCAATGGGAATCCATATTGTGTTTATTGAGAGGACCCATCAAGGATCCGAAGTGCGTTTCTGAGTCCCATGGTCGAAGGATCACTAAAGAGAAGGGAAATTACAGTTTCAAATTTGTGGTAGTTTTGTGAAAACTTGTTCATTTCTTAATTGTATTTTGGATCTCCACAAATATTTGATTCTCGAGGGGTTTTTTGTAGGACTTTAAGTGTACAGTTGAATACGATGTCACTCATTTCTTAGTTCACGAGAGTAAGGCAAGAGTAAGACAAAAGCAAGTACCAACTCTGAGAATTGACACCATTGATAGGAGAGCTTCAAGATGGAAAGGAGCTGATATTCTTATTTTCAACATTGCACATTGGTGGTTTCATTACAAAACAAAAGCTGGGTGAGTATCGTTCTTGAACTATTCTACGTAAAAGCTTCTCTAGTACACTATTTTTCTCATGTACATTCTTGTTTGAAGCTTTGTAGAAGCAAAATGATTCAATCAAACTAAGCTTCTTCAAAGCAATTCCTTGAGTCTTAGTCAATTTAGTAAATTTAATGTTGAAGCTAAAATGGGTTTGGTTTACATTAGATGTTTAAATAATGTACCTCCAACTTAGACTTTCAATCCTTGCATACTTAGAAAATATATAGGTTTTGAATGGTGTATTGTATTACATTTCGATGTATTACATTTTCCATCTGTCCAATCAGACTAGCCCCAAAGTAAAAGATATCCTACACTTTAACATGCTTTGTATTACTAGAGAGGATGGACTAAAATGCTTTAATTTTGGCCTCTTACATGGTTAGGATTTCTACTCAACCCACCTTTTAGGCGCCATCTACGAATCTATGAATGAGCCCGAGGAAGCATTGAAGCTCTTACAAAAGGCAATGAAATTGTTGGAAGACACACCGGGGCAGCGAAACACGATTGTAGGGATAGAAGTACTGATGGGTGTGATGCTTTACATGGTTGGATGATATGGAGAGGCTCGGAGCTCTTTTGAGAGTGTTGTAGCAAAGCTTAGAGCCATTGGAGAGAGGAAATCAGCATTCTTTGGGGTTGTATTGAATCAGATGGGATTGGCTTGTGTACAAGTGTACAAGATTGATGAGGCTGTTGAGTTGTTTGAAGAAGCAAGGGAGGTACTAGAGCAGGAGTGTGGTACATGTCATCCAGATCAAATGTTTGCAATTGTATGAAGTCTTGTGCTCTTTTGGCCATTGCATGAGTAAAACATGCCTTATGTATTGAACATGAATTGTAAATGAGACATATTGTTTGTACAGGCTACTCTTTATGTATATTGAATCATTTTTGTAATGGTTTTTTTAGGTACCTACTGAATCAAATAAAAATGTTCAACATGAACCTACGAATTCAATCTATCAATTTTTTTTTTTTTTTTTTTTGAGTTCTTGAATCCAAAATCGTCTCTCTAGAAGTTGTGAAGTGCTGCTGCAACCCATACCATACGCCTGGTTCTACTAGATATCTAGCAATTTCATCACCACTTTTCGTATTAAAAAATCATCTCATTTTAAGTGTAGAGCTAGCATACCATGGGAATCTTATTTCTGCTAGGATGCATTGATTTTACTTGAATGTTCTTATGGTGTTGCCTCATTTTGACTTCTTTGCTATTGCATCATGGTGTTTCCTTTTATTAGTATTTTTCGTATTAAGTCTTCTTTTATATCGCTATTTTATTATATGAAGATAAGATGTTGTTCTTATATACAGTTCAAGTTATCGAGTTTCCAAGATACTTCAGGGCCATGTGAGAGTATCGTCAAATAGAAACCCATTTTAGGGCTTTCTATATAGAAAAAGGTGTGTCATAACTTTTCACTTTATGAAATCTAATGTTCTAGAGCCAACCACCTTTCTAGCATTGTGCCCTTTGATTTCTTTCTAGATTTTATTGACGAATTTTCCTCAATTTGTTCATATCCTTATTTATAATAAAGCGCAAATTAGAAGTGAGCCTACTTAAATAGCTTAACCAAGCCTAGTATACTCAAACATGGATACAACAAGCATGTAAAATCGTTTTTTTTTATGGGTATTATCATACCATAGAGTTGGTCTTTTGATGAAGTAGATTTTACTAAAGTTATCAAAGTGTGTGCATAATTCTTGGATACTGCTTTGCTAGCATGTGGATAGGAATAAATTGCATATGGTGAATAATTTTGTGACTATGCAAGCAACCACATTAAATGGATTACCTAAAATCCAGGTTCACATCATGAGTACTTGGGAATTCTACATTGTTGGAATCATTTAAATAGTGGCTCTCAATCTACTTGATCAAGCATGCATCTATGATTGTCTATTAGTGGACCCTCTTGTGGGTCACTACCAATATTTTCATTAATCCATCAAAAACCACATGCCTTCTATTACAAGAGGAAGAATCATCTATCACCAGACTCAGTTTGTCTATGGTGCTTGGGGAATGAAACATGAACTCCTTTACTATAATAATATAAGCAAAAACTAAGCTTATTACTTAAGTTATAAAGTTTACATTTGCAACTATCACTACTACTTCAAAAGCCAAACTTCCATTAAATTCTTCAAAACCAAGCTATCCAATAGAGAGCACTAAAATGATCAAGAACCATAGCAAAACCCATTTAAACACCCATCACACCTGTAACCTATGCAATGATAAATAAATGAAGAATATCTTGAGAAGAGGGATATCAACACCAACAAGCATAGAACTGGAAATAAGTGAAATTATCTACATTTTCACTTGGAATAAAACTAGAAATAAGTAATGATTATATATATTTCATGAACATTCCATGTATCAATAAATAAAATCTAAAGCTCAAACTGACATTTATGTTACATTCCAATTCAAAAGCCTCAAGAATCTCCAAATCTGAAGTTCAAATAATTGTTTACATGTCAACTAAAAAACAAAGTACATTCATTCCCATGCATCCCCCAACCTACTTCTAAACAAGAGAAAAAAAGACCACATACTCTGAACTCCAATACTGAAAATTTTCATCAAGATTAGCAAACCAAGTGGAGCTACTGGTGGATTAGTTTGCAAAGTTGCCAAATCAACATCTTCCCCCATTGATGCATTTGAGCACCACTTTGTACATTATTGTGCTAAGAAAATGGATCGATCACCACTATCACAATCACATGCTCCTGTTGTAACTTAATTCTCATTTCACAAATTGTAAAGTAACAGATCACCACACCCTTGGCAATATACATAGCAAAGATATTCAAACTAAACGATATTCAAACCAATAGAATCCACAATATACATTGCAAAGATATTCAAACCAATAGAATCCATAAAGTTTATATCTGCCTTAGCTTTACAAATAATTTTAGCACCAAAATTAAGAATGCTCTTCAAAAGCATCCTCATCTTGAACAGTTACTGAACACACATGAAGATTTCTCATCTTATGGATCATGGCTAATCGAACCATCATCATCGTCTTCCACACAAGTCTCTCCACTAGTATGTCTAGAAAAATTGTCTTCTTTAGTTGAATTGTTTCTGCACTATCAATGGTATCAATGGTATCGCTGCTCTCCACAAGCAAGATGATTATTTCTACGATTAAGCTTTCCACATAGATCTGTAGACATGAAATGTTCACAATGAACCTCAATACTACATTGTTTGGAGTCGCCACCATTCTTTTTTGGAAATGGGTGTGAATGGGCACCCGAATTGATTTTTTGAAAACCATTTTTTCCATGGCATTGTAGTGACTCTCATATGTTGGAAAGGGCACGGTCTACCTAAGATCTAGGTAAGGAGGTCCGGTTAGAGGATGGGAAAGGTGTTAGGCACCCCATCCTCTCCACCAAAGGTGGTTACCTTGCTTGGCTATTTTATTTTGTAAAAAACTCAAGAAAACAAATATTAAAATGCATGAGAATGTATGGTAAGAGTGGTGTGTGCAATAAGTGGAATGTTCCCTAAAAAAGGGATTTTGATTTCAATGTGACATTAGGAACATTCTATGGAAGAGAATGACCCATATAATCACATTAAATTTATGAAATGAATGTTGGTTTGAACTCTTAGAGAGACTCCATAATGGAGTTCCCTTGAAGTCACAACCATGATGCATGTATGCATGGCTAGAAACTTAGTGTTTCACCCCATCAAGAGGGTGACACATTTCTTCATCATTGCCATGCATAAGTGAGTGTGTGCATTGTGTACAAGATGATGCATGAGATTGGGATGAAAAGGGCTTCAACCCCCATCCTTTCGATCGAACCTTAGTCCAATCTATCGGGGATGGGAGAGGGTGTGCATTACATCCTAAAGGATTTCTAAAAGAGAAAATAAAATAGAGGATTAGAATAAGAAGATGCAAGCTTTAAAATAAATAACTACATCTTATCCCCA
This sequence comes from Akebia trifoliata, assembly GCF_017979445.1. Taxonomy (NCBI): domain Eukaryota; kingdom Viridiplantae; phylum Streptophyta; class Magnoliopsida; order Ranunculales; family Lardizabalaceae; genus Akebia; species Akebia trifoliata. Next base: position 45,319,222 of record NC_141378.1, on the reverse strand, counting down.
CCTTGTCCCTTAATGAACTTGAACCTTGAAGAGTAGGCTTGAGAGATGAATGAGATGATTGAGGGTTGAGTTGAAGTTTAGAAGATGAGAGAATGAATAGGAATTTTTGTAGAGTTTTAGGTTGAGAGATGGGGGCTTGAGAGCATGAGTTGTTCATGGAAATTGAGGGTATTTATAGAGTTTTTGGAAGACTTTTGGGGATAAAGTGGTCCAACCCTAAAAATGAAGAAAATGGACATGAGATTTAGGTTATTTCTTTTTGAATTTTTCATTTGTATGGGGGTAAAGATGACATTTGTGAAGAAACCCTAAAAGCATGCTTTGATCCTTGGTTTTTTGGTAAATAGAGGTGAGAGAACAAAAGTACTTTTGGGAGGGTGAATGGGGGAGTGACATGTGTAAAGGTGGAGTGGTAGGTAAAAAGTAGATCTTGGTTTATTTGTAAATAACTCATAAAGCAAGGGTGGAAGTGTAGTTTTGAAATGGACCAATGGAAAAACAAAAGCACATTTGGGAGGGTGAATAGGAGGATGACATGTGTAAAGGTGAAGTGGTAGGTGAAAAGTAGACTTTGGTTCATTTGTAAATAACAAATAAAGTAAGGGTAGAAGTATAATTTTGAAATGGACCAATGGGAGAACTCCATGTATGTACTTGAAGATTCCCACCTTTTGAGGGTATAATGGGAAGTTCCCTCACCTTTATGGATTATTACCAAAGACCAAACAACTTTTTGATTTGACTAAACCTTTTGAGAAGGGCATTCTTGAGTTTTCACAAAGGGAAAGTTGACCCTCCAATTAGATGATGCATTGGGTATTGGGGGCTTATGAGGTATCAACATGTGTCATCATATAAGGGGTGAGAGAATGGACTTGGGTTTGGGTTTGGGATATGGACTTGGATTTGGGCTTAGGATGGACTTGGTTTTGGGTTAGGGATGTGGACTTGGGTTTGGGCTTAGGATGGACTTGGTTTTGGGTTAGGACATGGACTTGGATTTGGATTTGGATTTGGGATATGGATTTGGATTTGGGTTTGGGTTTGGGTTTGGGTGATGGGCATAGGTTTAAGTGGATTAGGGACAAGGCATAGGCATGCAATGATATGAGATGATGCATGTATGCATGAAAATGATGCAAAATAGCAATGTGGGTCCGTCGAAGAACTTGAGTTCTAAATCGAAATTAATTCGAGAAAATTTGGATTTTCCTATGGGTTCGTGCAAATTGGGGTGTCTACAAGATCAACATCTGAAACAATAGAGAAAAAAAATGATCTCAAAAGGACTCAGTTAGGTAAATTTAAACTTAATTTCGAAAGTTCTATAACCAAAACAACATGATCATCAAAATAGGTAAATTTAAACTTAATTTATTACAAGAACATTCATAACAAAGAAGAATTGGAGACCACAATTGAGGGAAAACAGTCATCAAAAGACAGCATTCATTGGCTCATCAAAGGTGGTAATTTCCATGTTTTCTGTTTTTTGAATACTAATAACTTCCCTACGCTTGCCTACGCAAGAAGGGATTCCAAGGTACATGCTTGGGCTAAATTCACATATCATGTCTATTGATGACCTTTATGCAGCTACACCACCCTGCTTAAACACACCAAGATTGATGCTTTTATTGCTCCATATGGTAGATCATTTTCACAATAGGACGACCATACAAAACCAACAGCAGAGGTCCTCATACTCATCCCAAAGATTTGGGGTCAGCTAACCAACAACAGAGGTAGTAACCAAAAGTACAATCCTTAAGAAAATTAAAACCAAGATCCGTAAGACTCATTTTAAAATGCAAAACAAAACAAAACAGAACTCACCTAGCTTTGTGAACAAGAGCTAAACACATTACCTCAACAAAACCCTAGTGTATGAGCCAAATGTTTCAAAACATTTACTAACCTGACGAAGTCTAAACGAACAGCCATTCATGTTCGTGAGATGGAGTTGCAGGGAGGAATAGGGTCTTGTTCATGTTCGTGTTCGTGCTCGTGCGAGAGATGGAGTTTCACACACAATGATAGAGTGAGAGAGGTAGTCGCAGCGAGGAATAGAGCGAGAGCGAGAGAGAATGAAAGAGCGAGAGAGAGGGTTTGATCGGGTTTAAGCGAGAGAGGCAGCGTGAGTGAGTGAGTGAGTGAGAGAGGCAGCGTGAGAGAGTGAGAGAGAGAGCGAGTGAGAGAGAATGAGAGAGTGAGAGCGAGAGCGAGTGAGAAGAGAGAGAGCGAGAGAGATTTCGAAGAGAAAGGGTTTGGAGTTCTGTTCGAACATAACAGAGAGTTTTGTTCTGTTTGGTTTAAAGAGAAAAGGGATTTCAAAATAAAATGAATATATTTTGAGGGATGGCGCTGCAAATATATGTATAAATTTAAGTTTCGCTGAGATTAAATCGCGGCCGTCTGATGGCGTAATATCGAACGACCCATATAAGTTTGCCAATCCGTTTGCCAAAAAGTTAGTCAGCGAACGCTCCCCTATATATATATATATATATATATAGGGTCGCATTCCTAAGACTCATATTGCGACTCACATCGCGACTCACCATTTCAGCCGTTCGATATTCGTTAAATCGACGGTCCAGATCGCGACCCATTTTTAAAACGATGAAATTTCGTTATTTACAACTACCTCCCCGATAACAAAATAAAAAATAAAAACTAAAAACGAAATTTCAGCTCAGCCGAAACTTCGTCTTATTCGCAACTTTCAGATCTGATTTCAAAACGCAGAGAGAAATCTTCTTGTGTTCATCGCGATTGAATGAAATTTCAGATCGATCGACTTGCTTGCTAAACAAAATCGAAAGAAACGAAGACGAAAGAAAATCAGAACGAACGAAAACTCGTCTTCTTCGTTTCTGCCCTCTCTTCTCTTTCTCTTTACAATGCTTCTTCCTCATCTCTATTCCCTCTCTCTCTCTAGAACAGACGACGACTCACACAAACGAAGAGCTCGATAGAAACCCTAAGGTAACAAATCACAAACCCTTGTTTTTTAATTTTTTTTGCACTTTTATTTGTTTAATAATTTTTCTTTTTAATTTTTTTGCTGAGTATCTCTATCTCCATCTTCGTCTTCTTGATATGCTCTATACACAACGAAGAAGCAGGGAGGATGAAATTTGTTCATGCTTTCATATTTCTTCTTTAATATTGCAAAGCATTTGAAGTAAGGTTTTTTTACAATATATTATTCTATTGTTGACAACAAATAAGAAATGTTACTGGGAGTAAGAAAATCATTAATTGTATAAACTGAAGAAATTGTTGCTTAGAAGTAAGATCTTGGGGTTGAGATTTTTTTATTTAATTGCATAAGGCCCATCCCACTTTCATAACCAATAGCTGGTTTTGCAAATCACAGAGCCTCTCACAGTTCAATCTCCCTGTTTCACTTCCAAGTGCACACTTACTTGGAACTCCAGCTGGAATGGGACCTTTATCATCGGTCAATACTCCTTCAAGCCTATTAACAAACAGCAAAGATTTACAAGATAAGAGTAGCAAGCCTGGACCAAGTAACGATGGTTTAGGCTTGAACCGGGTGTTGTCTACTTCAGGTTATAGACATTTATATACCACTGAACAGTGAACGAGCTTTTGTCCAATTCTCTAAAAGAGGAGGCGGAGGCTGCTCTGAAGGCACCAGATGCTGTAATGGGTAACCGCTTCATCAAGCTATGGTGGGCTAACAGGGACAGTGTTCCTGTTGACAGTGTAAGCAATGGGGCCAATACTGCATCTGTAGCTCCGAGTGGTGTGACATCTGTTTCTAATAGAGGAAAAGAATATCTCCCATCCATAGCTCCGAAGGTTGGTTCTGCACCTGGGATGACAAATGGTCCTAAGGCTCCACCTTCATCACAGAAGAAGCTGGACAATTTGGAGCTTTTGAAGGAGGAAATCCGTTTAAAGTAGGAAAGGTTGGACCGAAAACGGATCGACTTCCGCCGCAAGTTGTATAAGCTTGAGAAACAAGTAAGACTTAATTTTCATTATATATATATAGGGCAATGTTCGGCAGCATACATTTGGGAGTCAAATTATTTCCTATATGGGTTAGAAGTTTATGAATGGGCTGATTTTTTGTGTGGATCTCTTTGGCGAGGAGATCATCCAAACAAAAAATCAGCCAAATCCGAAACTTTTCCCATATAGGACAAATTTTGGCTCCCAACGTTGGTTCCCTTAATGTATGTATGTATGTATGTATAGAGCTCTAGTGATGTTGACACATGCTTGCAAACTCTTCAATTGCAAATCCATTTGTTTCAACAAGAATTAATAAATGGCAGCATAAGAAGGAAATAACATGACACGTGGCTTTTGTATTTATTTCACATGAACCTGAAGCTGATGGATGGTTATTCCCGGCCCAAATTTAATGCTTCTCTTGCAATGGAATGGCTATGCTTTCGCTTGGATATGTTGTCGTTAATCACATTTGCCTTCTCTTTAATATTCTTGATCTTTGTGCCAGAGGGAGTAATTGATCCCAGTAAGTCGATCCCATTTGAAATCATTTATGACACCATTATTGTGAAGCACTATGAGCGATTGACCCACTGAAAGAACATTAATCTATTTTTTTTTTCTCTCTTTTGTTTTATAGGCATTGCGGGATTAGCGGTGACATATGGACTTAATTTGAACATGTTACAAGCCAGACTCATATGGAATCAAATGGAGAAGTCGATATTTGTGATCTGCAGTTACTATGTGTTCTATGTCAAACATAAGCAATGCTCACTTGTACACATGACTCCTAGTCATACCGAATCTCTATGCCACATGTATGTAGGTCCGTTATGCCCCACACATGCCACTTGTCTTACGGGGTCTCACGTGCAAGACGGGTATTGTTGTGATCAATTCTGATGTCATAACTTTTGTTCTCACTTTTTTGTCTTTTTTTCAAGTTAGTTTTTCAGGCTAGTAGATGTTGGTTGTACTGGTCCATGCTCCACAGATGGTTCTACTTTGGTTTATTTGATACTGAGATCATTCTATTATTATCTATTATCTTTAACTTGAAATATATTTCGTACATGTGCTCTTATAATGGAAAATATGTTTGTAGAAGCCATGATGATTAGATGGGCAGTAGGAAGATTAGAGAAAATAGTATTATAAATGGGTATGTTAGAAAAGTCTGTTTGAGATAATTTGGATATGTACTAATAGGATTGGAAATACCACAAAAAATAATTCTTAATAAGGGTTATTTTGTTGCTACATGCCCATTGAATAAGCAGCAACATATTTCATAAAATGTGGAGATGAAGATTGTTAGATGGATCTGTGGATAATACTAGTAGAGAAGTTGGTCTTATTGATGAATATGTTTTTTGGGATATGGGTTTAATCCTCATATTAGATATAATCGAGATGATTGATGGACATGTACATAGAATATGAATAAGCACAATATATTTCTGTTATAGAATAATTTTATTTTTAATATATGGGGACATAAAAGTCACTTGCCCCAAACCCCAAATACTTGGTATAGGTGCTGAAAAGATGATCACCTTATCATTAGTTTAAATGTCTTTGATTATTATTGGTAGGATTGCAAATGGGGCTGTTGCTATCCTTCAACTTTAATAAGAAGTATCACTAGCAAATGCCTCTTTATATGAATATGATATTTTTCATGATGGATGGATTTTACCAAGACAAACTTTTGGATGGTTTGATACCCTAATGTACTTGACCACAATCATGTTTGCTAGTTGGTTCGTTCGAAATGAAAATATACATCGACAAGTGGGTTTCATTTTAAGGGTAAGTTGGCATCTTTTAACAAGACTGCTCTTCAGTTGGTACTTTTCAGTGAACATGTAGTTACTTTCTAGTCATTGGATTCTAAGCCTTATTGTTGGGAGAACAAAAGTTAACCCATTCTAAGCCTTAATGTTGGATTCTATCAGACTTTTAATCTTATTTAAGATTTGCATAAATATTGGGGCTTGGACTGATTTGAGTTTTTTACAGGCTAGTAGGCATTGCATCTCCCCTTCAAGGGCGTAGATTACTTCAGTGGATTACAGCGAAGCCAATGTATCAATGGCAGCACTGGAGTTCTTTCATGCAACTTGAGGGATCTAAAAAGGCAAAGGGAAAAACAAAAAATGAAGGGGATTAAGGTAGCACGAAATGATGAGCCTTGACTGAAGATACAGGTCTAAACAGAGCTGAATGGAGAAATCAGATTGTTGTTGAAGGCCCCTAGTAGTGGGGTTAGAGAATAGGCAATGGTGATTAAAGATAAAAACTGCACAAATGGTTCATGGTTTCACTTGTGGCATATTGTTGGAAATTGAAATCAAGGATATTAGTCATATAAAACTCAGTTATCTTTCCTCATGGAAATGCCAACTTAACTAAGTTTGTAAGACACCTCTTTTATGAAGTGATTGGATGCTCATGCTTGTAAATTATGATAGTCTCATTTCACTTTATGCATTGTACATGGAGAAATTAGCCCTTGTAACTTTTAATTCTCACATTGAAGTTAAACTGGATTTGATCATAGCATCACTACAAGGTTGGCACTATGAGTTGGGTTAAAACGATCTTGGCACTTTTCCCTGACTCAATGATCACTCAGTTTTAGCATATATTTAGATTGTAGATGAATTGAACCATAAGCTAGTCAAGATTTTACAGAATCTTGTAAACCGATTTGCAAGACATTTAAGGTTTTGAAAACCATTTAAGAGTGACTCTGATTGTCAAGAAATGCAGCGTAGAATATAGAACTAATAACACCCTAAAAGAGGTGATCAGTGGTATTCATTCTGGATTATGTGTCATGGATGTAGGCAATTTGCCGAACCACATAAAATCTTATGGGTTTATTATTCATTTTTTCACACAACAAAATCCTCATAAAACACGACAATCTGTACCAGGTTTGGGGAAGAAAAAACAATGGCATTTAAAGTCATTTTCGATTAGTATTGCAAAGAACAAAACTCAAGTTGTTCAGAACTTGAGGATTTTTAACCAATAAAGAAGATAAAATATCAACTCAAGCATTGTTTAAATTAAAATGAAGAACTAATTCATTTAAAAAATAAAATAAAAAGAATCTCCATTTCAAAGCTCAACACAACACTACAACACACCCCACCCATAACATAACTTGATAATTTACACATAACCAACAATCCCTAGCAGTAGTTCAAGAGAGAGAAACAAAGAAAATACAAAACAAACTTAGAAGAAAAAAAAATTCCATATTTATTGATGATAGAGAGGGAGGTGTTCTTTTAAGATCTGGCCTTGCAAGGAATGGCCCTAATGACAATTTGGTGGTACACTGCAGCAAGAGCAGCTACAATGAAGGGTCCCACCCAGAATATCCACTGAACCCAAACAAACAAATAAACATTAATTCCTATTAATAAAATTTGGTGGTACACTGCAGCAAGAGCAGCTACAATGAAGGGTCCCACCCAGAATATCCACTGAACCCAAACAAACAAATAAACATTAATTCCTATTAATAAAATTTAGTAGTACCTGCTCCCACTCTGCAATGGAATGTAAACAACGCATAACAATATAATGGAATAAAGGAACATGATTCATTTAACCATGATTTATGTTATATTAGAAAATTCTTTAGATGGATACATACATAAAATACAAATTAAACGTTTGTTCTAGTCCTCAAATTTTAATTTATCTAAATTTTCTTTTAAATTATTACAAAGATTTACAATATTCTCACAAAGGTCTTCGATCATTTTTTTTTCCCCATTTGTAATATTTGTAATCTCTTCACCCGCCTCTACATTTGTTGATGCATTAGTCTTCAACTCCTCATCCCACATGAAGAAACCGCAACCATTTTGTTCTGATTGAAAAAAAATTCACATAAGATATAATTTAAGAAAAGAATCACTATAAACTACAATGTTGATTCAGTAGAAAAAAAAAAGCCACTTATAGTTGATTTAGGACAACAATAAAATTTTTTCCCTTTATTGCCATTTTTGTTAGATGTGGTGGTTATTAATTTGCAAGGTCCACACCCACATCTACACCATTTTAGTTTATCCATCCAAATCCAATATCCACAACCATTGTCATTTCCAACTTAGAAGAGACAAATAAAAAAATCTATAAAATTTTCAATAATTTCTTACCAAAGCGTATGTTAAATAATTAAAACTTACCGCATTTGGACATTTAAGATAATGACGATTAGGATTTCTTGAAGTTCTAGAAATGAATACTTGACAAATTCCTTCGCCACAAGCACATGGAATTTTCATTTTCATCGAAATATCCCAAACACTTGAGAAGATAATATGAAAAGAAAGAAAAATAGAGACAGTTAAATGAAATATTACAACTACTGAAGCAAGGGTATAGCCACCCAAAAATATAAATGTTACAATGAAGACGAAGACGAAGATCGATCCCAACAATTACATAAAATTAGCATCAACATTTAACCTTCAAACAAGGTAGCAAGGTTTAATGGTGTTAAACAGAAATGAAAAGGCAGTAAAGAGAAAGAAGAATGCAATAATAATACCTGAAAACTGAACTCAACTAGGGAAAGTAGAGAATCAATTTCTCTTCAAATAAGCTCTTCAGTAGTGTTTAGCGGTAAAAAAAACAGAAGCAACCTTAATACACTTATTTAAAGCGAAACAAAGAATATCAACCTTCAGGCAGAGCAAAAGGATGTTTCAAATGGACTCAAGAGACATAAAATTATTTCCCGTTGCTGGTAGGTCTTAGTAAAGCATAGTTCCATAACATGGTTAACTATATGGATATGCAGCTTCTTACCATTCCCCACGAACATCAGTAACCCGAACCAAACAACTTCAGAGAACCCGAACCAAGTGAACCAAACAAAATAATAGTCGGAACTCCTCGAATGGGCTGTTTCCCCTGATAATAACCATTAAGGAAACATGATTTTAAGAACAATGCACAAAGAGCTTCTCTCAATTATCATATTGAGACCCCACAAAACTCAAAGCAGATAATAAAATAGAATTATCTCTAAGTCGTTTGTGTGGTGTGGTGGGCACACAGTTCTTTATAGAATTATATAAGTATTTGTCCATCTTTAGGTCGTTTGCTCGATTTCGATATTAAGTTCAATTATTGGTAGATAAACTGATTTAAAATGTAATTGAGGTTCTATTAGCATTGCTCCACAATATAGGTCAACTCCATGATTTGGTAACTCAACCAAAATTACCCCTCACTACACCTCTACGGCCACAATAACTCTAACTAGCTACTATTTCCATATCCCACAACAATGAAAAGGTTAGCTAGATGAGCCTTGAAACTTGACAAAGTAATGAACCAAGCTAGACTACACCTCTCAACAAGATATAGGATGGACAAGACACAAATAGAAAGGTGTTTCAAGTTGGATTGGGTACTTTGACCCAAAGCCATTGCAAGTTAGATAGGTTGCTGAACTCACAAGGCTGCCAGACTGACCAACCTTTGTAATTCTGAGCTGATTTGGAAGGGGGGCATTCTAGGCAAGGTGAATCAGGTGTCCATTGCGGCAAAAATATGGTGGCGCATCAAGCAATATGATGGATATCACACCCATGATAACAAAACTGGTGTATAACTCCCATGACAACGGAATGGAGGAGGAAGGAGATTGACACGTGCCTCCATCTCATGGTCTCAAGAACCACTCATTTAAGAAACCAGAAAAACTACTATTTCTATTTTTCCATAAAACTTCTTATTAAATATTATCTATAAGAATAAAGAGAATGGATGACAACATGTTGTGCTAAGTTGCATGGATATAGGTATGGGTGCTTGATTGTGACATGAGTAAAGATGTTAGAACTGCATTTTGGCCAAAGCATGTGCAAAATAACAATCACAGTTCTACAAAGACAACTAATAGATCAAAAAAATTCATTGCAGAAAAAGGACTTACAAGTACTGCAAATTTCTAAGATGAATAAGTTGTGGAAACAGTTGACCAGATAAAACAACATTTCCAAGATCACTGAGACAAGATTAAAGCCCAATTACAATTTGAAACAAAAAAGGAATTTGACCAAAAAATTAATTGATCATTAAATCATTAATAAGCTTAGGAGCAAAAGAAGACATTCTTCTAACTATGTTAGGTATACTATTTTTTTGGTGTATAGTTTTTTAGGAGTTCAAGGGGGTCCTTTTTGAAGATTTCCTAGTTAGGTGGGAGCAAATTTGTTGTCTTGAATCCCCTTATTTCATTTTCTCTGTATTGTTTCTTTTGCCAGTCTTGTTGACCACCTTATTGAAACGATATTTTACTTATAAAAAAAAAAAAGTCATTGTAGCTAATTAAAAATCTCTTAATTATTGTTGTAGCACAAACGTTTCAATACTGATTTAGATCAGAACTACACAAGATTACAGATCCAAAACTAGATTTGCAAATTCCATTTCTGTTTAAGAACTAGATCTTGAATCATAAACAATAAAGGAGATCGAAAAACGAGTATAAACATTAACCTAGACTATAAACTAGGTACCACTACTTTAAATTGCCACACTGTTAACATCTGTGGGCTTTTCAAGAAATCTTAAATGTAAGTCACCACCCAACAACACACTAAAAACCGAAGAAGAAGAAGACGAAGATGGAGATGGAGATACTCAGCAAAAAAATTAAAAAGAAAAATTATTAAACAAATAAAAGTGCAAAAAAAATTAAAAAACAAGGGTTTGTGATTTGTTACCTTAGGGTTTCTGTCGAGCTCTTCTTTTGTGTGAGTCGTCGTCTGTTCTAGAGAGAGAGAGAGAGAGAGAGAGAGAGGGAATAGAGATGAGGAAGAAGCGTTGTAAAGAGAAAGAGAAGAGAGGGCAGAAACGAAGAAGACGAGTTTTCGTTCGTTCTGATTTTCTTTCGTCTTCGTTTCTTTCGATTTTGTTTAGCAAGCAAGTCGATCGATCTGAAATTTCGTTCAATCGCGATGAACACAAGAAGATTTCTCTCAGATTTTTCTCTGCGTTTTGAAATCAGATCTGAAAGTTGCGAAGAAGACGAAGTTTCAGCTGAGCTGATATTTCGTTTTTAGTTTTTATTTTTTATTTTGTTATCGGGGAGGTAGTTGTAAATAACGAAATTTTATCGTTTTAAAAATGGGTCGCGATCTGGACCGTCGATTTAACGAATATCGAACGGCTGAAATGGTGAGTCGCGATGTGAGTCGCAATATGAGTCTTAGGAACGCGACCCTATATATATATATATAAAGATTGCAATGACATTAATACCTTTTAGTAAATTACTCTCCACACCCACCTTTTATTTACTCAACTGAAACCATATCAATTCGATTTAGAGCACATTCAACCAGAAAAACTTTAAATGACAAGAAAATGATAAAAAATTCGCCCACATAAATAATTAATTATAACTATTTTTTTTATATTCGATGACTGAGGTTCTTGAACGTAGGATCAACTAGCAGACCTCGTTTAGAGCACCATGTTTAAACATTTTCCAAATAACAAAATATAAATACAATCCAATTTCCTATTTAGATAAACTGTCCGATCTGACCAGAAACACAGAAAAAGGTCCAATAGATTTGAGGCACAAACTTAGTTGTTTTCTTTTAGAAAATTGAATTTGCAAGCAAAGAATCGGCTCGGCACGTCGCCCCCTAGTACAACAACTTGATTACCACCTCACCTCATTAGTACTCGTCTACCCACTGGTATCACCTAAATCCACACCCGATTCTTTTGTCCAGATATAACAAAGTCAATTGACAGAGGAAAAAAATATTTTGGGAAAGTTTCTGTTAGTGCTCACAAAATCAGACACAAAAAAAATAGACATAAATGTATAAAATACAAAGTTAACCCAGCAAAATAACAGACATAAACTTTTGAGAATAAATTGAGCTCAGTTGGTCAAACAAAAATGATGATAATATATCACATTATTCGACCGTTTAGATAAAACCACTAAAAAATAATTAATTGAAAACTATAAAAATAATAATAATAATAATAATAATAATAATAAATAAATAAACAGATTTTACCATTAGACACCTCACCTCACTACACCACACCGCCTGCCCGACCCGACTTGAATTGGCTCGACGCGTGTTGTGTGTGTTATTGAGTCAACTCGAAAACAAGGTTCCCCTCTTGGGGGTCAACCCGAGAATCAAGGATGGCTTTTAAAAATACAATGACTTTCATATGCCCAATCGACATGGATTTAAACAGAACAAAGATACCTAAGCATAAAATTGGGTGAGAGAGATGTGCCTTTTTTCTCTCTCTCTCTCTATTTTAATCAAAACCCTTTTTGTACTTTTAGCTAGAAATGGTAGAAAGAGAAAACTTAAAGATAAAAAAAGACAAGTTTTATTTATATATACAAAAATAATTTGTTTACTATATTAATTATAATATTTTTTATTAAAATATCTAACAACCTCCCACTTATTTTAATAAAAATTCTTCAGACAAACAAATCAATATCATGTTTAAATAAAAGTATTTTACAACTTGAACATTTATATAGTATTAATGTGTTTAAGGTATAAGAAATGAAATGACTATGTTTTAAACTCAGATTGTACACCTTACTCAAATTAAGCTATAGAACTCATTAAGAGTTTAAAAACTCACCTAAATTACACCACAAGAGATCATTAGTTAGACTATCAAGAGTGCATCAAACCACCATACTCAATCATGATCTATAATCGTCATTAAGAACTAAACAACTAAATCTTATCATGCACCAAACATCATTGGTATGAACTAAGGGTATATTTGATTGCACATGGAAAATAAGGTGGAAAATCAATTTCCATGGAAAATGACATTTTTCAAGTGTTTGATTACACATGGAAATGGAAATTCATTTTCCACCCTATTCAAAAAGTCCACTAAATCATGGATTTCACTTTCCCACCCATATGGATGGGAAAATGAAATCCACCTATATTTTCCATCATCAATTCTTCCCTAACACCACCACTACCACCACCACCATTACACTAACCTCGTCGTCGTCGTCATCGTCACCATCGCCATCGCCGTCGACTCCGTCTCTGACCACCTTCTTTCTCTCTCTTCTTTTTTTTTCTTCTTTTGCATCCCTCACCTCCTCCGCCACCACCACCACCACATTCTCCCCCCATCTTCTTCACTTACCTCCGTCGTCGCCGCCACCGTCATCGTCGCCCCCACCGTCGTCGTCATTGTCATCGTCGTCGCCACCGTCACCGTCGCCACATCCTCCCCCTCCCTCTTCCTCATTTTTCTCTTCTTCTTTTTTTCGCATATTTTTTCCATGATTTTATCAAAGTGAAATCAAATAATGGAATTTGATTTTCTAACCTTACCTATTTTCCACAACTAATTTTCCATGGATTCCAAATTCCATGTAAAGTGACTTTCCATGCAATCAAACATACCCTAAGAGTTATACTCTAAAGGTTTTGCATGACCTTTACCATTACTTAATGACTCATTTTTTTTTTTTTTTTAACTTGGCTCTTGGGATCTCTAGTCTCTAGATAAGGTATCTTTCATTGGTAATTTATAAAATGGATTTTTGTAACACCCTAAAATTTTAAAACACGTATTTCGAGAAATTTTATAGGTCAACAAATAAAAGAATTTTTTTGAAGTTGAAAATTTTCGAAATTCATTATACCATTAGATCTGCATCGAAAAATTAATTGAAATAGAATATAAGATCACGAAAATCGGACTTCAAAGCATAAAATTTTTAATTAAAAAAAACAAATGTAATAATGATCGTTACATTCTTTTAACACTATAAATATTAAATCTCAAGAAAATTTAAGAATTATTCCTCTATTTCCCATATTCTCTTCTTTTAAAACAAAACCCTAGTCTCCCTTTATCTACCACCTAGATTTTCATCTACTTAGAGGACCCATTAGGCTTTTGTGTAAAAAAGAAAACCACTCAATTCATAGAAAGCTTCGAGGGGAATCAAAGAAATAACGTTTCCGACCACATCCACTATGAAAACTTCAACCCAACTCAATTTTTTACGTTCTTCGGATATTTTTTGGCATAAATTTAAGGTAAGAACTTCTAAATCTTTTAATAATCTTAGATTTCCGTGCATTATAATTTAAACCAAAATTTTATTATTTTATTGTAAAAAGAAATTAAAAAAAATCCATCGTTTTGAAGAATCTATGATTCTCGTCACCTAAGGAAATTTGTAAGGATAACTTGTAAAATCTATTGAGAACTCGTTACTTATCCATTTTCAACGATCTATACATCGTTGAAAAGTTCTGAAAGTTCCCTTTACAGAAAAAATATCAAAAAAATTTAAATAAAACTTTATATTCAGAGAATTCAACTTACAATGCAAGACTATCATTTTAGTCTTGTTTTTTCTTGAATGTTGTATTATTTTATTTTTGTGTTTGTTTTAAAAAGAAAATAAAATCCTTAGGATTATAGAGATGCTAAAAATTTTACTATAATAGTTTGAATACCATTAATAGTCATTTAATTTTTATCTATATAATTATTTGTTGTAGAAAATCGAGAAAACATAAAACAAAAGAGAAGGAATTGGATTTCATTAGTGGATCTTAACATTGATTAAGGTAAGTTCTTACGACACATTTATTTATATATAAGTAGTAAATAAAAAGTAAGTATATAATATGGTTATGTGTTTCTTATGTGCTTATGGATGAATAATGTGAGGTATTATATTTTAATGGTAAATTTTTAATTGTCGTGATAATTTTTATATTGAAACTGCATATAATGCTCTTTTAGAATATGAATGTGTAATTGCATAATCATGAACTCATTTTAGAATGATGAATTAGGCAAATCAGTACTTAGGTCCTTAAGTGAAAAACCTTAAAGACCCTCAATGAAGGTTCCATGTTTTAGAATATAGAGTTTGATTGAACTGTTGAAAAAATCAGTGATGATTGTAATAATCAAGCCAGTGGAAAAATTAGTCATCATTACATACATTAATTATTTTGAAATGATGAATCGAATAAGTTAGGACTTAAGTCTTTAGGTGAAAGATCCTAAAGGCCTTCGATGAAGATTTCGTGTTTTGGAACAGAGAGTTTGATCGAACTATTGGGAATATCAATAATGACAATTATGACCAAACTAGTGGGAAAATTGGTCATTACATACATTGGTTGTTTTGGAACAGAGAGTTTGATTAAACTGTTGAAAAAATCGATGATGATAGTAATGGTCAAGTTGGTGGAAAAATTGATCATCATTGCATGGATTGATTTGGTTACTTGATAATAACATGATCATATATTTCTTTTTATTTATATGTATGCATAGATGTTATTGTAGTGTTGATTTTCCTGTAAGCTTTAACTTACTGACTTTGTCGAAAAAGCTTTTCAGATAATGAGCATTGAAATTGGAGTTAGGCAATGCAGAATCAACAACGGAGATAGTTTTTTTTTTAATTAGTTGTTTAGTTTATTTATGATTCAGATTTAAAACAATTTTATTTTATTTTGTTATATTTGGGTTGAATGTAATAAGTACTCAACAAGTATTACTACACTTGACATTTTAATCGAGTTCTAAGATGATGCTATCAATTTTGATAAGAATTAATTTCTGTTTGTTTTAATTTTTTTATTTATATTTAGTTGATATGATTCAATGGTTTTTATTTCTTCTCATACCTTTAAATCAGGATCTTGAACTGGATAATGAATCAGATTAAAATTCAAAATATTTAGGGTGTAGTAGTTTTAGTCTTATCCCTTTCGATGTATTCTTAACTTTTTTCCCTTTCTAAACCTTTAGCCAAGGGATTTATAATATTATCTCCAGATCTCACAAAATCTACTTTTATGTATGATACCATTCATAATTAGTTTTCTCATAGTACTTGGTTTGTGACGTATTTGTCATGATTTACCATTAGAGTAATAGTTTTGTATTTTGCCAGTGGCAATGATACTATCACAATGAATTAGAACAGTTGGTACAAGTTTATCCCAAATAGGAATATTCGAAAGTAGACCTCGAAGCCAACTTACTTCTTCACTTGTTGTGGTTAACACTATTAATTCTGATTCCATTGTGAATAGAGTTATAATAATTTGTTTCTTGGACTTTCAAGAAACTGCTCTACCTCCAATTTAAAACACATAACCACTTGTAGCTTTTGAGTCATCTGATAATGTGTTCCAATCAACATCATTGAACCCCTCAAAAACAGTAGAAAACCTTTGAGAATGAATACCCAAGGTTAAAGATCTCTTTAGATATCTCATTATCGTATTCAATTGGTCAAACAAAAATGGCAACAATATATTATATTATTGGACCGTTTAAATACAACCACTAAAAAATAATTAATTAAATAATATAGAAAAAATTTGTACGAAAAGAAAATTTGTATCATTAGACATCTCACCACACCACTCGGCTCGGTGTGTGCGTGTGTGTTATTGAGTCAACTCGGGAGTAAGGTTCCCCCTATGGGGGGAAACTTGGGTGCCTCTTGGAGCCCAACCCAAGAACCAATTATATATATATATATATATATATATATATATATATATATATATATATATATATATATGTATATATTTGTTAGGTGGGTTAGTGGTTAGCATAAGAAGGGATAACACTTCTAAAGTCTAAAGTCTGTTTTCTGATATCTAAAATCTTATTTTGGAAAAGTTGTTTGTTTATCATTTTTAAAAACTTCTGGTTATAAATAAAATTTTAAAACATAATGACTATTTTGACAATATTACCCTTTTGTAATTCTAATAAATTGTTAATCAAAAAACATAACATGTTATGCATAATGATATCATCCTCACATTTAATTTTGATTTTTAACAAATCAAACACTTCAAAAGTACCGTTTTCAAATTGAATTCATACTTGAAAAATTATATTCCAACAAGATAATACTCAAATAATAAATAATCATTTATTTTCTACTTGAAAAATATATAATTTTAAAATTCATATAAAAATATAGGGTTTTCGAACACGAAAAGAGAAGAAGGAGAGAGACCTTGACAACACAGTTGTAGAGAAATGAGAGGTAGAAAAGAAAGGAGAGAGAAAAGTTAAAAATAAGGGTTTTAGGGTTCGTATAAAGAAATGATAAATGATATAAATCAGGATTTTGAGGAGGGTATTTTATGAATAAAAAAAATCAAATTTCAAAATTTTTATCTAACATCCCTCTATTGCTGGTTCAAAACTTTTGAATTTTGATTTTGAAATCTGAAATCTGAATCAAAACAAATAGAAATAAAATTTCTAAAGTCTGAATTTTAAAGGTGGACCACACCTCCATTCAAACTTTAGACGTGTTACCAAACACACAATATGTTGTAAAAGGGGAAGAACAATGGATTGATAATCAATCGGGCAATAATACATCTTTGCACATGTGATAAAAGCAATTGAATACCTTAAAAAAATGGTATGCATGAACCATAGATGCTTTTTCACGGAGATGAGTGAGATCTATGATTCCGCCACCCCACCCCACCGACCCGATGTTACATCAGCATTATCCTAAATTTAAAAGTAAAGGCTCAAATTATGGTGTCTAACTTTAACAACTTGTGCTCCGCTTGATCACTAGTATAAATAACAGTGAAGATTTTTGAGAAGAGCAATTATACAAGCAGTCGGCGGCTTGTATTATTAATGATATTGATGTAATGGCTTACATCATGGTTTGTCTTCTCTGTTGTTGTCTTCTTCTACACATATTATTGGTGTAATGGCTTACCTCATTCAACCTCTTTTCTTCTATTAATAAGAAAGAAGGGTGAGAGAGGCTGAGGTGTAGTAAGATTTGATTCAAAGAAATTAACAGCTGCGTCCATTCCCAAACATTAATTCCAGGACATGGAGATCGTTGAAGACATCATTATTGTTGGAGCTGGGATAGCAGGGCTCACAACATCCTTAGGACTTCATAGGTACACTCTCTCTCTCTCTTTCTCTATAGATATATACTAATTATTAATATTGACAGGATGGGAATTGGAAGCATGGTTTTAGAATCGTCGGAGGGTTTGAGGGTGAGTGGATTTGCATTTACAACATGGACCAACGCTTGGAAGGCACTTGAGGCGGTTGGCATCGCTGATTCCCTCAGAGAACAACATGAACAGATTCAAGGGTAATTACTAATTACTAAGTAGTAATTAATTTGTATTTGTGTGACTGACTGACTAAATGACGACGACGACGACGACATACTACCTATCTATCTATATATCCATATATATAATAGAGTTGTGAGTTGTGAGTGTATGTAGGATAGTGTCTGCTTCTTCAATTTCCGGATTGACTACCGCACAAATGTCATTCAAAGTCCAAGGGAAACAGTAAGTTATTGTTATTATTATGTAATTTCATAACCAGTATACATGAATTAATTATTATGATAGATGTTAATTTATAAAGGTATGGTGAATGGTGTTGATTGATGCAGCGGATACCATGAAGTTCGTTGTGTGAAAAGGAAGGAATTGCTTGAAGCCCTTGCCAAAGAATTACCAAATGGCACCATCAGATACTCCTCCAAAGTTGTTTCCATTCAAGAAGCTGGATATTTCAAATTGCTACATTTGGCTGATGGATCCATCCTCAAGACCAAGGTATGGTATGGTATATATGTAATGTAAACCTCTTTTTTTTTTTTTTTACATTAATCCCATGAAATGAAACCAAGTCATCAGATCCCTACTATCTATAGATGCATAGCCAAGCATCAAACCTCAGACAGGTTGCTATGTTATCAATCCCCATTTGGACTCTAAACCCCTGATAACATGCTTCTTGACCAATACCCACTCCTTTGGCTCTCCAAATTCAGGTGTTGATCGGGTGTGATGGAGTGAATTCAGTGATAGCAAAATGGCTTGGTCTCCAAAAGCCAGCATTCACTGGTAGGGCGGCAATCCGGGGCTTTATTGAGTTCCCGGAAGACCATGGATTTGGGCCCACTTTCTTGCAATTCTCTGGAGACGGATTTCGGTCTGGTTTCCTGCCTTGTGACAAAAAATCCATGTATTGGTTTTTCACCTTTACTCAGTCTACTCATGGTAAGTCATTCCACGTTTTGATATTTGGCTTCACCTTTTTTTTTTCGAACACTTGTGCATACTTCCACTTGCATGACATCTAATCCTCTTTTCTTTAAATAATGGATGGTTGTAGACGAAGACAGAGAAGAAGACCCAGCTAAGATGAAGCAATTTGTGTTAGGAAATATAGGTGAAGTACCTAAAGAAATGGTGGGTATAGTAGAAAAGACTGATTTGGAAAACATCACCTCCTCTCCATTAAGATTCAGGTGGCCCTTGAATGTGCTATGGGGAGATATATGCAAAGAGAATGTTTGTGTAGCTGGAGATGCATGTAAAGATCTTATTTGATTTAGAATTCTTAGATTATTGTTACAAATGCCCAAATAGGGTATTTATAGGCATTACAAGAATAATCTAGAAAGTCTTAGTTATCATATTCTAGAAGATTGTAAGAATAATCTAGAAAGTCTTAACTATCCTAATCTAAAAGTTTGTAAGAATAATCTAGAAAGTCCCAACTATCATAATCTAGAATATTACAAGAATAATAAAGAATAATCAAGAATAATCCGGAGATATCCTATTAGGCCCCCTCAAGATGGTGATCCAGAGGAGACACCAATCTTGAAAACTAAGTCACGCAGTCGAGTCCGAGAAAGAGGCTTTGTAAGAACGTCGGCAAGCTGATCAGTGGAAGAAACGTGGGACACGCGAAGCATAGAGCGTTGAACAAGATCCCGGACAAAATGATAATCAATGGAGATGTGCTTCATGCGAGAGTGAAAAACGGGATTAGCACAAAGATACGTTGCGCCAATGTTATCACTGTAAATAACTGGTGGTGAGGGGAGTGAGACCCCAAGTTCAGTAAGTAGAGACCTAACCCACTGAACTTCTGATGCAGCAGAGGCAATCGCTCTGTACTCAGCTTCAGTAGAGGAACGGGCCACAGAGCGTTGTTTCTTCGAGCTCCAAGAGATGGGATTATGACCAAGAAAAAGAACATAGGCCCCTGTAGAGGTGCGATCATCAGAGTTTCCGGCCCAGTCAGCATCGGTGAAGCAGTGAAGAGACAGAGAAGAGCTTGCACGAAGTCGAAGTCCAAGATCACGAGTACCATTTAAATAGCGGAGCAGACGCTTGGCAGCACCCCAATGACGTTCAGACGGTGCATGCATAAATTGTGAGAGTTTGTTAACTGCGAAGGCAATGTCTGGGCGCGTGACAAGGAGGTACTGAAGACTTCCAATAACCTGTCGATACAAAGTGGCATCCGTGGGGGGAGAGCCATCATAAAGTGAAAGTATAGTACCAACTGCAAGAGGTGTCTGAACCGGTTTAGAAAAGAGCATGTTGTGTCGAGCAAGTAAGTCCACAATGTACTTCCGTTGAGAGAGGAAACATGAGTTTTGGTGCAAGAGAACTTCGATACCGAGAAAGTAGGATAACGATCCCAAGTCTTTGATAGAGAACCTGGCAGCCAGCTGATCAATGATGCGAGAAACAAAAACAGTATCGCTACCTGTGATGATTAAGTCATCAACATATACCAGGAAGTAAGCAATGAGACCATCACGGTTAAACACAAAGAGAGACGTGTCCGACTGTGCATGAACAAAGCCCAGCTGAAGCAAAAAGCTACGAAGTTCTTGATACCACGCCCGAGGTGCTTGCTTAAGACCGTAGATGGCTTTCTTAAGTTTACAAACATAAGAGGGAAAATTGGCATCAATAAAGCCAGGTGGTTGTGCCATATAGACCTCTTCATCAAGATGGCCATGGAGAAAAGCATTATTGACGTCAAGTTGCCGAAGAGCCCAACCTCGTGACAGTGCTAGACTCAGAACAAGACGAACAGTAGTGGGCTTAACAACTGGGCTAAAAGTGTCATAGTAATCAATGCCGGGTCGTTGGTGAAAACCTTTGGCAACAAGACGAGCTTTGTATTTGTCAATAGATCCATCAGGATTGCGTTTGATTCGAAACACCCATTTACAACCAACTATATTCTGTGAGCCAGTAGAAGGAACAAGATCCCACGTACCATTCCGAAGGAGAGCATCAAACTCAGTGGACATCGCAGAACGCCATCGTGGATTAGTAAGGGCTTGAGTTACACTTGTGGGCTCAAAGTCAGTAGATGGATGGGAAGAGATAAGGCAATACTTGGGGTTCGGCTTGTGAATGTTATTTTTGGAGCGGGTGAGCATAGGGTGGCTATTGGAAATGGGTCTGGGCAAGGTGGAAGTAATCGGAGAAATGGGAGGGACAGAGGAAGAGCTCGGTGGTGATGAATCATCGTTGGAGGCCGTGAGCGAGACCGAGGATGAGGGTTTATCATTGAGCAAAAGAGACGAACCGGCAGCACCACCACGTGAGGTAGACGGGACTTTAAAGAAAAGAGGGGAAGATGACGAAGGACTCGAGGGTGGGACAGATGAGACGGGCATGGAAAATGGAAAAACGTCTTCGACGAACTCAACATGACGAGAAGTAAATATTTTGGAAGAAGATTGATCATAGCAGATATATGCACTTTGTGTTAAGGAGTAGCCGAGAAAGACACAAGCACGAGATCGAGGTTCCAATTTATGAACGGTATATGGACGCAACCATGGGTAACATTGACAACCAAAGACACGAAGCTTTTGAAAGTTAGGGGGATGACCAAACAATTTTTCAAATGAAGACATCATGGAGAGATTGGATTTGGGTAGGCGGTTGATGAGGTAGGTAGCTGTGGCAAAAGCAAAGGGCCAAAAAGTAAGAGGGATGGACGCATGATGGAGGAGGGTGAGACCGGTATCGACAATATGACGGTGTCGACGTTCTGAAAAGCCATTGTGTTCGGGAGTATGTGGAGGTGTTGTGAGATGGGTAATCCCACTGGATGCAAGAAATGAACGAAGTGCAATATATTCCCCCCCGTTGTCTGTGTATAAGGTAATTATTTTAGTTTTGAAGTAGTTTTCTACAAGAGACTTAAATTTGACAAAGGTTTCAAGAACATCTGCTTTTCGCCGTAGAGGATATAACCAAATGTACTTAGTAAAGTGGTCAACAAAAACAACATAGTACTTGAATCCATCAACCGAGAGAACAGGAGAAGACCACACATCAGAAAAAATTAATTCAAGGGGTGTTGAAGATGAAAGGGTAGATTCATAAAACGGAAGCTTGTGACTTTTATTAATTTTACAAGAATTACAAGAAAAGTTTGATAGAAGACGGGAAGATAAAGAAAAAACATTAGATGAGGCTAAATGACGAATAATTTTGTGGGATGGGTGACCAAGACGGGAATGCCACAAAGACAAGGAGTGAGTGACAGACAAGAGAGCACGTGGTGGAGCTGACGAGCCCGTCGTGACCGGCCAATAATAAACTCCGTCCTTATGTGGTCCTTGGAGAAGAAGGGCCCCCGTTTGACGATCCTTCACCTGAAAGCCAGACATGGAAAATATAACAACAACATTGTTAGTGTTACATAATTGGGAGACAGAGATAAGATTTTTTGTCATAGTTGGAACACAAAGAGTATTTGGGAAGGATAATGAGGATGAAGTGGGTAGGTTTAGAGAGCCAGTATGAGTGATGACCAGGCCTTTACCATTACCGATGACAATGTCATCAAAACCATCATAAGGAGAATGAAGCGAAAGGTTCGCAAGATCAGTAGTGACGTGATGAGAAGCACCAGAGTCTAGGATCCATTCAGATGGTGTTGAAGAAGCTGATGGATGAGTGGCCGTGTGAGCACTTGGCACCGTATAGGCTGGACGAGGCCGGGGACGTGACTGTTGGACAGTAGGAGTCCATGGAATATGCTTGAAAACGGAACAACGTTTTGCGGAATGGCCTTGTTGTTCACACAATTGGCAGCGACCGAGATACGGGCGTTGTCCTTGATTGTCGATGGAAAATGGAGGTCGAGATGTCAAGGAGGCGTGTGGCGATCGGACTGACTGACCGCGAGTTTGGTTAAAGGGGCGGGGAAAACCACGCGATGGTTGGGGTGATGAAGCATAACTATGTGGGGAAGACCGAGTAGTAGGGAAAGCTGTGGCAGGGATAGGAGAAGATGAATCTGTTTTGGCCGCCAGTTGTGCTTCATGGTTGAGCAGTTTCTCATGTAGCTCATCGAAAGAGATGGATGTTTCTCGTGCTTGAATAGCATTAGAGAGTTCTTTATAATTCTCGTCAAGGCCATTAAGAATTTTCATGACGAGATCTTCAGAATCAATCGAGACGTTCATAAGGGCTAGTGCATCAACAGTGGTTTTGATGCCTTGCATATACTCAGTGATAGACTGAGTACCTTTGACGGGGTTGGTGAGGCGGCCCTTGAGACCGAGAATGCGACCACGAGTCGGCTTAGCATAGGTGTTGGAAAGAGTAGTCCAAGCATCATAGGATGTTTTTGCAGTAGCAATGAATGGGATTAGTGACGGTGTGAGAGAACCGATGATGGCGTTGAGCAAGAGTTGGTCTTGACGGATCCATATGAGATAATCGGGATTGGGTGATGAGACACCGTTTTGCATGATGGTGGAAGGTGGACATGGCTTTGTTCCATCAATAAATCCGAGTAAGTCGTAGCCGATGAGAAGCGTTTGAAATTGGAGCCTCCATGCGGTGTAATTTGTGGATGTGAGTTTTAGAGGTGCTTGTGCTGAAACGTTAATAGCAATGAGGTGTGTGGTGTTGTCTAGAGGATTAATGACGGTGGGGTGGGGGGTGGTTGATGACGGTGTGGTGGGAGTGGAGGCCATGACTTAGAAAGAAAATTTTTGTGGTGGAGGTGTGATCGGCTAGCGTTAAGAAATGGGTGGCGTTAGCCTTGAGGCTCTGATACCATGTAAAGATCTTATTTGATTTAGAATTCTTAGATTATTGTTACAAATGCCCAAATAGGGTATTTATAGGCATTACAAGAATAATCTAGAAAGTCTTAGTTATCATATTCTAGAAGATTGTAAGAATAATCTAGAAAGTCTTAACTATCCTAATCTAAAAGTTTGTAAGAATAATCTAGAAAGTCCCAACTATCATAATCTAGAATATTACAAGAATAATAAAGAATAATCAAGAATAATCCGGAGATATCCTATTAATGCACTCCATCCAATGACACCTGACATTGGTCAAGGTGGGTGCGCAGCATTAGAAGACGGTGTGGTTCTGGCTAGGTGCCTTGCCCAAGCCTTGTCAAGAAAAGCTGAAGAAAATATTGATGATGAAGAAGAAAATATTAGAATCAAGAAGGGCTTGGAGAAATTTGCTAAAGAGAGGAGATGGAGAAGCTTTAATCTCATAAGTACAGCGTATGTGGTGGGTAAGATACAACAGAGTAGTGGGGAGGTGATCAGCTTCTTGAGAGATAAATTGTTCTCAGCATACCTAGCTGGGTTTCTGTTGAAGAGGGCGGATTATGATTGTGGGAAACTCTTGTGAGATATCTCTTCATGTTGGATTGGTGGTTTTGAATTAAATGTATTGCGAGAAGTAGATGTTCACTCTTATAGTTATTATAATGATCTCAAGTGTGTTGGCTACTTTTTAATCATTTGTTTGCTTAAATTAAGCATCATTTAGATGTTGTTTGTTAAACTGAAAAAAATAAGTGCTTAATAGCATTAAGCGCTGAAACTTATAAGCGCTGAATTTAAGTGTTGAAAAAGTTGTTTGTTTAGATGTTGAATCATGTTTGTTACACATTACTGGAGCTGATAAATTGTCTTTTTTACCCTTACAATCATATTATACATTGTTTGCATGTTTCAAATGCCTATTTCTTATCAAACACAATAAAATATATTATTTCTTATAAAATTAAAATACAATTTATTTTTAAATAATAAATATTACTCAAATCTTCAATTTATAAATAATAATTTCTATTTATAAAAGTCCACAAATGTCAAATTAAAAATAATAATGTCGTACAAATCACAAAAATTTGAAATCAATATGAAAAGAATTTAATTTTGGATGAATAATTTTCGATGGAAATGAAAGATGTGTAATTATAAAAGCACCCTATGAATTAATAAGGGTAACCTACACCATAGCCAAATTTTTTTGTTTTATATGGGTTAAAGTTTTTGGAATGAACAAATTTTTAGTGAGGATAGTTTATATGGTCTAGAGATCATCTTCACCAAAAATCAGTCCATTTTGAAACTTCTAACTCGTCAAAAATAGTTTTCATATAAAAAAGGGACAATTTGCGGCTCTTGAACTTGTTTTGATAGGGTTAGAAGTTTCAGGATGTGCTGATTTTTGATGAGGATGATTTCCTCATTGTAGAGATCATCCTCATAAAAAATCAACTTATTCCAAAACTTTTAACCCATATAAGATAAAATAATTTAGTCATGGTGTGGGTTTATTAAATTGTGGGGGTGCTTATATATTAATGAGGAGATCATTCTCACCAAAAATCAACTCATTCCATAACTTTTAACCTATATAAGACAAAATAATTTAGCTATGGTGTGGGTTTATTAATTTGTGTGGTGTGCATATATTTATCCATGGGATATAAGAGGTAATATCCATTTAAGAATAAGGGCATACTTGTCTGTGTCGAAAAAAACGAAGTGCTTACCGCTTCAGCACTTTTTTTCAGCATCAAAATAGTGTTGAATTTTTTTCACTTATTTTCAACAATAAGCGTTGAAAATATATAGTAAACAAACGCACTATTTTGACAAAAAGTATTGAATTTAATTTTTTTTCAGCAATAAGCGCTAAAAAATAGTGCAAACAAACACTACCTTAGTCGACTTAAAATATGCATGTTTTAATATTAATTATAAATAAAACGCATTTTCTTCACACAAAAAACAAAAAAAAAATACAAAAGAAACCCTCAAGGAGCTTCAAAGTACAAAGAGCATCCTATCTGAAAACCAAATCATGAAAACAAACCCCACCAAAATCTCTACTTAGCTTAGACCAAAAATATAGAAAACTCAAAAGCTTCAGAAACACGGCTCGGGTAGAATTTTTCTTACCTTAGAACACCATTTTATTTCTCTCTTTCCAAAGACAATGGTCGATGAAAGTATAGCCCAAAGAAATCTTTTTTTTTCTTCTTCTAAGGGAGAAGATATTGTAAGTCTACCCTTCCAAGAGTGAAAGCTTTAGGGAAAACCCAATCCACCTCAACAAGAATTTTGACATCCACCCATTCAACAGGAATTTGATTATGAGTAAGATTTTTTCCCATTTGATTATTTGTCATTACCTTTTCCCCATTGTTCTTTTAGAAAATTGAGTTTGCAAGCAAAGAATTGGCATGTCGCCCCTAGCACAACAACTTGATTACCACCTCACCTCATTAGTACTCGTCTACCCACTGGTATCACCTAAGTCCACACCCGATTCTTTTGTCCAGATATAACAAAGTCAATTGAAAGAGGAAAAAAATATCTTGGGAAAGTTTCTGTTAGTGCTCACAAAATCAGACAGAAAAAAAATAGTAAACAAGAATTGAAAGATATTTTTGTTGATAATATATCACATTATTCGACCGTTTAGATAAAATCACTAAAAAATAATTTATTAAAAATTATTAAAAAAAAAAAAAAAAAAAACAGATTTTACCATTAGACACCTCACCTCATTAGACCACACCGCCTGCCCGACCCGACTTGAATTGGCTCGACGCGTGTTGTGTGTGTTATTGAGTCAACTCGAAAACAAGGTTCCCCTCTTGGGGGTCAACCCGAGAATCAAGAATGGCTTTTAAAAATACAATGACTTTCATATGCCCAATCGACATGGATTTAAACAGAACAAAGATACCTAAGCATAAAATTGGGTGAGAGAGATGTGCCTTTTTTCTCTCTCTCTCTCTATTTTAATCAAAACCCTTTTTGTACTTTTAGCTAGAAATGGTAGAAAGAGAAAACTTAAAGATAAAAAAAGACAAGTTTTATTTATATATACAAAAATAATTTGTTTACTATATTAATTATAATATTTTTTATTAAAATATCTAACAACCTCCCACTTATTTTAATAAAAATTCTTCAGACAAACAAATCAATATCATGTTTAAATAAAAGTATTTTACAACTTGAACATTTATATAGTATTAATGTGTTTAAGGTATAAGAAATGAAATGACTATGTTTTAAACTCAGATTGTACACCTTACTCAAATTAAGCTATAGAACTCATTAAGAGTTTAAAAACTCACCTAAATTACACCACAAGAGATCATTAGTTAGACTATCAAGAGTGCATCAAACCACCATACTCAATCATGATCTATAATCGTCATTAAGAACTAAACAACTAAACCTTATCATGCACCAAACATCATTGGTATGAACTAAGGGTATATTTGATTGCACATGGAAAATAAGGTGGAAAATCAATTTCCATGGAAAATTACATTTTTCAAGTGTTTGATTGTACATGGAAATGGAAATTCATTTTCCACCCTATTCAAAAAGTCCACTAAATCATGGATTTCACTTTCCCACCCATATGGATGGGAAAATGAAATCTACCTATATTTTCCATCATCAATTCTTCCCTACCACCACCATCACTACCACCACCATTACACTAACCTCGTCGTTGTCGTCACTATCGCCATCGCCGTCGACTCCGTCTCCGACCACCTTCTTTCTCTCTCTTCTTTTTTTTCTTCTTTTGCATCCCTCACCTCCTCCGCCACCACCACCACCATATTCTCCCCCCATCTTCTTCACTTACCTCCGTCGTCGCCGCCACCATCATTGTCGCCCCCACCGTCGTCGTCATTGTCATCGTCGTCGCCACCGTCACCGTCGCCACATCCTCCCCCTCCCTCTTCCTCTCCCTCTCCTCTCATCTTCTTCCTCATTTTTCTTTCTTCTTTTTTTCGCATATTTTTTCCATGATTTTATCAAAGTGAAATTAAATAATGGAATTTGATTTTCTAACCTTACCTATTTTCCACAACTAATTTTCCATGGATTTCAAATTCCATGTAAAGTGACTTTCCATGCAATCAAACATACCCTAAGAGTTATACTCTAAAGGTTTTGCATGACCTTTACCATTACTTAATGACTCATTTTTTTTTTAACTTGGCTCTTGGGATCTCTAGTCTCTAGATAAGGTATCTTTCATTGGTAATTTATAAAATGGATTTTTGTAACACCCTAAAATTTTAAAACGCGTATCTCGAGAAATTTTATAGGTCAACAAATAAAAGAATTTTTTTGAAGTTGAAAATTTTCGAATTCATTATACCATTAGATCTGCATCGAAAAATTAATTGAAATAGAATATAAGATCACGAAAATCGGAGTTCGAAGCATAAAATTTTTAATTAAAAAAAACAAATGTAATAATGATCGTTACATTCTTTTAACACTATAAATATTAAATCTCAAGAAAATTTAAGAATTATTCCTCTATTTCCCATATTCTCTTCTTTTAAAACAAAACCCTAGTCTCCCTTTATCTTCCACCTAGATTTTCATCTACTTAGAGGACCCATTAGGTTTCTGTGTAAAAAAGAAAATCACTCAATTCATAGCAAGCTTCGAGGGGAATCAAAGAAATAACGTTTCCGACCACATCCACTATGAAAACTTCAACCCAACTCAATTTTTTACGTTCTTCAGATATTTTTTGGCATAAATTTAAGGTAAGAACTTCTAAATCTTTTAATAATCTTAGATTTCCGTGCATTATAGTTTTAAACCAAAATTTTATTATTTTATTGTAAAAAGAAATTTAAAAAAAATCCATCGTTTTGAAGAATCTATGATTCTCGTCACCCAAGGAAATTTGTAAGGATAACTTGTAAAATCTATTGAGAACTCGTTACTTATCCATTTTCAACGATCTATACATCGTTGAAAAGTTCTGAAAGTTCCCTTTACAGAAAAAATATCAAAAAAATTTAAATAAAACTTTATATCCAGAGAATTCAACTTACAATGCAAGACTATCATTTTAGTCTTGTTTTTTCTTGAATGTTGTATTATTTTATTTTTTGTATTTGTTTTAAAAAGAAAATAAAATCCTTAGGATTATAGAGATGTAAAAAACTTTACTTTAATAGTTTGAATACCATTAATAGTCATGTAATTTTTATCTATACAATTATTTGTTGTAGAAAATCAAGAAAACATAAAACAAAAGAGAAGGAATTGGATTTCATTAGTGGATCTTAACATTGATTAAGGTAAGTTCTTACGACACATTTATTTATATATAAGTAGTAAATAAAAAGTAAGTATATAATATGGTTATGTGTTTCTTATGTGTTTATGGATGAATAATGTGAGGTATTATATTTTGATGGTAAATTTTTAATTGTCGTGATAATTTTTATATTGAAACTGCATATAATGCTCTTTTAGAATATGAATGTGTAATTGCATAATCATGAACTCATTTTAGAATGATGAATTAGGCAAATCAGTACTTAGGTCCTTAAGTGAAAAACCTTAAAGACCCTCAATGAAGGTTCCATGTTTTAGAATATAGAGTTTGATTGAACTGTTGAAAAAATCAGTGATGATTGTAATAATCAAGCTAGTGGAAAAATTAGTCATCATTACATACATTGATTATTTTGAAATGATGAATCGAATAAGTTAGGACTTAAAAAAATGATGAATCGAATAAGTTAAGACTTAAGTCTTTAAGTGAAAGATCCTAAAGGCCTTCGATGAAGATTTCGTGTTTTGGAACAGAGAGTTTGACCGAATTATTGGGAATATCAATAATGACAATTATGACCAAACTAGTGGGAAAATTGGTCATTACATACATTGGTTGTTTTGGAACAGAGAGTTTGATTAAACTGTTGAAAAAATCGATGATGATAGTAATGGTCAAGTTGGTGGAAAAATTGATCATCATTGCATGGATTGATTTGGTTACTTGATAATAACATGATCATATATTTCTTTTTATTTATATGTATGCATAGATGTTAGTGTAGTGTTGATTTTCCTGCAAGCTTTAACTTACTGACTTTGTCGAAAAAACTTTTCAGATAATGAGCATTGAAATTGGAGTTAGGCAATGCAGAATCAACAACGGAGATAGTTTTTTTTTTTAATTAGTTGTTTAGTTTATTTATGATTCAGATTTAAAACAATTTTATTTTATTTTGTTATATTTGAGTTGAATATAATAAGTACTAAACAAGTATTACTACACTTGACATTTTAATCGAGTTCTAAGATGATGCTATCAATTTTGATAAGAATTAATTTCTGTTTGTTTTAATTTTTTTATTTATATTTAGTTGATATGATTCAATGGTTTTTATTTCTTCTCATACCTTCAAATCAGGATCTTGAACTGGATAATGAATCAGATTAAAATTCAAAATATTTAGGGTGTAGTAGTTTTAGTCTTATCCCTTTCGATGTATTCTTAACTTTTTTTCCCTTTCTAAACCTTTAGCCAAGGGATTTATAATATTATCTCCAGATCTCACAAAATCTACTTTTATGTATGATACCATTCATAATTAGTTTTCTCAGAGTACTTGGTTTGTGACGTATTTGTCATGATTTACCATTAGAGTAATAGTTTTGTATTTTGCCAGTGGCAATGATACTATCACAATGAATTAGAACAGTTGGTACAAGTTTATCCCAAATAGGAATATTCGAAAGTAGACCTCGAAGCCAACTTACTTCTTCACTTGTTGTGGTTAACACTATTAATTCTGATTCCATTGTGAATAGAGTTATAATAATTTGTTTCTTGGACTTTCAAGAAACTGCTCTACCTCCAATTTAAAACACGTGACCACTTGTAGCTTTTGAGTCATCTGATAATGTGTTCCAATCAACATCATTGAACCCCTCAAAAACAGTAGAAAACCTTTGAGAATGAATACCCAAGGTTAAAGATCTCTTTAGATATCTCATTATCGTATTCAATTGGTCAAACAAAATTGGCAACAATATATTATATTATTGGACCGTTTAAATACAACCACTAAAAAATAATTAATTAAATAATATACAAAACATTTGTACGAAAAGAAAATTTGTATCATTAGACATCTCACCACACCACTCGGCTCGGTGTGTGCGTGTGTGTTATTGAGTCAACTCGGGAGTAAGGTTCCCCCTATGGGGGAAAACTTGGGTGCCTCTTGGAGCCCAACCCAAGAACCAATTATATATATGGGTCCCTTTCAGCAACAAACATTTTGGCAAACATTTTGGCAAAACATTTTTCAAAACATGGGTTAGAGGTTTTGGAATGGGCTGATTTTTTGATGAGCATGATCTCTATGGTGAGGAGATCATCCTCATCAAAAATCAGCCCATTCCAAAACTTCTAACCCCATGTTTACAAGTTGGGAAATCGTGGACCGTCCATTTTTTGTAAGCCATTTTTGATGGGTAAGAGGTTTTGGAATGGGCTGAGTTTTGGTGATGATGATCTCCTCACCGTAGAGATCATCCTCACCAAAAATCAGCCCATTCCAAAACCTCTAACCCATATTTTGAAAAATGTTTTGCCAAAATGTTTGTTGCTGAACATTTCCCTATATATATATATATATATATATATATATATATATATGGGTGGCGTTCAAGGGCCAACTTTTTAGCAAATTTTTTGGCAAAACATTTTTCAAAACATAGGTTAGAGGTTTTGGAATGGGCTGATTTTTGGTGAGGATGATCTCTACGGTGAGGAGATCATCCTCACCAAAAATCAGCCCATTCCAAAACTTCTAACCCATGTTTATAAGTTGAAAAATCGTGGACCGTCCATTTTTTATAAACTGTTTTTGATGGGGTTAGAAGTTTTGGAATGGGCTGATTTTTGGTGATGATGATCTCCTCACCGTAGAGATCATCCTCACCAAAAATCAGCCCATTCCAAAATCTCTAACTTATGTTTTGAAAAATGTTTTGCCAAAAAGTTTGCTAAAAAGTTGGCCCTTGAACGCCCCCCTATATATATATATATATATATATATATATCTATATATATCTATATATTTGTTAGGTGGGTTAGTGGTTAGCATAAGAAGGGATAACACTTCTAAAGTCTAAAGTCTGTTTTCTGATATCTAAAATCTTATTTTGGAAAAATTGTTTGTTTATCATTTTTAAAAATTTCTGGTTATAAATAAAATTTTAAAACATAATGACTATTTTGACAATATTACCCTTTTGTAATTTTAATAAATTGTTAATCAAAAAACATAACATGTTATGCATAATGATATCATCCACACATTTAATTTCGATTTTTAACAAATCAAACACTTCAAAAGTACCGTTTTCAAATTGAATTCATACTTGAGAAATTATATTCCAACAAGATAATACTCAAATAATAAATAATCATTTATTTTCTAGTTGAAAAATATAGAGTTTTAAAATTCATATAAAAATATAGGGTTTTCGAACACGAAAAGAGAAGAAGGAGAGAGACCTTGACAACACAGTTGTAGAGAAAGGAGAGGTAGAAAATAAAGGAGAGAGAAAAGTTAAAAATCAGAGTTTTAGGGTTCGTATAAAGAAATGATAAGTCATAGAAATCAGGATTTTGATGAGGGTATTTTATGAATAAAAAAAATCAGGTTTCAAAATTTTCATCCAGCATCCCTCCATCGCTGGTTCAAAACTTTTGAATTTTGATTTTGAAATCTGAAATCTGAATCAAAACAAATAGAAATAAAATTTCTAGAGTCTGAATTTTAAATGTGGACCACCTCCATTCAAACTTTAGAAGTGTTACCAAACACACACTATGTTGAAAAAGGGGAAGAACAATGGATTGATAATCAATCGGGCAATAATACATCTTTGCACATGTGATAAAAGCAATTGAATACCTTTAAAAAATGGTATGTATGAACCATAGATGCTTTTTCACGGAGATGAGTGAGATCTATGATTCCGCCACCCCACCCCACCGACCCGATGTTACATCAGCATTATCCTAAATTTAAAAGTAAAGGCTCAAATTATGGTGTCTAACTTTAACAACTTGTGCTCCGCTTGATCACTAGTATAAATAACAGTGAAGATTTTTGAGAAGAGCAATTATACAAGCAGTCGGCGGCTTGTATTATTAATGATATTGATGTAATGGCTTACATCATGGTTTGTCTTCTCTGTTGTTGTCTTCTTCTACACATATTATTGGTGTAATGGCTTACCTCATTCAACCTCTTTTCTTCTATTAATAAGAAAGAAGGGTGAGAGAGGCTGAGGTGTAGTAAGATTTGATTCAAAGAAATTAACAGCTGCGTCCATTCCCAAACATTAATTCCAGGACATGGAGATCGTTGAAGACATCATTATTGTTGGAGCTGGGATAGCAGGGCTCACAACATCCTTAGGACTTCATAGGTACACTCTCTCTCTCTCTTTCTCTATAGATATATACTAATTATTAATATTGACAGGATGGGAATTGGAAGCATGGTTTTAGAATCGTCGGAGGGTTTGAGGGTGAGTGGATTTGCATTTACAACATGGACCAACGCTTGGAAGGCACTTGAGGCGGTTGGCATCGCTGATTCCCTCAGAGAACAACATGAACAGATTCAAGGGTAATTACTAATTACTAAGTAGTAATTAATTTGTATTTGTGTGACTGACTGACTAAATGACGACGACGACGACGACATACTACCTATCTATCTATATATCCATATATATAATAGAGTTGTGAGTTGTGAGTGTATGTAGGATAGTGTCTGCTTCTTCAATTTCCGGATTGACTACCGCACAAATGTCATTCAAAGTCCAAGGGAAACAGTAAGTTATTGTTATTATTATGTAATTTCATAACCAGTATACATGAATGAATGAATTAATTATTATGATAGATGTTAATTTATAAAGGTATGGTGAATGGTGTTGATTGATGCAGCGGATACCATGAAGTTCGTTGTGTGAAAAGGAAGGAATTGCTTGAAGCCCTTGCCAAAGAATTACCAAATGGCACCATCAGATACTCCTCCAAAGTTGTTTCCATTCAAGAAGCTGGATATTTCAAATTGCTACATTTGGCTGATGGATCCATCCTCAAGACAAAGGTATGGTATGGTATATATGTAATGTAAACCTCTTTTCTTTTGTTTTTTACATTAATCCCATGAAATGAAACCATGTCATCAGATCCCTACTATCTATAGATGCATAGCCAAGCATCAAACCTCAGACAGGTTGCTATGTTATCAATCCCCATTTGGACTCTAAACCCCAGATAACATGCTTCTTGACCAATACCCACTCCTTTGGCTCTTGAAATTCAGGTGTTGATCGGGTGTGATGGAGTGAATTCAGTGATAGCAAAATGGCTTGGTCTCCAAAAGCCAGCATTCACTGGTAGGGCGGCAATTCGGGGCTTTGTTGAGTTCCCGGAAGACCATGGATTTGAGCCCACTTACTTGCAATTCTTTGGAGATGGATTTCGGTCTGGTTTCCTGCCTTGTGACAAAAAATCCATGTATTGGTTTTTCACCTTTACTCAGTCTACTCATGGTAAGTCATTCCACGTTTTGATATTTGTCTTCACCTTTTTTTTTTTTTTTTTCCCGAACACTTGTGCATACTTCCACTTGCATGACATCTAATCCTCTTTTCTTTAAATAATGGATGGTTGTAGACAAAGACAGAGAAGAAGACCCAGCTAAGATGAAGCAATTTGTGTTAGGAAATATAGGTGAAGTACCTAAAGAAATGGTGGGTATAGTAGAAAAGACTGATTTGGAAAACATCACCTCTTCTCCATTAAGATTCAGGTGGCCCTTGAATGTGCTATGGGGAGATATATGCAAAGAGAATGTTTGTGTAGCTGGAGATGCGCTCCATCCAATGACACCTGACATTGGTCATGGTGGGTGCGCAGCATTAGAAGACGGTGTGGTTCTGGCTAGGTGCCTTGCCCAAGCCTTGTCAAGAAAAGCTGAAGAAAATATTGATGATAAAGAAGAAAATATTAGAATCAAGAAGGGCTTGGAGAAATTTGCTAAAGAGAGGAGATGGAGAAGCTTTGATCTCATAAGTACAGCGTATGTGGTGGGTAAGATACAACAGAGTAGTGGGAAGGTGATCAACTTCTTGAGAGATAAATTGTTCTCAGCATACCTAGCTGGGATTCTGTTGAAGAGGGCGGATTATGATTGTGGGAAACTCTTGTGAGATATCTCTACATGTTGGATTGGTGCTTTTGAATTAAATGTATTGCGAGAAGGAGATGTTCACTCTTATAGTTATTATAATGATCTGAAGTGTGTTGGCTAACTTTTAATCATTTGTTTGCTTAAATTAAGCATCATTTAGATGCTGTTTGTTAAATTGAAAAAAATAAGTGCTTAATAGCATTAAGCACTGAAACTTATAAGCGCTGAATTTAAGTGTTGAAAAAGTTGTTTGTTTAGATGTTGAATCATGTTTGTTATACATTGCTGAAGCTGATAAATTGTCTTTGTTACCCTTACATTGTTTGCATGTTTCAAATGCCTATTTGTTATCAAACACAATAAAGTATATTATTTCTTATAAAATTAAAATAAAATTCATTTTTAAATAAATAATACTCAAATCTTCAATTTATAAATAATAATTTCTATTTATAAAAGTCCACAAATTTCAAATTAAAAATAATAATGTCGTACAAATCACAAAAATTTGAAATCAACATTAAAAGAATTTAATTTTCGATGAAAATGAAATATGTGTAATTATAAAAGCACCTACACCATAACCAAATTTTTTTGTTTTATATGGGTTAAAGTTTTTGGAATGAACAAATTTTTAGTGAAGATGGTCTATATGGTCTAGAGATCATCCTCACCAAAAATCAGTCCATTTTAAAACTTCTAACTCGTCAACAATAGTTTTCAAATAAAAAAGTAACGATTTGCAGCTCTTGAACTTGTTTTGATAGGGTTAGATGTTTCAGGATATGCTGATTTTTGGTGATGATGATCTCGTCATTGTAGAGATCATCTTCATAAAAAATCAACTTATTTCAAAACTTTTAACCCATATAAGACAAAATAATTTAGTCATGGTGTGGGTTTATTAAATTGTGGGGGTGCTTATATATTAATGAGGAGATCATTCTCACCAAAAATCAACTCATTCCAAAACTTTTGACCTATATAAGACAAAATAATCAGCCATGGTATGGGTTTATTAATTTGTGGGGTGTGTATATATTTATCCATGGGATATAAGAGGTAATATCCTTTTAAGAATGAGGGCATACTTGTCCGTGTCGAAAAAAGCGAAGTGCTTACCGCTTCAACACTTTTTTTCAGCATCAAAATGGTGCTGAATTTTTTTCACTTATTTTCAACAATAAACATTGAAAACATAGCGTAAACAAACGCGCTATTTTGACAAAAAGTGCTGAATTTAATTTTTTTCCAGCAATAAGCACTAAAAAATAGTGCAAACAAACACTGCCTTAGTTGACTTAAAATATGCATGTTTTAATATTAATTATAAATAAAACACATTTTCTTCACACAAAAAACAAAAAACAAAAAACAAAAAACAAAAAAACAAAAAAAAAAATACAAAAGAAACCCTCAAGGAGCTTCAAAGTACAAAGAGCATCCTATCTGAAAACCAAATCATGAAAACAGACCCCCCCCCCACCAAAATCTCTACTTAGCTTAGACCAAAAATAGAGAAAACTCAAAAGCTTCAGAAACACGGCTTGGGTAGAATTTTTCTTACCCTAGAACACCATTTTATTTCTCTCTTTCCAAAGACAATGGCCGATGAAAGTATAGTCTCTTCTTCTAAGGGAGAAGATATTGTAGGTCTACCCTTCCAAGAGTGAAAGCTTCAGGGAAAACCTAATCCACCTCAACAAGAATTTTGACATCCACCCATTCAACAGGAATTTGATTATGAGTAAGATTTTTTCCCATTTGATTATTTGTCATTACCTTTTCCCCATTGTTCTTGTGCATGTTATAATTTTGATTTAAACATTTTGCTTTGTCTAGAACAAAAGATTATTAAAATTTTAGTATTGGCACGAAATTGCCTCGTACAAAGAGGAACAAAACTCTTTGTCCTGTAAAATTCCAATTTATTTTATCTAGTGAATTGTACACGATTTGCTTATCTAAGAGAGTCCTTGATAGGAGATATTATCGAGATGTTAATGCAATCTTCAAAATTGATTAATGAGGTTTGAGGGGAAAACATAATATTTTGTGAGTTTATAGCTTGCAAGCAGCCAATTCACCATTTAGGGTTGTATTGGATTGGTGTTCAGATAGTGTTTCCTAGCTCCAAGGGCATTTTGGAATAGGAATCATCTTGAGGATTGGGGTAGTGAACAAGGCGACGTTTGGGAAGGTAAGAGCAGGAATTCCACATTTCTCAAAGCTTCTCCTTTTACCATGCCAGTGCTGGAGAAACACCCTTGTGAGTGTTTACTTGATTCACAATCATATCAAAATCTAGAATTTGAATCTTATAAAAACTGTAACGAATTAGGAAGTTAATGATATAGAATCTCTATGGACCTCCCCAAGAGATGGGAGGTTTACCAAGGAGGGGATAGAAGGTGATTGAAGTGGACCACCAATGCGACTTTCTCAGTTCTACATAGAGAAATCTTTGTTGAATAAGGCCATTGCAAATAATACATATGCTGAGCTTCTCGTTAATGCACGGATGCTTGCTTTATGTGGACAGCAATGAAGATTACGCCTATTTACAATATAATGAAGATGATAGCTGTGAGATTTTCACGAAATCACTCATCTACAAAGTGAGAAGCAACCAATTCAAAAAGTTGGCTCTGAAGTGGAGACAAATAGGTAGTTTAATTTATCTTCTGCTCTACTCAGTTTCCATTTTATATTTGGAGGTTACCCAAGGTTTCCTTACTGCTGCCCTTTTTTTCAATCAGCTTGAACACCAAAAGAAACAATGTTGAATGCATAGAAGTTGTCTTGAATAAATCTATATTCTTTCATGTTTCTTCATGATGTAGTTGCTTGGATGGGGTAGTTTCCAGCTTCATCATTAGTATTTGTGTCAGATTTTCTACTGGAATCTTATTTGAAATTTTCAAATGGGTAATAAGCATTACAGTGACAATGCTAATGTTTCTGATTGAGCCACATAGTGCTTGATAGAAAAATCTTAAATCCAATAAATTGAACGACAAACAGGTTTGTTTTGGGGCTAAAGATAGCCGGCAATCAGTCTAGACCTATATTACCCAATTCGTTGGCACTAGTCCGATCCACGAATCGGTACGAACTGAATTAGTTTGTGGTACTGTTCACACTGGGTTCGTAAAATCAAGCGAACCATGAGATGACTGAATATCGTAACTTGAATTATATACATGCACAGGCGAACCAAGCTTGTGACCCGATCTAGGGAACCAAAGCGATCAAAGAAACAAATTAACCCTACCTACCCCATCGAAACCGGTTCAGTCTAGAGTGGCAAACCACAAACCCAAATCAAACTGACGAACCTGGTAACGTAGGTCTAGACCATAGTCACCAAGACATGGTTCATGAATTAGGAAAATTCAGACAAATCAAGAAAGAAAGGGATGGTGTTGTGTAATTATTCCTACTAATTAATATTCTCATATTATATCATCAAATCTCATGTTAAACTACTAGAGTTCGCCGATTCTCTTTGGGTTAAAGGGATAAAGTTAGAGCAGGTATAAAGTTAGAGGAGTAATATTGAAAAAGGGGGGAGGAAAGAAAATAAAGCTGAAGGGCAGAGTAGAGGAAAGACAATCATGTGGAGTTGTGTGGACCCCACTCCTTTGTCTCGAAGTCTCAACCTCGTACCCACATAACTGTAGATGAGTGGACGTTTATCACCCACAAAACCGTAGTTGAGTGGTGTCCACCATTGTGTTTTATTATATAGTTAATAATAAATCACCAAACCCCATGTTCATATCATCCATACAATCACAAAAAGTAACCACAAGTCCACAATGCATTCAAGGTTTATATTGTTCAAAATATTGTTTTAGAAAAAGGTCAATCATAAATCCAAGTAAGGCTTCATCAGCCAATTAATCAAACTCAATGTCATCCTTTTTTTTTGTGTCCTCCTTTGACATTTCATTGGTAAAATGGTCACCATCATTTTCATCATCAGTCATTTCCTATTAGTGCATCAAGACAATCTTTTTTTTTCTATACCATTTTAATTGCAAAGTTCTTGATTCAACCATGAAGTTCACGATATAATAGTGAAGTTCGTTGAAAAAGTCATCATTAAATTGCAACTTTTCCATAAGTTTCTGAATTTGGTAACCATGGTCTACCTAATGTTGAGGAAAACCAATTCAAGTATTTCATTTGTTCACAGGTATGATGTCACAGATGCAGTAAGGAGGGCTTTCTGATTGCGATCATGACAGGAGTTGCTGGAGACTTGGATTCGGAGAGTGACACTAAAGGTGATGGCAATGGGAACAATAATTATATGTATGACAGTAATGGCAATGGGAACCAGAACAGATAGGAAGTGAGTTCAAATTGAAGTGAATGTGTATGAGACAACACAATCTTCTTAATGATTAAGATCTGTAAAAAGGGAATTTTAGCTCCATCAGCCAACTTCAGAACCAACAAAGCAAGGAGTTGTGGAGGATGTCAATATCTCTGTTAATTTACTTCAGAGACTCAATCAAAGTTGGTGATCATCAGACCTCTCGCGGATGAAGTAAATAATGTTCTAGGTAATATGGCTGTCATGAAATTAAACATCTTGCGGCTCAAACCAGCATATTAGGCAAGCTCTTCATTTATTTCCCAAGTCCTTACGCACCAAAATAAAGATAACACTAGATGCCTTTTTGGTTTGTGGAGAGCTAGCTGTCTGGAAAGTACTCTTACTAATTTTAATTACTTCTGAAGGGCAGAGTAACTAGAAGGGAATTGCTCATTATTTCAAAATGGTAAGCCATGGACCTTCGTAAGATTCTTAACTTGGATGGAAAAAGTGGTCAGGGATGTAGCTCTTGTAGAAGTTTCTTGTCACTTTCAAAGGAACCTATGTAGGAAAGTTTTCAATGCAAAAAACATATATGAGGTTGTACTAGGGCTGGCAATGTTTCGATCCAAAAAAATTTTGATTTGGATTTTTGGATCGGATATGGATTGAAAAGTAGAGATCCAATACATTTTTGGATACTTCTCCAAATGCCATTGTCTTCCCAAAGGGTCAAAACCCTCTCCAGATTCCAGATACTCTCTCTTTTTGTGGGAGAAATGGGGATGCAGCTTTCTGTTGTTGGTGATGGGTATGTGAAGTCATAGATAAATAGTAGTTGTTTTTTTTTTTGGTAATAAATCAAGCCTTAGCTTCAATGTTTGTATTTGGTTGGGTGGCGGCTATGGTTGATACTCTGTCCTGTAGTTCTGTTTTTGTTGAAATAGCAGATAAGGGGAGGGAAGAAGTGAACTTCAAGGCCAGCACCACCACAACCACATCTACAATTATTGGAAATAATTAAATAATAAAGTGTGCTCTTAAGGAGGATGAGAAGAAGGTTAGAGGGTCTCTACGTATAATGGTAGATGAAGCTCCCCCTTCATCATTGTGGTGATGGCCATCTCCTCTCGTAAGAGGTTGAGAATCACAAAGAAACAAACCCTAGTTTTCTCACCAATCCATGGATCAGATGAGATTAGTTTTGGATTGGATAAAACCTTAATCGGATCGAATCTGGATCATAGTGTAAAATTTTTGGATCGGTAGCAGTTAGATATTGATCCAATACTGAACCGATCCATTGTCAGTCCTAGGTTGTACTGTTGTAGTTAAGGAACACATAAAGGCTTGAAAAAAGAGGATGGTTGTAGAATGCAGGGTTCGAGAGGGCTTGGGGATCTTAGATTCAATCAAACTTCAATAATTGGGGGGCCTAGGATGTTGCCTAGGATGTTGCCGATCTCATATGTTCTGCACCTAAACAGTAAATACCCCTCAATGGACAAGGATTGAAGTTTGTGGACATTTTCAAGAGATGGTAGATTCTTGGTTAGATCTTTTTACTAATCCTCGTAACAGTCCCTCCACATTCAGGATCAGATTTACATCCTTTTTGTCCTTTTGAATAGAATTCTAACAATGGATAATATCATTTCTTGGGGGGCATCACTCTTATCAATCATTGTCCCATGTGCCTCAATAGTGGTGGGTCTATTGGCCACCTTCTGATTATTTACCTTTGCTTCAAATATTTGAAATTTATTTTATCTATCTTTTCAATCATCATAGGTGTTTTTCAATGAAGATTTTGTATTTGCTACAACACTAGTTTTCTAAAGCCTTTTCTGTATGGAGAAAGGATTTATGGAGGCAAGCTCCATTTGTGTATGATTTTTTTTTTTTTTAAATATGGATTTTACCCTCACATTCCAAGCATAGAGGGAGACGAGTTTTGGTTGTTTAGTATAGAGTTTTTGCTAATTTGTTAGACACCTAAACCAACATGCCAAAAGGCCTAAATCTATTGGAACATGTCAAATTTAAGCCCTTAACCACTTAGGCATGTAACAAACTACTATGCTCAGAAGCTAACATCCACGGCCACTTTCAATTTGGGTGAGGCAGTTCTCGAGGCTTTTCTCATCTTTTACCCAAGGCTCTAATACCAAATGTTAGGTATCTAAACCAATACCCCAAGAAGCCTAGAGATGTTGGAACGTGCCAAATTGAAGCCATTAATCACTTAGGCACATAGCATAATCCTAGACACAACAGTAGCTTTAAACGAGTATGGTCTACACCCAAACACCATGAGATTAAATTAATTAATTAATTAAAAGAAACATAAGAAAACATTTTATAACTAAAACACAAGAAAAGAAAAACAACTCAATATCATTTTATAACACGAGAAAAGAAAAACAACTCATGTGTTTTGTATTCCTCTTCTATTTGATGAGTAGGGTCTAATAAATAAATAAAAAAAGAAAAGAAAAAAAGAAATTGGAACATCAGACAATAACTAGAGTAGAAATCTCATATAAAATCCATGGTCTTTATTTGTTTACTTAATTGAAAAAAGAAAGATGGTTTGCAAGAGAGATAGATATCTGGAAGATCGATGGATCATACACGATTCTTGATGATTCTACGCCTCGCCAAGAATCTTGCAATGGGCGGTGTGAGAGCGATAGTGATCGGAACCCGAACAGGGAACAAAGCCTTGTTGCATAGAACGGCCAAAGCAAGAGCTCCACCACTTGAAGCAGTCAATTCAGCGGTGCGATTCTTCTTCTTCTTCATCATCTGTTGTTGTTGGTCTTCAGAAACGGTGGGCATCTGTTCCTGTTCATGGAGGTTGTTGAAGTCATCCGATAATGTTTCGATCTGTTGGGGTTGGGGTTGGGGTTGAGATTGAGGTTGTTCTTGTTTGGAAACACCAGAGATACCCACTTTTTCGAAAATGGATTCAACATCAACATTGTTTTTAATGGCAACGTAGAGACCTGTGATAGAGGCGGCGGAGACGGAGAAATGAACGCCCAAGGCCACCTTCCCGTACTTCTTCATAAACTCACGGAATCGACCTGTGAACGCCATTTTAACTCAGATGGAGACTATCTCTAGAAAGAAGGTAAAGGTTTTCGGAGAAGTAGTAGACTAGCTTGCACTGTTGCAGAGTTCTACAGAGTACATAGAGAGAGAAAGGTTCTAGGGTTTTAGCAAACGAGAGAGTAATTCATTTCATTCACCCCTCCTCGTTTTGATGAATACTTGCGATACCCTGTGTTTTCAAACTAATGACATAACCCACCATTGACCAATGACATTCTTCTTCACGAGATCAGAAGAAAATTACGTCAATGCATTGTTAAGATGCGTGGGGTGTGGTGTGTTGGGTTGTGTTCTGTTCTGGTGTGGCCGTGTGGCCTGGAGAATGGGTTAACAAAGAGGCTCAAGGATTTTAAAAAAAATAATGATTTTAAAAAAATTACTTAAAGAACCTTCATGAAAGAGTTTCTTTCTAAATAATCCCTAAGTTTTGTATGATAGCTTGACAAGACATTTAGCAATTTTTTTTCTTTCTAACTGGTCCTTGGAACAATAGAGTTTACCAATTTTACAGTCGACCTCGACGTATTTTATTTAGTGTTGAATTCACAATTTTTATTTGAACTTACCACTATTTATTTTCGAATTCACCACTTTTTATTTATTTATTATCGGGCTCAATGTTGGAAAAATCCACCCATTTTCAATTTTTTAATTTTTCCAATTAAAATATATGGAAAATCGACTAAAAACTTGAGATAAAGACTTATTTAAATGATTTCAATCAAAAGAACCATTCTTGATTGATTTTCATCAAAAATTAAGAAAAATTATGAAAAAAAAACTTAATTTTTTTTACATAATATTCAAAATATTTGAAAAATTGTTGAAAATGACTTATTCTTCTTTCTTTAATCCTTTTTAATGGAATGGAGTTTCCAAAACTCAATTGAAATATCCAAAATCTAATTTTTAAATGAAAACGATAAGTTGAGACGATTAAGGTATTTGATCGTGAGAAACATGGGAGATAAGGTCTAGGGACCATTTAGAAAGAAAAAAGTTAATAAAAATTCTTGCTAAACAATCACTGAAAACTTAGGAACTGTTTAGAAAGAAACCCTTCCTTGAGGGTATTTTAAGTAATTTTCCCATTGATTTTAGGAGAAAAAAAAATCAAGAGTTTCTCGTTGAACTTGAAATACCCTTGCATCATAATCCTTGACCACAGTCTTTTTGTAGAGATTGAAGGAAAATGATGTTAATACCCTCATCTTCAACTTCTTGCTCAACTACTTTTTTTTTTTTTT
Organism: Akebia trifoliata; assembly: GCF_017979445.1. Classification (NCBI taxonomy): domain Eukaryota; kingdom Viridiplantae; phylum Streptophyta; class Magnoliopsida; order Ranunculales; family Lardizabalaceae; genus Akebia; species Akebia trifoliata. The sequence continues at coordinate 45,275,266 of NC_141378.1, read as the reverse complement.
TTACTTCTCTTGAGAAGTTGACGATAAGAGATTTTAGGTAAGAAAAATAAGGGGGTTGCTGCAAGTGGTTGGAGAAGAGGTGATGGGGTTAGAAATATTGTTGATTTTTGACGAGGATGATCTCTATATTAAGTTAGAAGTATTGTTGATTTTTAGTGAGGATGATCTATATCGTGTGAGTGTGGTGTGGGTTAACGTTATTAATTCGTGGGGTGCTTTTATAATTATCCACATTGGAATATTGGATTCTTCATAGAATAGATTATAGAAGGACTAAGGCGGTGTTTGTTTGCGCTATTTTTCAGTGCTTATTGCTGAAAAAAATTAAATTTAGCACTTTTGTCAAAATAGCGCGTTTGTTTACTCGTGCTTATTACTAAAAATAAGTGAAAAAAATTCAGCACTATTTTGATGCTGAAAAAAAGTGCTGAAGCGGTAAGCACTTCGCTTTTTTCAACACGGACAAAGTATGCCCTTTGTTTTTTTGAACATGGACAAGTATGCCCTTATTCTTAAAAGGATATTTACCTCTTATATCCCATTGATAAGTATATAAACACCCCACAAATTAATAAACCCACACCATAGCTAAATTATTTTGTTTTATATGGGTTAAAAGTTTTGGAATGAGTTGATTTTTGGTGAGGATAATCTCTACAATGAGGAGATCATCTTCACAAAAAATCAGCACATCTTGAAATTTCTAACCCTATCAAAACAAGTTCAAGTATCGTAAATTGTCCCCTTTTTTAAAAAAAAAAATTATTTTTAACGAGTTAGAAGTTTCAAAATAGACTGATTTTTGGTGAGGATGATCTCTAGACCATATAGACCATCCTCACTAAAAATTTGCTCATTCCAAAAACTTTAACCCATATAAAACAAAACAAAAAATGACTATAATGTGGATTGTCCTTATTAATTCATAGGGTGCTTTTATAATTACACATCCTTTATTTCCATCGAAAATTATTCATCCAAAATTAAGTTCTTTTAAAGTTGATTTCAAATTTTAGTGACTTGTATAACATTATTTTTAATTTGAAATTTGTGGGTTTTTATAAATAGAAATTATTATTTATAAATTGAAGATTATTTGAGTATTATTTATTATTTAAAAATAAATTGTATTTTAATTTTATAAGAAATAATATATTTTATTGTGTTTGATAATAAATAAGCATTTGAAACATGTAAACAATGTATAATATGATTGTAAGGGTAACAAAGACAATTTATCAGTTTCAGCAATATGTAATAAACATGATTTAGCATTTAAATAAACAACTTTTTTAGCACTTATAAGTTTCAGTGCTTAATGCTATTCAACACTTATTTTTTTCAGTTTAACAAACAACACCTAAGTCATAGATACGATGGTTACTTACTTTGGTTTGGGTCTGGTCTGTCGGACTACTCATCAGGTCGCAAAAAGTCTCCAATGGAAGAGCAAGAAGAGGACAAGCGTGACGAAATCAAAACTCTGGAAAACCCTGTGATGAGCGATCCTCATCCCTCACTTTTATATTCTTCGATCGAAAAAGAAGAAGAAGAAGATGATGCGTTGGTGCGTAGAGTGGTGGTGGTTCCTGATATTGGAGACCTTCATCTACCAGCCGTTCCTCCATCTGCTATTGACTCCAATTTCGTTAGCTACTTCGCTACTGGTACTATTTCCATTTACCAACTCACTTACTCTATAAAACCAATCTTAATCTTAACTTTCTCCCTCCAATTAAACTCCCCCTTTTTTTTTTTTTTTTAAAAAATTTCAGATTTTATAAAGCCAGGACACGATCAGTACGTTTATCGCCACGCAAATGGGTAAATACTTGGTCTTTCTTGTATTTTTTTTTATAATAATAAAAAGAATATTATTGATTGAGTTTGTGATGAAAGGTTATGCGTAATCGGTTTGGCTCCGACGCATGTTGCATTGAGAGAGAAAGGAGGAATTACGGTTGTTGATTTCAATGTCGGCAAGTCTGATAGGAGCGAGCGTAAGGTCACAGGAAAGCGAAAAAAGGTATCTTTTTTATTTTATTTTTATTTTAGGGATCTATTTCTATTCTCTCCTCCGAGTCCGACGCATAGCATTATAGCATTAGCATATAACGAAGATGAATTTCTCAGCTATAGATTTCAAAATTTCTGTGAAACTGCAATAAAGTGTCAAAGGTACTTAAAAAGTCAGTTGAAGTCAAGTAGGATTTTTATAAAAACACTAATCATGTCAGTGAATCACAAGAATCATAAGAAACTTGTACTTGAATAACCGTAGATGGTCTCATGCAGAATGCACATCTCTTTGAACCCAACACAGCTCTATGTAAAGTGTTCGCCAATGATACTTTCTACATTGTGAGGTTGGATTCATTCTACCCAATGTAATGTTTTTTCTTCAACTTTTTTATTTTATTTTCAGAATGAAACTTTCTTATGCTTTTGCCAGGTGTTGTGTGAAAGGCTCTCTACTAGAAGTGAATGATAGGTTAATTAAGCAACCTGAATTGCTCAACTCATCGGTGAGAATCATTTCCAACCTATTCATTATATTAGCCTTCTAATGTTTTATGACAAAAACTGGTGAATGCAAATGACCCCATTGTCTCTCTTTCTAGTGAACTTATAGTAGGTTTCTTCTTTAAAGGTTTCATCATTTCCTTAATCTTTAATACAATGACCATATTTTCTTCTTTCTAGGCTTGAATTGTTCTTTTATTTATTCCATGACATATGATTGGGAATATGGTTCATTAATTATCCATTTGTAGAATAATTTGACTTTGAAACTTCAGTGAAATGCCATGACGTCTGTCAATGTTGATGTGTGGCATCTACAACTTACTTTTACAACTCATAAGCTATTTGGTGGACTGACTCTATGAGAAGTAAATCATAGGTTAATTTATAAGTCTAAACAAGGTCTATGTTCTACATTATGCATTCTTGTTCCAAAATCTTTTGTTCAATAATATCTACTTCTCTTATGAAAACATTATTTTTTCGATTTATGAATGTCTGCATTAACTTAATGGGATCAATAGTAACATGATATCAGGTACCTATATGGTAGACATATCTACAACATACTATATCCTAAAGCAAGTCTCTCTTGGTGTATGTTGTTTGAAGAAGACATAATGTTAAGGGATGAGGCTAGGTATAGAGGTAGTGCAAAATAAAAACCGTGGGGAGATTCTTTGTAATCAAAGGCTTTAGAATAAGTAGAACCAACTTTAGTAATGACACCCATAGAAAGAAGGGCTTGTACAAAATGTAGGGTCATCAAATACCTGGAAGCAATCATTTCCGTTGTCTTGTTCCTATTATCAATATGATGGGGAGATTGAGGAGGATATCGTCCATAGAATTAGAGATAGATGGTTAAAATAGAGGGGTTTTATGTGATCAATGCATCACAATCAACTAAAAGGAAAATTTTATAAGAGGATTGTAAGAATCACTATGCTTTATGGGACTGAATTTTGGACCATCAAGAAACATGTTTGTAGCTTGAGCATAGTAGGGATGAGAATGCTAGGGGTGGATGAGTGGAAGAAATAAAAAGTATAGAATAGAAATGGTCACATTCGTGATGATGTAGGAATAACCCTAAAGGTAATAGGCTAAAGCAAAGTTAACTCAAATGGTCTTGTAACTTGCAACAAGGGCTCATTGTAGACCAATTAGAAGCAATGTCAAGTTGAAGGTTCTAAAAGAGTGAGAGGAAGACCAAAAAGAATGTGGATTGAGGTAGTGAGATAGGATATGAGGAGCAAGATTTGTTAAGCCGGCCAAATTTTCGGTTAAGGATTTGATGATGAAGATGATCTATATCACACTCTTAAGAATTCTCCATTCTGATACCAATTATCATGATGGGATTCTTTAGAAACATTTACATTTGCATAATTGTAAATTCTGCCTCCTAGATTCTTTCCATACGTGCGACTATGTGTGGATTGTGAAGCGTAGCTCATCTTGCATATGCTACTCCAAATGGTTGTATTTTCTTATATCATGGATTGAATTGTCATCATGATTGTTCTATCATTTCTTGTCAAATCAATGTGTTTTCCCATGTTTTGGCATTAATTATTTGATCTTCCCTAAAAGTGTTTAGTTTCACAGAACTTCTTCTCTGTGTTGAATTAATTCCAATTTTTACCTATCCAACATTTGGTTCAAAGTTGAGGTTTATTTCTTTGGTTTAGATCTCGATGATGGTGGTAAACACCAGATGGTTCAAATAAGCTTCTTTAGGAAGGGGTGGAGGAATTAAAGGTGCGCATTTTGCAGCATTGGTGCCTTTGTGAAGGAAGCCTTGGAGTAAGACAGATTATGCCCTTGAATTTTCTATGTTGGGATATGGTCGTGGAGATTAATTAGCAGATGTAGACACTGCATTTTTGGGCATGCAACCTAACCTGCACTACCTAGGTGTGATGTAAGCCCTTTGTCTTTCAATGCTGCCCTGGACCAATGGCAGTGTGCCCATGTTAGCACCACATGTGTACCTTATTGTAAGCTCCATTCATCCATGCCTCCTATTGCTGTAAGTTTTGACCTTCGATGGTGACTTGGTGCCATGGCAGTCTGCCCTTCTTAGCACCATGCCAGTGCCTTTTGTAATCTCCATTACATGGTAGGCAAGGTATCCAGCCAAGTGGCCACTTTGATAATGATACAGCCTATTGTTGTGGTTGCTTGGCTACGTTTTGGGGCTATGAGGTTAATTGGAATGTTGACCAATGAGGCGCCCCTCCTAATTGTTGGAGAATATAAATGAGAATCCCCAGATAGCATAGACATCCACATTAATCCTGGGTCCTAGTGCCAATGTGAGGCAGTGCACTTGGTTTCCCATCGTTGAGGGGCTTGAGGCCCCCATTGCCTACTAACTAGGGAAGGGCAGCGGCACTGTGCTGGGCTAGTGCCTCTGGGAGAGGGAGAATCCCCAAATTGTGCTGGAATCAATCCAAACATCCAGTGGTACCCACATGTGTAACTAATGTGATACAAACCTTTCCTGCTTTGGCTAGGTCGTGGGACATATGTGGCTGACGATCCAATGCAACAGCAGTGGCTAAACCACACGCATCTTGGTTTAGGTGGTCATTGAGGCCACCTCATTAGTCCTGCTAATGCAGCATTCTTGATAACCAGTTCATCTCAGCTCATCCATCCACCACTTTTCAACGTGGAGTGGAATTTTGGAAAATCTTCGTGGAAGAACCGTAAGTAGGCGCATCTTTCCATATTAGGATGTAGGTGAGAAACATTCCCTAGACTTTAGTGGACTGCAGCAGTGCATGATACGCAAAAAGTCACTGATCTATATATATTTAAGATTTTTAACAACTCCAAAAAGTGTGGTCCACTGCCACTGACTATTTGAATAAGTACTAGGCAGTGTTTTTACTAGCTTCTGATGACAGAATTTTTTGTTACAATAGTAGATAATACAGAATGTGTTTGGAGGTTCAGGGAAATGTCTCAATTGTCCGGTCCATATGAATAAACTTCCTCTTGCTAGTTTGATGATATTTGGTCATTATTGTTGCTTAGAACAGGTTAATGTTTTCCTATCCTTTGATGCAAACATAATTTGATTGAACCATTTGGATTAATTTAAAGAGAGATACTTGTCAGTATGGATGGAAAGAAATGGTACTCCGTAGTTACCTATGCTTACAGATGATAGCACATGCTCAAGGGGGATATGATCCAGATTTGATTAGCCTTTAGCCTTTCTAAAGATTTCTGATTTGTCTGTGTCCCAATTCCAGGGACGGAGCTATTAATGAGCTGGTGGGGGCAATTTCCCCCACAGAACTTTGAGACACCCCCATATTTTCCACTAAATACATGCCCCATTTGTCCCTTCTCCCTCACCTCTCTCCCCATTTTCCCCCACACCCTCACCTCCCTCCAATTCCCCCCCTCCCTCTTTCAATTTTTTGTTGATGACATTGCCTCTTGACCGGGCCTTCTCATATACTAATTGGAAATGACCTAAATATCCCTTTCTTCAACTTCTAACCAAAAACCTTTGAATTTCTCCCTAAAACCATTCGTCTTCAAGTTCTTCAACTATACTACTAACCATAGTTTGCCCCCACTACAAGAAAATCCTGGCTCTGCCCCTGCCCAATTCCATTACAAGTCTGCCATTATCTCTAGCATAAAAATGGTTATAGAAAATGACACAGTATCATTCCCTAGTATTGTATTAGTCAATGCTGATACCTCCTCATTTTTGTCTCTCTCATCACAGGCAGCCAGAGAAGGATACATAGCAATTATCATGCCAAAACCTGTAGATTGGCTTAAGATCAAGAGTTCTTTACTTAGCATTGAAGACTACAAGAAGTTGAAAGATCTTTGCCGACTCATCTGAAGGTACTCTTATGCAATAACCATCAATCATCTACACAAGGGGTCTGGAACATCCAATACTGGATCTCTCGCTGATCCTAATAGTCTCTGATCTCAGGTTCCTGATTCCAAAATATCTAGAAGCATGCATTTTCATGCTGTACATCATCATCAGATGAAAATTTTGCGTTCAATTCATAATTAAATTGAGAAAAACAAAACGTTGGTGATTTAGTTGTAATTTTATGTTGAATTATTGTCATTGTTCTGAATTTTCATATTCTTGGTTCTCCATTTAAGAAGAGAAGCATATGCTGTTTTTTGCCCCATTGCAGAATAGTTCTGCACATGATAGCACAATCATCCCTTCACATTGTTCATTTTTATATTTGTCCAAAAGAATGTAGTGGATTGGATGGTTAAGATCATCCAGTTGGGTATTTGATTGATATTTACTGGAGGGGTGTGGGGGGATTCCATGTGGTTTCTACAAGCATACAACAAGCATAGGCATGGCACACCTGTAGGGGTTTGAAGTCTTTTTTTTCCCCCTTCTTACCTGTTCATTTTTTAAAGCCTTAAATTCCAATTCATGTAGTATGTTTCTTAGTTGAATACAAATTTGATTTCTTCAAGATTGAAAAACCTTGAATCTGGTAATGTTTATTCATATTTATCAATTCATTATCATACCATTTGTAGATGGACAAAGATTTTCCCTGCACAGAATAGCTAATTCAAATGGTGCTTTTAATTTTCACCTAAACTAAATTTATGGTCGTTCAGTGAACGTGGTGCTAAGAGGGCAATAAAAAAGGGTCTTGTTATGTTTTAAAATATACTGCACATGCAAGAGGTAATTTACTTTTAGGAGCTCCCTCCTCTCAAGGTAAGTGGGTCAATAAATTGACTGACATGTCCATGTGTCATTACATGGCCTACCATTAGGTCAATCGACGGATTTGTTACCGAACCATTGTGTAGGCTCTACAATGAGACTTGACAGTGTCAGACACCCAATTGTTTGTAGTGTTGATGATCTACTCCAGTAGACTCTTTTCTCATTGTCGACACCATTGTTACCAACTAACTTGTCATACTGCATAGCATGGAGGTCAGACAACACCTAATAACCCAGTACACCAACTCCTCTTTGGAAACTTGCTGCTTGGCTATATATATATATATATATCTTAAAAGAAGTAGAGTAAACCTAAGAATAAGCCCACAAATTTGGGATAATGGTCACTCATACAAAATGTATTGTTTGTTTGGAAAGGAAAGTCCTCTATCTCAGTAGTTTAGAAGGGTATGCAACATGGTGTTTTGGGTGGTGGGTTCCTATTCTACCTACACATAAGGCCCAAGTCTCAACTGTCTAAAATCCCTGAATGTGCAGTGCAGGTCAGGAATAATAGCTAGGTCTGATGTCAGAGGAATATTGAAGTTCACATGGTCTGTTGAATTTTGACCAAATCAGTGTGGTGCAGAATGCGGATTAAAAAACAATTGAACAAATAAGAGAATAAAAAAGTTGCTAAAGCAATCTTAATATATGTAGCTAGTGAAGATTATAAAGTATCAGTCACAGTTCCTCTACGATAAGTAAAGCTTGATGGTGAAAGAAAATGGAGATAAGAATTGGTAATGTGGTTGTGGTGTTGACTTTTGTCTGTGCTTCCATTCTCCAATATTTGAATGAGTCTCGATCACCTTCCAATCGGATTGCACATTAACTTGAGCAGCAAATCGCGAACATGCTCTGCTTCAACCATTACATTATCCTTCCTCTGCTACAAAAACACAACCCATAAATTTTACATTTGATTTATATTTGAACTTTGGTGGTCCTATCCTTTAACAGCTTAATCTGAAATTAATTTAAAAGCTAACCAAATTGTAGTTCTTGGATCTGACCTCTACGTTGAAGACATTCAAAACTAGGCCTCTGAAGGTGGTGATATTAGCATTGGTCACTACCAAGCCTAGAGAATCTATGGCCTCCATCAACCTCACAAACCCGTGGGGTTTGTGCTTGCATAAAACTTCGATGCAGAATTCATTTCCATCTATTTGGGCCACTTTTACTTGTATCTACAAATTATCAGTTATCTTGTAAGGAAACATTACAAGAAACTAAAACCCATTTAAATTTTCGTCAAAGGAAAGATAATGGGGTACCTCCATCTGTTGTGCCTTATCATGATCATCCTCATAGACAATTACAGTGTCTTGGGATAGTTTCGAGGGATCAGAGTTTTCACCATTAGAGGCGCATATAGCTCCACAATTGATAATTCCCATTTTCGAACCATTGAGACATTCTTCATGATCAGAGGGGTCACCACAATGACTAACCCAATTTTGATTTGGTTCTTCTAATTGCACATTGTTGCTGTTGTTCTTAACTCCAGAGGAGGATGGCTCCTCGAGCTCATCTTGGAGATCTTTCAGTTGTGCTTGTAATTCTTTAACAAATTCGATTGCGTCTCCCAGGATGGACGCTTTGTCCAACTTAGAATCATCACAAGAAGATGCACAGATAAATGAGCATTAATGATATTTTTCAGTGTTAAACAAGAGGAATGATCATGACAATAGATGAAACTAACGTACCTTAGTGATATTGGGAACCAGTGATCTTAGAGTATAAAGCCCATCATTGATTTTCTTCCTTCTTCTCCTCTCAGCACCAAGGTTTTTTGACCCATGTCGCCTCCCCACTACTTTGTGATCAGCATTCCCACTCTGATCACTACAATTTGAGACTGAGTGATCAGCTCGGGCTGTCTCATGTTTTATTGAATCCTTGTTCTTCAATGGAAGGAAGCTAGCTGTAGTGCTCATTAGAGCTTGATCGGGTACAATAGTCTCTGGATATTCACATTTGACTGAAGAAATGGAAGCCGAGGCTGCTTCATCAAACATAATTGATTCAGTCCATCCTTTGAAAAAGGAGGAAGGGAATTGCTGCTGCCCCCCTAACAAGAAGTTGTTCATAGGAGGACTGCAGAGGCGAATCTTCGTATCAAGATGAAGATCCATTGTGGTGGATGAGGGGTGGCAATGATTTTCTGAGAAATGTTTACATTGGTGATCTTCAGGGATCCATCGTGAGCCATTGTCCTCTCGGCCCATCACGGATGGCTGCTCATCGAAATTACCAGTAATCATATTCATGGCTTCTTCTTTCTTGCATGACACATTGGCCTGTGCCATAACCAACTCTTATGTGGGTCTTTTCGGATACCTGTAATAGAATTAGATGGTTTATTAAGTATTATTAGCTTGAAAATTAAAGATCAATTATATTATTTGGATTAACAAAGAAAACCCAAAATCGACTATCAATGAGGAGCTTTCTTGCTCCACTTTCTGGGTTGTTAATTTGAGTAAGCCACATGCAATCGATTTTTCATCCATATGTGAAAAATAGAATTAATTTCAAACACTAACACCCATATTTAATTATTTATGCAATGGACTGAGGAAATGTCAGAGAATTTTGGATAGTGGGGTCCCAGGAAACAATCATAGATTTTTAAAAAAATGTTTATTTACCCAAAGTTGGAACGACTGTGGGTGTGGGATTCACATTTTTATTTGTGAAGAAAAAATTCGAAAGGGAAAAAAAAAAGTTAGAATAGGAGGGAGGGATATTATAAGGTGTTTTGTATTAGTCTAGTTTAAGACCGATGGAGACAAAGAAAAGAAAGAGTAAGTTTGAACAAATACCCAGAAATAGAATGCAAGAGCATGGAAGGAGGCAAGTTGGCGTGAAGATATATATATAATATAGCTATTTTCAGTCTTGGAGCTGAAACATCAAATCCCTCCAAGGAAGCATTATAGGAGAGACTCCATCGTTTTGGGGTTTCTCAGCACCAACTCAATAAACTACACCTAAAGCAATCACCTCAAAGTTTATTTTATATATACAGTTTAGAGAGAGAGAGAGAGAGAGAGAGAGAGAGAGAGAGAGAGTTGATCTTCCCCCCATTTCTAAAGAATAAGGAATCCTGCTTTTCAAAGTTACAAAGCGTGTCAGAAGACTTACCAAAGAGGTTCATACGGCTTCCATGTTCCCTGTAATAATCACTCTCCTTCGTACAGAACACAGAGAGAGTAGTTCGGCACATGGGTTTACCAGGACCAGGAGTTGCATTATCGTAGTGGGGTTTTTGTATTTTTTTAAACAGAAATGATACCTAATGCCATCTACCCTCCAAAGCACCTTTGAACATCACATTGAAAAGAAAACAACGACTCAGTCCTCTTGGGTTAATGGTTTTAAAATTCCAAAATTGTGAATGCTAACGACCTTATAAAGTCTTGAACATTAGCCTTCTCCTCTGCATAGGAGTGTCAATGTCCCAAAGCATTTTTGTTTTTTAGTATAAAAATAAATGAATTTTGCTACTTGAATGATGAGGGGTGGATCCTAGATTTTTTTTTTTTTTTTAAATCTATACAATTTTAGAGAAATTTAGAAGTCGTAGAAAAAGGTATTTAAGTCATTTCCACTTAGTCTATGAGAGAAGGCCCAGTCAAAGGGCAATTTCATCTTAAAAAAATTGAGGGATGAGGGGCAGAAATTGGAAGGCAGTGAGGAGGTGAGGCAAATAGGAAGGGATATGAGGGAGTGGGAGCAAATAAGGTATTTAATTAGTTGAAAACAAATATCGAGTCATCTCAGATGAGTTTTTCGATACATTTGAGACGTCTCGTGAGATAACTCAAAAAAATGAACTGTGAGACGTAAAACTCGATCAAAAAATGACTTTGTGAGTTGGTCTCGTTCAGCTCTGATATCGAGTTAACTTGAACGATACGTCTTAGTCTCGGACGAGTTTAAAAATCATACCACTACCTCCTTACTACTAGCTTCGCCCCTCTGGTATTTTCATAGATATAAAAAATCATGATTGCATCATAAAAATAAAAATTTATTTTTCAAGGATCAAAATACCATTGAGATTTTTTATATTTTCAAAAACATCATTAAATAAATACCAGAATCCCTTTACTTCTTATACTAAAAGACAAAAAAATTAGGTTATTTATTGAAAATTCAAACTTGTGGAGAATGTTAGTTTAGGTCTTGTTATTGTTTGCTTCTTCATTTAAATCTCACGAACGACATAAACCCATACACCATGACTTATTCCTCTCTATATTAGTTTAGGTTGGTTTGTGTTTTGTTGTCCATTTTTCTATTCTCCTTAGTAGTTGAAGATTTGTAGTCAAATAAAGAAATTGAGAGTATTCATGTCAGGGCAAGTATGGATTTTCTCAATTACAAATATTGGATTAGTCCTTCTCTACCAGGAAAACTATTATAGAGTTTTTATACACAAATTTTGATATAACCTTCTACATGGAAAAGCTATTCCCCTATATATATATATATATATATATAGGGTCAGGTTCAAGGGCCATATGAGAAAATATATGTAAAAACTTTCGTTTTTCAAAAATTTTTAAAATATGGGTTAGAAATTTTGGATTGAGCTGATTTTTTGTGAGGATGATCTCTATGATGGGAAGATCATCAAAAAAAAAAAAAAAAAAAATCAGCCCAATCTGAAACTTCTAACCCCATTAAAAGTGGTTTAGAATGTGGACCGTCGATTTTTTACCAATTTTTATCGCTAATTTGTAAATCACTTTTGATGGATTTAGAAGTTTCTAATTGAGCTGATTTTTTTGTGAGGATGATCTTTTCATCATAGTGACCATCCTTGCAAAAAATCAGCTGAATCCAAAACCTGTAACCCATATTTTGAAAAACGAAAGTTTTTTCATATGTTTTCTCATATGGCCCTTGAACCGCCCCCATATATATATATATATATGTTTTGTACATGTAGTGGGGCATCCACTAATTATAGAACACCTAAGTTTATAAATGGATGCCGCTCAAAGAAAATGTATGTAATTTTCACTCTTCTAACCCAAGACTATGTTAAATTATCTTGAATTGATTCTAATGGTATTTTCTACAAGAACTATTGTGAGCCAAGAGTTTCAGCCTTAGTGTCACCAAAGCCAAGGGAAAGAGAAATACTTGGCTCAATCTTTATATGTGTATGTTAATGTTTAAAACCTCATGAGGATATTAATATTCTTTACAATATGAATTTTTCAAAGAAAAATATTGTAATAATTGTGCAAGACACTGAGTTGACACAGAGGTATATAGGATACTATATATGTTCTTTACTTGAGATATGAGTGAAAAACATCTATGGTTCTAGGCACACCCCCTTTAGGTTTAGTGTCTAATACAGTGTCTTGCACAATCACTCTACTTAGTATGACTTATTCTTTTAAAAAAAATGTCTTTATTTTTTATCTTTAAGTACAGAAAAATGTATAAAGTTGATGATATTTTTGTAAATCTCAATGATATTTTTAATCCTGGAACAATACGTTTTTTTTTTTTTTTTTTCAAGAATAGGATATTTAAAATTAATTTTAATTTTAATTTTTTTACCGTCTACCAAGTATGAAATGCCCTTAACTTTTTTTATTCTCGTGATTGGGTTGGGCTAATCTAATTAACTGATGTGTGACAGTGTGAAACAATCCTATGCCCTTGGTTTGGATACGTTGACAGGGTAGACAAACACGACCTCAACTTGGAACTCTCGCACTCTCACTACCTCCTCTCCTCTAAACCAGCCGTCACCAACTCTCTCTCGCTCTCTCTCGCTTTCTAAAGAGAAGAGAAGAAGACGACCCCTCATCATCATCAGGTCAGTGTAATGCTTTTCGTTTTCTGTACAATATCTGCCGCTTAGATGTTTGTGAAAATGATTGAAAGGGAATTTTATTATATAATGATCCTCAATTTAACAGGTATGCTTGTGTGTGTGATTCGTGCATGTACTTGTGTCTGTTTACGTTTTGTTACAAAACTATTTGGTCACGGCTATGATCCATACAGAAAATTAAATTAAAATTCCTGAAAGCTCAAGGACTTCATTATCGGAAATTTCATCTTTGTTTGGACTGTAAATTCATAGTAAACTCGTTAATGAGTGGTTTCTATGAGCAAATTTTTAATTTTGGCTGATGTAGTGTAGGTGAGAGAGAGTGATGGCAACCCTGTCTTTGTTTTTCACATAAATAGTGAAAGGATCCCTTCTTCTCTCTTGGACGTAGGCAATTTTTCCCAACCACGTTAGTTTGGACTATAGTGTTAGACAAGATTCTATATAACCATCAATCATTTGATTTGCCTTCCTTCACCTCAACGTGTGCATCTTGTGTTAAACCTATTGAGGATTCAATGCTCCATTTATTTGTTCACTATTCATTTGCTTGTACAGTATCAGTATGGGTAGAATTCGCCCGCCCAATTGGTCTCTTAGCTATACATGGATGTGATCTACTGATTTCCCACTCAATTTACGTAGATAACAAAAATTAGCTAAAGAAATACTCCTTATTAGGAGCTTATATGATGTTAAGATTTTTTTCGATGTATGCTGACCAAATAAAGAAAGAGATCTTGAATGGAACGTTTGGTCCCCAGATGACAATGCCTGAAAAGAGCTTTGGTTCTTGGTCTCAATGTTTATAAAATGATCTAACAGAGAACACATTGTATTAACTAGCTTCACAGACATGAATGTCCTCCCCAAGAGTTTCGATTTTGAGTTTGAGACATGATATTAATTAAATTTGACATCTGAAATTCCCATTCCTTAAAGCTTCTTTTGAAACCAAAATCCCATGCAACTTGATTCTTAGCTTGAACCAGTAAATCTTTGACTGTGTTTCTCTTTTTTTTCTGGGATGGATTAAATAGGTTTGGAAATTGATTTTTGAGGTGTAGAACTCTGCACCAACATTTTCCCCAAAATCTTACTCTAGATCCAATCCCTTTTTAAAAGAATTCATTTTTCTAAACTCCGAAAGAATGCTACAAATTCCTCTCCAAGGGCTACACTCATAAGCAGTGTTTTTTGACCTTCTTTCTTAGTCCGAAAGACCAACGTCATATTTTTTCCTTAGTGATATCCTTCTATAGACTTTATCTCTTCTCCCCAAACCTCCATAACCAAAAAGAGTCTTATCCATCGTCCTAAGCATAGTTGCCAAGTCGGGGTTTGGGAATAAGTCGGTAAGGGAAAAAGTCGAAAAAACTTGGGTAAAAATCGAGAGAAAATCGAAATAGTGTTAGGAAAATGTATATTTTTCTATTAAGTGGTGTTATCATTTATATCATCAAATCTTATTTTAAACTATAAGAATAAATGGCCTGTGAAAAAACCATTTTAAAAAGTGAAGATTAAATCACATTTTTTTGTTTAAATCGTGACTTTTTAAAAAAGTCGTGATGTAATCACCAATCTTTAAAATTGCTATTTAAACACGACTTTTTGAAAAAGTCGGTGACTTTGGTGACTATGGTCCTAAGCCTTCAAATTCCAAGACCACCATTTCTTTTAGGAAGACAAACGTGACTCCACTTGACAATGCAATTTCCTATAACCTTCCTGGTCATTCTACAAGAAATTCCTAATCATCTTCTCTAAGCGAACTACAACACTCCTATGCATAGGGAACATGCTTAAGAAATGGATTGGGATGCTTGATTGAGTGCTCTTGATTTTTTTTTGATAAGTATGACTTTTATTAATGGAAGGAAAAGAAGTCCTCAAAAGGAACATAGAAATAAGAGGAAGCAAAGCCAAAAAAAGCAAAAACAAAAGAGAAACACAAGAAGCAAAGTAACTACTCCCTAGTCAAAGATTCCCATCCAAAAACAAAATCTTCAAAGAAAACCCCACGAAACTCCTTGAATTTTTTGTACCAAAAGTCACTTTCCCTCCTTTTGAGAGGTACTTTGACTTCCAAGACCCTATTCTTTTCCTATATGCTTAATGATTGGGTCCCAAATGGATTTGCTTCTATAAACAACGTTTAACAGATGGCCTAAGAAAGAGGATGAAAGAGATTTAACTTTGCATCCAAGCAAATCTGCAACGTGAGAAATGCTTGTGTATAGACCTGTTATAAACCGGATAAGGAAACAATTAATTCGAATTAATTAGAGACAAACTAATTGATAAATCAAATCAGGAAATAAGAAATTGACTTGGATATATATCCAGTAGAACAATAACAAGCTGCAAGTATATTGATCTTCATTGTAGAGAATGTTCAAAATAGAAACAGAGAGGTAATAATATCTCGTGGCACGTGCTGTGCATGTTGACCTAAAGGAAATAATCGTCCTACTCAAGTGCTTTAGGGTTGTTAGACTTTCCTCCTAGGATTCAACGGGTAGATCTTCGATTATAAGCACAATAACGAAGATGCCAGAACTCTCAGATATACTCCAATGACAGACTAAATAAAATAACAAAAGAAATAAGAAGTAGAGAGTCAATTTTTGTTGCGTTAAAAAACCCTATACAAACCTAGCTTAAATAAAGATTAGAAGAGATTTGTTCTCTCTTAACCACTTACCCACTAACTCTGAAAGACTACCTCAATAAATAGCAAAACAATGACACGTTTGAGGTCTGTTAAACCCACGAAAGATATGAGGAAAAAGAATAAGTCAAAGAAAAGAGAAAATGAGTTAGATAAAATATTTAAAAGAAAGTTTTAGCAAAAAGATATAGGAAAAGTCCACAGTCTTGGGCTTGAAGAGCCCAATTGGGCCCATGGCCAACCCGACCTGACTTGGCTTGGCGTGGCGTGCGCACACGCGCACATGGCATTATGGAGAGACTCTTGATTGCTTTTAACAAAAGTATTACTCAACATTACTTATGAGGAGATACACACTCGTTATTTTCCAATGTGGGACTAAAATAAGAGTGGTTTTAAAGAAAAGCAAAAAGCAACTTGCAATAAAGGGGATAAAGGAAAAAGAGGTATTGGGATCAACACTTCCAAGTACCATCAATAGCAATTTCATTCAAACTAACCTTTTGAAAAGTGATTTGACTTTTACTTTTTCAAAAAAGGTTAACAATCCCTCACATGAATGAAATATGACATGCCACTGGAGTACAATAAAAAAGGTGTGAAAGGCAAAGGATTTGAACCTTTACTTGTGTAAATTCATCGGATTTACTAGTCGTCCAGTGAACTATAGTCTTGAACTGTCCAACTTTTAATGTAAACTTAGACAATGAAGTACACACACAACTCTTCCTAAGCATCATAGAGTTCTTCGGTTGTGCTCATTACGGCCATGAGCAATCCTAGGTTTTTTCATGTGCGGTTTAGATAATTAGCCAGTAATTCTTATAGGAAGCAGCCCCACTTCCAAGCACATATGGGTGTTTCTATTGGAAGTGCCATGTATCAAACACCCCACTGGACATCCAGCTATAGAAAGCATTAAGAGTTAAAAACTCACCTTCTCATAGATACATGTGTACTACTGAGTCATAGGGATGGAAATTGTAGTACCACTTCGATCCATTCAATTTTTTTTCCCATTGGACCTATTTCTTGGGATCTCCAATCATATAGGTTGGGTATCTGTCATTGGTGAATATTTTATTTTTCAATTGTCTTTAAACCCATCCCCCTCGACATTTTATGGACTAATTCTCTAGATAGTCCTTTTGTTAATGGATCTGCTAAATTCTCTTTTGATTTTACAAAATCAATTGTAATGATCCCATTTATTAATAACTGTTGCACAATGTGATGGTTACGACAAATGTGTCGATACTTTCCATTATAAGAATGATTTTGAGCTTTTAATATAGCCGCTTGGCTATTTAATGGATAGAAACTGCTGTCACAAGCTTTGGCCACAATGGTATATCTATTTAAAAATGCCTTAGCCAATCTGCTTCCTTTCCGGCTTTGTTTAAAGCCATAAATTCTAATTCCATTGTGGATCGGGCTATGCCAGTTTGTTTGGTCGATTTTCAAGACACTGCTTTTCTTCCGAGAGTAAACACATATTCACTAGTAGAATTGGACTCATTAGAGTCCGAAATCTAGTTTGCATTACTATACCCTTCTAGTACAGTAGGGTATTTACCATAGCCAATCCCAAAATCTAAGGTATATTTCAAATACCTTAGAATTCTAATTAGAGCTATCCAATGCTCTTTACCAGGATTACTAGTATATCTACTCAACTTTCCCACTGCATAAGTAATGTCTGGTCTAGTGCAATTCTTGATGTACATGAGATTACCTATTACTCTAGAGTAATTTAATTGAGATATACTTACAACACTATTTTTCTTTAAGTTACTGCTAGGATCAAAAGGAGTCCTGATTGGATCACATTTGAATTGATCAAATTTTTCCTACACTTTCTCTATGTAATGAGATTGTGACAAGATTATCTTCTCTGAATCTTTAATAATCTTAATACCTAAGATAACATTTGCAGTTCCTAGCTCTTTCATTTTTAAGTTCTTCTTTAAGAATTTTTTAGTGCGATTTATTGCATCTAAATTTGTTCCAAAAATTAGCATGTCATCTACATACAAACAAATAATAACTCCCTATTCATTATTAAATTTGCTATATATACATTTATCCGCTTCATTAATTTTATAATCATTAGAGATTAATACATTATCAAATTTTTCATGCCATTGTTTAGGAGCTTGCTTAAGGCTATAAAGTAACCTCTTAAGCCTACACACTTTAGATTCTAAACCTTGAACCACAAATAGTTCAGGTTGATCCATATAGATTTCTTTTTCCAGTTCTCCATTTAGGAAGGCTTTCTTTACATCCATTTGATGTTTTTCGAGGTTATAAATCGCGGTTATGGCTATTAACAATCTTATTGAAGTGATTCTAGTTACCGGTGAATAGGTATCAAAAACGTCAATACTCTCTTTTTGACGGTAACCTTTAGCTACAAGTCTAGCTTTAAACTTATGTATCGTGCCATCAGATTTTAATTTCCTTTTAAAAATTCATTTACATCCTATAGTTTTTCAATCAAGAGGTAAATCTACTAGTTCCCAAGTTCCATTACTTAAAATTTATGTAATTTCACTATTAATAGATTCCCTCTAGAAAGACACATTAGAGGAGGTCATTGCCTCACTAAAAGATTGAGGATCTTCTTCTATTAAGTAAGAAAAAAAATCTGGACCAAAACTAGAAGCTATTTATCCTCCTCAGTTAAAACCCTAAGGTTATCTTTCACTATAGTCTTATCATTTAGAGGAAAGATGTTTTCAAAAAATTCTACATCTCTTGACTCAAGTATGTTGTTCTTCTCAATCAAATTATTATCAAACTTAATTACTAAGAATCTGTAAGTACTACTGTTCTGAGCATAACCTATGAAAGCACAGTCTACAGTTTTAGGGCCTTGTTTAGTCCTTTTAGGGGCAAATATGAATACCTTAGCTAAGCACCACCACACTCTCAGATACTTAAAAGAGGGAGTTCTCTTTTTTCACAACTCATAAGGAGTTTTATATGAATCTTTAAAAGGAATCCTGTTTAAAATATAACATGCCGAAAGCAATGCTTCCCCCCACATGCTCATGGGTAACCCTGAACTAATTGAAAGGGCATTGACCATGTTTTTTAAGACCTATTTTTTCCTTTCTGTTATGTCATTAGATTGAGTTGAATAAGGAGTTATAACTTGAATTATTCCACAATCTTGACAAAAAATTTCAAAAGGTCCACAATCATATTCTCCACATCTATCCGACCTTAAGATTTTGTCTTCTTATTTAATTGATTTTCTACTTCTAGTTTAAAAATTATAAATTTCTTTAAGGCCTCATCTTTGCGTTTTAAAATATATACTAAGCAAAATCTAGAGAAATCATTGATAAAGGTTATAAAATATTTGTTTCTTCCTCTAGTTTCAAATCCTTTTAAATCACCTAAATCACTATGGATTAAACCTAGGATCTGTGAAATTCTTTCTACCTTTTTAAAAGGTTTCTTGGCATATTTCGATTCTACACATATTTCACATTTATGGTATTTTAATTTTTTTTTCTGAGCAGTGTTTTTTGGAAAGAGAAGTGTATGAGAATGATGGGAGACTTTGTGAGGTGATCAAACGCTGTGTTTCAGTGGTGTCTTCAATGAGTACATTGAGAGCTTTTCAGAGACATATGCTGCCTCTAGAGTCTCCTAGAAGTCTCAAAAAACAAAAGTAATTTATTTTCTGAGGGACTAACTTCTCCATCTCTTTTGCTCGTAAATTGTCCCCATAGGATACTCCAAATACTAACCTTCTATTCATATATGAAATCAAGTTTAAGTCATGTGATGGCTTTTCCTTTCCTTTTCTTTTTATCCCCGCTTCTTCTATGCTTGTGGGATTATGTCTTAAGCAATTGAGGATCTAGTGCACCGAATTACAATTTATTGATAATTTATCGTGAATGTAATCAACTCTCCAACTACTTTCAAGGACTGTAATTGTATTAACTATTGTTAACCAATGACCCAATATAGGACCTCAAAAGTAGGACAATGGCAGGAAAAGCAGTAAAAACTGCAGTGAAAGCAATCGGGGAGTACCAGTACCCATGGAAAGAAAAGTTAGCGAAATACAAAGGTGAGCTCTCCAAGGGTGTTTGGGGCTACTGGGAATTAGGTGCATGGAAGCCTCTTGGTATTAGCGGCCGCCAACGGGCCCGACTTCGCAAGGAAGTCCTCCTTGCCGGACAAGATTGGCCTTATGATCCAGCAAGAAAAGAGATGAGGACCAAGAGGAAAGGACATAAATGTGACAGAATTGCCGCAGAAAAGCGAGCGAATACTGCAGAATTGATGAAGAAAATGCCAGAAATGTTACTGGATTACAAGAAGCGTAAGTGGGAGAAGAAGATGAAGGAGGAAGATGCAAAAGACTAGGTTGGCTTTGGCTCTGCAGAAACTTTTTCAGTATGTTTTTCTTCTTTCGTGACTTTTCACCTCTCATGCAAGATTTGTTATTACAGTTTGATTTTTTCAGTATGGATTGATTAGAAGAAGTTGTGTGACTATTTTTCTGCTTGAGGAGTGCAAATTTACGGTTCTCGAACTTGTCACGTCAAGTAATAAATCAAGTATGTCATGTGGGGTATTCAGATTATCACGACTGATAATGATGAGAATCAATTAAAAAATTATTCAACAATGAGTTTTCAAACAATGTTTTAAAGAAATATCGAAATGATAGTCAACCGGAAAATTTTCTCAAATAGACAAACCCGGGTTCAATTTGGTCGGAGTGGTTTGTATTTATTAAATAATTTTTAAAAAAAAAAAAAAAAACTTTTTCATAAGTCAATGGAAAAACACAAAAGGATTAAAGATTTTGTTCAAATCGTTCTATTTTCTTCAAATCTATAAAGGTTCTCAACTTCTTAATTTTCTTGAAAAAATCAGAATAAAAATAATTTTTAGTGATAATAATTTTTTAATTTTGAATAATGATTCATTAGAATAGACAATTGGTACGATTGAACATTTGATTTTTAAACTATAGATAGTGCTTTATAAATTAATGGTTCAAACGAAACCAAACCAATATTTTCTATAAAAAAAATCAATCGGATGCAATTTCAAATAATCTTTATTGAAATACCCTTTGAAAATAAAACTAATTATTCAAGTTTCACTAACACTAGGTAAGGAACGTATGCTTGCACATGCTGCCATGGTATATTTTGTTATTATTAAAGAGACTATTTAAAAATAAAATTTTAAAAACTATTATTTCATTTTTATTATTTATTTTAAAGAGAGATTATATTACCACACCAACTTTTGCTAACACAACCTCAATTCATATGTAACTCACCAAAGAATTGCACACATCTTGGCATTCGTAAAGTTGGTATGGCAATAACAACTCTCTATTTTAAATGGATTTACCCATCAAATGTGTGGCGAGATGGTAAGACACTAGTAGGGGCAGGTCTCTATTCATGTGTTCGATCTTCCAAAACCTCTTGACTTACCTGGCAAAGGGATGTGTGGGTCAGACCAATGCCTAGTAGACTAGTTTGTCGAATAAGGCACAAGCCTAGATATGGTACCAGGGCCCACTGTCTACAAGGAATACCACTGTATCAAAAAAATGGGACCGACAAATTCTACTTCACCACTCTCATTATAATGGTAAAGGGTGATTTTGTTTTGAAGATAAAATGGATATTTTTGTAATTTCGAAAATTAACAAACGTGATCCAAAGACATGCTATTACAATTTTCTAGGTTTTGACCAAGATGATCATGATTATGTTAAGTTTAAATGTTAAGGTGGGTCATTTTTGGAAGCTAATTTTTGGTGTGTATCCCATTTCTACTTTGTCTTCTCTTATTATAATAGTAAAGATGTAATTAAAGCAGGGTTAGAGTGGCATAGTTGAATTAGCATTCGTTGCATTTTACAAATAAAATATTTTTATTTTGTCTTATCTATATATATATATATATGGTTATATGTATCTCGATGCAAATGATCTACAATTCTGTGATGGGGGGCGTAGTCAGTGGGATCGTTAGAAAATTATTATTCATATATATATATAGGATCCCGTTCAACACCCTACGCTTTACCCTATGTGTTTTGTCCTACATGGGTTAGAAGTTTTAGAATAGGCTGATTTTTGGTGAGGATGATCTCTACGGTGTAGAGATCATCCTCACCAAAAATCAGCCTATTCTAAAACTTCTAACCCATGAAGGACAAAACACATTTGATAAAGTGTAGGGTGTTGAACATTTCCCATATATATATATAGGGTCCCGTTCAACACCCTACGTGTTTTGTCCTACAAGGGTTAGAAGTTTTGAAATAAGCTCATTCCAAAACTTCTAACCCCATAAAAAATGATTTACAAAAAATGGACGGTCCATGATTTTTCAACTTGTAAACATGGGGCTAAAAATTTCGGAATGGACTGATTTTTGGTGAGGAGGATCTTTTAACCGTAGAGATCATCCTCACCAAAATTCAGCCAATTCCAAAACTTCTAACCCATGTAGGACAAAGCACGTTTGGTAAAGCGTAGGGTAAAGTGTAGGGTGTTGAACATTTCCCATATATATATATATATATATATATATATATATATAGGGAAATGTTCAGCAACAAACATTTTGGCAAAATATTTTTTAAAATATGGGTTAGAAGTTTTGGAATGAGCTGATTTTTTGTGAGGATGATCTCTACGGTGAGGAGATCATCATCACCAAAAATCAGCCCATTCCAAAACTTTTAACCCATCAAAAATGGTTTACAAAAAATGGACGGTCCACGATTTTTCAACTTGTAAACATGGGGCTAGAAGTTTTGGAATGGGCTGTTGGTGAGGATGATCTCTACGGTAAGGAGATCATCCTCACGAAAAATCAGTCCATTTCAAAACTTCTAGCCCCACTTTACAAGTTGAAAAATCGTGGACCGTCCATTTTTTGTAAATCATTTTTGATGGGGTTAGAAGTTTGGGAATGAGCTGATTTTTGGTGATGATGATCTCCTCAAAGTAGAGATCATCCTCACAAAAAATCAGCCAATTCCAAAATCTCTAACCCATATTTTGAAAATGTTTTGCCAAAATGTTTGTTGTTGAATATTTCCCCATATATATATAAGGTAGTGTTCTTTTGACAAAATCCTAGACAACATTCTAGACAAGTTTTGTCTTACATGACTAAAAATTTGAGAATGAATTGATTTTTGGTGAGGATGATCTCTATAGTCAATAGATCATCCTCACATAAAATCAGCAAATTCTGAAACTTCTAACCCCATGAAAAGTGGTTACAAATTAACGGTAAAAATTGACGGTTCATGATTCTTCATCTTATAATATAAGGTTAGAAATTTTAAAATTGGCAGAAATTTTAAAATTGGCAGAAATTTTTAGCCCATTCAGAAATTTTTAGCCCATATAAGACATAATGCTTTGTCTAAAACGTTGTCTAGGATTTTGTCAAATGAATGCCACCCATATATATATATATATATATATGTTATACACATTTTTGGGTGGAATTGACAGAGGTGAGTTGGTGCATTGAGCATAAATGGTGGGTGCAAATAGAACATATTGATCATATTTCTTTTTGAGTTTCTCTTTCCAACGAACATATCTATTTTTTATTCAATTCATATCATTATGATGTGAGAATAAAACTAGAATAAAATATGGTGTGAAAATCATTATCATGCTTGAACATGATTTTTTGCAGATCTCATTTTGCATGAGTAGAGTTTCAGCTCCCATGCATGCATGAGAGGTTTGCTATAAAATACCCCTTTTTATTACTATCACACCATGGGTAGATACAATTTAAATAATACCAGCTACATCTAATGAAATGTTGGAGGAAACTAAAAATTTATTGGCTTGGTTGGTCAATGTAAACAGGTCTCCCATCTCTCATTTCCTTCTACATGAGTTATCAACATTCATATTGGTGTATTTTTTTCATTTTTGATTATGATTTTCATCTATATTATAATGCACTAATTTAGCAACACTTTCTGAATTCCACGTTTTCCAATCATGTTAATAAGATTTTTATTTTTATTTTTTAGTAAAAATATTTAGAATAAATGCAATGAACCTCTTTTTGTTATTCCATACGGAAAAAACAAATTAATTAAGTTTAATACCATAAAAATTCTTTCCCGATAAAAATTTTGATTTATAAAAAAAATTGAAATCAAATAAATAATTATAAATATTTAAATCCAATAAGAAGAAAGCATATCTCTTTATTTTATTTTAAATCCACTGGAAAGCACAGTCTACAGTTTTAGGGCCTTGTTTAGTCCTTTTAGGGGCAAATATGAATACCTTAGCTAAGCACCATCACACTCTCATATACTTAAAAGAGGGAGTTCTCTTTTTCACAACTCATAAGAGTTTTATCTGAATCTTTAAAAGGAATCCTGTTTAAAATATAACATGCCGAAAGCAATGCTTCCCCCCACATGCTCATGGGTAACCCTGAACTAATTAAAAGGGCATTGACCATTTTTTTTTAAGACCTATTTTTTCCTTTCTGCTATGTCATTAGATTGAGTTGAATAAGGAGCTATAACTTGAATTATTCCACAATCTTGACAAAAATTTTCAAAAGGTCCACAATTATATTCTCCACCTCTATCCGACCTTAATATTTTATCTTCTTATTTAATTGATTTTCTACTTCTAGTTTAAAAATTATAAATTTCTTTAAGGCCTCATCTTTGCGTTTTAAAATATATACTAAGCAAAATCTAGAGAAATCATTGATAAAGGTTATAAAATATTTGTTTCTTCCTTTAGTTTCAAATCCTTTTAAATCACCTAAATCACTATGGATTAAACTTAGGATCTGTGAAATTCTTTCTACCTTTTTAAAAGGTTTCTTGGCATATTTCGATTCTACACATATTTCACATTTATGGTATTTTAATTTTTTTTTCTGAGCAGTGTTTTTTGGAAAGAGAAGTGTATGAGAATGATGGGAGACTTTGTGAGGTGATCAAACGCTGTGTTTCAGTGGTGTCTTCAATGAGTACATTGAGAGCTTTTCAGAGACATATGCTGCCTCTAGAGTCTCCTAGAAGTCTCAAAAAACAAAAGTAATTTATTTTCTGAGGGACTAACTTCTCCATCTCTTTTGCTCGTAAATTGTCCCCATAGGATACTCCAAATACTACCCTTCCATTCATAAATGAAATCAAGTTTAAGTCATGTGATGGCTTTTCCTTTCCTTTTCTTTTTATCCCCGCTTCTTCTATGCTTGTGGGATTATGTCTTAAGCAATTGAGGATCTGGTGTACCGAATTACAATTTATTGATAATTTATCGTGAATGTAATCAACTCTCCAACTACTTTCAAGGACTTTAATCGTATTAACTAACTATTGTTAACCAATGACCCAATATAGGACCTCAAAAGTAGGACAATGGCAGGAAAAGCAGTAAAAACTGCAGTGAAAGCAATCGGGGAGTACCAGTACCCATGGAAAGAAAAGTTAGCGAAATACAAAGGTGAGCTCTCCAAGGGTGTTTGGGGCTACTAGGAATTAGGTGCATGGAAGCCTCTTGGTATTAGCGGCCGCCAATGGGCCCGACTTCGCAAGGAAGTCCTCCTTGCTAGACAAGATTGGCCTTATGATCCAGCAAGAAAAGAGATGAGGACCAAGAGGAAAGGGCATAAATGTGATAGAATTGCCGCAGAAAAGCGAGCGAATGCTGCAGAATTGATGAAGAAAATGCCGGAAATGTTACTGGATTACAAGAAGCGTAAGTGGGAGAAGAAGATGAAGGAGGAGGATGCAAAAGACTATGTTGGCTTTGGCTCCGCAGAAACTTTTTCAGTATGTTTTTCTTCTTTCGTGACTTTTCACATCTCAAGCAAGATTTGTTATTACAGTTTCATTTTTTCAGTATGGATTCATTAGAAGAAGATGTGTGACTATTTTTCTGCTTGTATGATTTAATTTGAAAGGCCAACTTTTTCATGAGAGCCATGTTCTTTTATGTATCTTTGAGGTAAAGTTGCTGAGAGAATACATGAAGCTCTGCCCTCATATCTAATTCAATGTTTTCTTCCAGAGCAAAAGTCAAAATTTGAGAAATATCAGTAGGAATTTGCGTGTCAGGGCGAAAGCGCATGTATTGAAGAAAGTCCATCACCAAACAATTATAACAGTAATTTGGAATCATTATTGCATTGGCTACCAAATTGGTTTAAACAATTAGAGTAATCGTTGGCAAATTATTTTAGCAATCAAAGCTTTTATATCATCCAAGCCGCCATGGGTACACCCTTGTGATTAGATAACAAATAGCCCCCCTATACCTAAGTTTGTTACTATTGTGTGTTCTTCCAGATGGGGTGAGGATGGAAAAGATTTCTTCTAGGGCCATAGTGTACAAATATCACAGCCAGACTCAAATGGGAGGGTTTCAAGTGGTATAAGTTCCTATTTGGTGCAAAAGCTGCCGCAATGGACTCTAGCAAACCAGGGTGTAAAAGTTCAGGGGAAATGTAGCATTTCAACTCTATGTTTTGTCCTTTTTTCCTAATAATAATAATAAAAGTTCAGATGTAAGTTGCATCTTGATCCTTGTACAATGAGGAACTATCATAATTTGGTGGTGTTGTGCACCATTAGATCATAGGCAAGTTTCGACTCAAATTTCACTCAACTTCACAAAATATCTTATTTTATGCATTAAAAGATGAAATAACAAGAGTGTTTTCAAAATATAAAAATAGTGAACAATGCTAAAATTCTCATGAAGCATGGGACATTTTATAGGAATCAAGGGGATCTTGAATCACATTGGCAAACTCAGCAAATGTCCTTCAATTTCATTCCCATTATGTAAGTTGAGTAGGACTTGAACGAGTTTTAAAATCATGGTTTGACTTGGCCATGTAAAAAAACAAGATCATGAAATTAAACCAACCATATAAAATTATGAAATTAAACCATCTAAGGGTTGAACCAAAGAGTTGAAGGCTGTTTTGAAAAGTTTTTGTCAGGGGTGTCAATGGGC